>NC_091065.1:121481329-121792675 GCF_000393655.2 Nicotiana sylvestris
ACAGGCAACCATCCCAATGTCCATTGTATTTGGCTGGCAGTAAGAGCTTGTAAGAACGAGGTCCATGCCAGGACTCCTTTGGGCCAAAATGATCTCTTTGGTTCTCGTGTAAGATTCTTCTATGCGGGTCTTTTCCGGGGAACCATGGCTCAAAATCTCGGAATGATGGCAGAGGTGCTCGGTCATCCATATCTGTAGGAGCAAGTTACAACCTTCGAAGAAATTTCCCCCAGCTTTACAAGCTGTGAGAGCTCGAAAGATGTCGGATACCACCATAGGCGCGAGAGTACTGTCACTTTGCGTGAGTAAAGTGCTGACGACCCCAGATATCTTCAAATCAATGTTTCCATCTTTCCTCGGAAATACCAGAAGACCCAGGAACATTATCATGAACGCTACCCGTCTGTGCTCGTCCCACTTCTGACGAACTCCTTTGCTGCACAGTTTGTTGATTGGATTATTGAATCCCCCCTCGTGACCGTACCTATCATATATGAAGCATGGAGTACAGAATCCGGCTGCTAGATCCGGGTTGTGGACTGTTCTAGGTATTTTCAATGAATCCAGGAACCGATGTACCGTGACGACTCTTGGGGCGACCAAGTATTTTTCCCTCAACGGAAGTTCAGTATTCCCGATGTATCCGGCCATTTCTTCCAAAGTTGGGGTGAGCTCAAAATCAGAGAAATGGAAAACATTGTGCGCCGGGTCCCAATAGGTAACCAAAGCTCTTATGATATCTCCCCGAGGCTGGATTTCCAACAGACCCACAAGACCTTTCAAATATTTCTTAACCTCATTTTGTCCTTCAACACCTAGATCATTCCACCATAGCCGTAACTTGACAGGGATTTTGGTCATTATTGAAAAATGTTCATTTTGCATCGTGCTCATCCTGCACATTTATTAAGGTGATTTTAACAAAATGACTGACTCAAAAATATTTTTACAGAGGGGATCAAGTTTTGAACACGGCCTTTAAACACTTCGGGGATGAAGATTTTAAGGCTGTATGGGTCTACTGGGTAAAATGCTAAATAAGACCCAAAGGTGGCTATTTAGACAAAGTCAGCCTTCCGGCGTCCCTTTCGGGAACATTCGGCTATTTATGACAAAACAATGTCACCCGATTTATTTACGACTATTTTAAAATTTGAAAACGCATTTTTTTTTTATTTTAGCAAAATGGGGGTTGAACCCGACGAGGGTTGCCTACGTATCTCACATCCGGTGAGAATCAAACCGGCGTAGTTCGGGCATATCATGAATAGAGAAAATCAAATAAACCTAGAAATCAAGAATAAGTATTTTTATTATTTTTGAAAAAAGATAAAGACTAAAGAAATATATATTTTTTTGGCAATATTTGGACCATTAGTCTGAATTTATAAAAAGGGGTACTACAAAAGAAACAACACATTTTTGAATTATGGATTTTCCATTTTTTTTTATATATTTTTTTTACTTTTAAAATAAATACCTTCTCTTTTTTTTTTTGATTTTGGAAGTGATAAAAAGAAAATTTTTTATATATATATATATTTTTTTTAATAACTTAAACTAAGAAGACAAATTTTGTTTGTTTTTTTTTTATTCTCTTTTTTAGAAAAAATTCCGGCGAGGTTTTGACAATACTTGAACATTGGTTTTATTTTTCCAAAATAAGTAATTATCTCCCTACGCTGCTATTTTTCCCCTTTTTTTTAGAAACCGGTCAGCATGCGGAACCGAAGCAAATAAATGCACAAAACAAATAGGATGCAGCAGGGTGGTCTTTTTCGTTTCAGGTTGCCTGTCCTAGACGGACCCAACCCCTGTGTTGAGTCCCCTAAGTCAAATGCAACATGATGCAAATAAGCGTTCCTACTAGGGATCCGGCATGAAGTCAAGTTATTCTAGGTTCGTAACCTGGGTATTTGTTCTAGACTGTGCACCCGAGCGGACAACTCGAGTCGAGGAGGGGGCTACGTACCGGGGACCCGCGAGATCGTCCGGCTTTGTAACTTGTCCGTCCTCTTTCTTATTTTAGGTATTGACATTAACAGAATAGGGAGTCCCGACCAGCGAGCTTCTCCCCGGAAGTAAGAAGAGAAAGGTTTCGGCACAGTTTATATACAGTTCAGATAATATCAAAGCGGTAAAAGACAACATTTAGCACGTTACGCGAAAACATGTAATAAAGATCAGATAATAAAGCCAAATATAACAATTATTCTAAGCTCGAATTCTTGAACCCTGAACCAGTGGTTCTGGGTTAATATCCCCAGCAGAGTCGCCAGAGCTGTCACACCTCCTTTTTGCGCGCCCGCCCCGAAGGGTAAGATGCGCGGGTGGAGTTTTTCCAATTTAAGTGACAATATTCGAAATGAGATTATTTATTTAATTCAGAGTCGCCACCTGGGAAAGGTTTGGTTTTTGGTGTCCCAAGTCACCGGTTTATCTTGAATCCCAAATCGAGGAAATTTTCGACTTTTCCAAATGAAGTCTGCGAACCAGAAATTCTAAGTAAGGAATTCTGTTGACCCGAGGGAAGGTGTTAGGCACCCTCGAATCCCGTGGTTCTAGCACGGTCGCTTAAATTGTTATAATGGCTAAATATCTGATTTAAATACATGTTGTGACTTATGTGCTTTTATTAAGTTTAAACCGCTTTTATTATTATCATTTATTTTTATAGAATTGCAACGTCGTGAAAATGCATCTCGAACCACGTCACAATCAATGCACCCGTGGTCGTCGACACATTTTGACTCCGTTGAGATTCGGATTTGGGTCACATCAATGTGCACCCGTGTTTAAGAAGGTTAAATTATTAAAGGTGCGCCTAAAGCAACTAGCGTATTGTTATTTTGGGAAGGCCGTAAAATTCGCTAAACGGCCTGTCCCGAATTCTAAGTATTTTAATATATACATTTAGAGGGCCCCGCAGCTTGTGCATTTTTGTTTGTCGAGGCTCGTCTCATTTTTATTTAAAAGGATAAACCTACAGTGACTATATTTTCCTATTAAGTTCGTCTCTAAAATAAAAGAAAATCTCTTAATTAATTACATGCTAAAAACGTAACTTATTAATTATTAGTTTACGGCTAATGCTTATAAAGTAAAAAACGTCATGCCTTGCGAGAATGTTTTGGTCGAACAAAAAGACTACATATGAGATTGATGAAAGGCAATACTTAATCCGAACATTTCTTGAGTTGAACTTAACTGAACTTATTTGGACTAGATTAAAGGATAACTAGCAAAGTAAAATACTTTAGTTTGACAAAGAATCATGTGCGAGCTAAACGAAATACAACACTTAATCCGAACACTTCTCGAGTTGAACTTAACTAAACTTATGTGGACTAGTCTTAACTAAAAAAGACTAAATGAAACAGGAACGGTATTGTATAAGGTCGAAGTATACGTGCCCCTACTGACAAACAACTACCGAGCTAAAATACAACAGGGTAAACTCAGTCGAATATCAGTACATACTTTCGAACTGTTGAATTATAAACTAATCAATTTTCACAGGCCTGTTAATGTACTATTACAACAAATACTTGAACTTCTTCAACCCTTTTTCATTTCATGCTTTCCAACTGTTTTAATTACATCAATATGGGACTTGAAATGTGTACCTGGAAATGCTGAAAATGCAAAGGAGAAGAAGAAGAAGATGTGGAAATCAGCAGCAGAAAGAAACAGGACTAGCAATAGCAGCAGGACAGGGCAGCAACAATAGTGAGCAGAATAGCAGCAGCAATCAGAACAGGACAACAGAAAGGATTCTTTTGCGAGGTGGAACTAGAGTTGAAGAAAAAACAGCCAAAACGAAATAGCACACAGTGTGATGGCAACAATGCTCCAGACAATCCAATTCCGAAATATACCAAATGCAACAAAACACTAACAATAATCTCGATTGAAATTTAGAAGAAGCAACACTGCCTAATGTATTGACAATAGATGAAGTTCAGACAAACAAGACCAAATTTCTGATTTCCTAATCTGTTTTATCTCTTTCTTGCTCTCTTTCTATTTCTGTCAACTCTTTCTTTTTCTTTCTATCCTCACAGTGTATGTATTTCTCTTATGTAAATTTTCAGGGTTCTCTAACCTCTAATCCTCTTTTAGGTCTGTCTTTTTCTCAGATGTGCTCCTCTTCTGTCTCCCCCCTAATTCTGTATATCCTTCTATCTTTTTTTTTTTTTTTCAAGGTCCCGTGTCTTTCCTCTCCTCAGTCAGATGTCTCCCCTTTTATATGCCTTCCTTACCCCTTTTAACAGCCTGTTTTAGACTATCACCATACCCCTCCCATGTGCCTTCCATTTTCAGTTCCACTTTAGCTAATTAAGTATTAAACCCATCAATATTCCCTGGCAGACTTATCTTTCCTATTTTATTAACTAAAAGCAAACATGGGCAGTAGAATATATCTGACAGCATATGTTGTCAAACCATTTTTAACTCAAAAACCTTTTATGCAGGAAAACAGGTTGTGCACTAAGCACATGAGGTGCACCAATGCACATGCTGTGCATGAGTGCACATGCCCTCCAATTCAGAGTTTAAACCAAACATCCCTTTTACATTACTGATCCAAATCAACAGCTATAAGTAAACAAAACTGGTTCTTAATTGATTCAGGCAAATGTTCAACAGAAGCAAATCGATTTACTTTGTTCAGACAGTTGAAACTAATTGACGACACATGTCGACTCGACTATATTAGCATTAACATACACAATCGTAGCCAAAAATCAGACATTTAAACGTATGGGACACATGACTCGACTTATACTGATTAAACATAATTGTACTTCGAGGAATCAGTTAGTCAATACAAATTTGGAATACAACCAATACACATGCCTTATCAGAATAGGAGGGGGATTCAGACAAACACAGAGGTTCAAGTAAAGTGGACAAACAAAAGTTGATAAAATTAAAACAAATATGAACAGACTTTTAAAACAAATCACACGGACTAAAACAAATAAAGGAAAGAAAGCAGACTCACCTTAAAACTTGAAAAGTTAAAAGTTTGGGCTCGGATTTGGACAGACCTTTCTTAAAGCTGAACGGACTTTAATCGAAGTGTTTCTCAGATGAGAAACACTTCGATTAAGGTCCATTAGACCTTAATCTCTTTGGCTCGGACGGGCATGGGCCAGTGATGAAGAACTACAAAGTTCCAAAACTCAGATCCGGGATTCATGTTTCCCTGGTCAGATTCGGACCAAACCAAGTATGGTTTGGTCACGAGGAGGGTCTGGGGAGTGTCTGGTGTGAAACTGGGGTTAAACTGTGTAGATTGAGTTTTGACTCGAATCTTCAAATGAAGATTCGAGAAGGTGGGGAGGGATTCGAACTACATGGTTATCAGATCCATGTTCAGGATGGCAAGGGGATTCTAGGGTGTTAAGGGGAAGGTCACCCGCGTCCATGCCGCCGGCTTTCATGGCGAAGAGTACAGGGGCGGCTAGGGTTTGAAGGGGACGGGCTTGGTGAAGACGAAGGCAGGGGTGTTGGCTAGGGGGGGCAGGGTATGGTAAGGGGTTTATATAGTTAGTGGGTGGGCGAATCGCAACCGTTAGATCAATCTAGATCTATGGTCTGGATCTGAGGGCTTAAGTGGAACGGTGTCATTTTGAGGGTAAAGGGTTTGGGTTGGTCCGGGTGAAAACAGGTCGGGGTTTATTGGTGGGTTATGGGGAATTGATCTTGGCCGTTGATCACTCTGAGATCAATGGCCCAGATCAGGCACGACCCAAACGACGTCGTTTGGATTCTCTGGGCATCAGCTGGACTGGACCGGGCAGGCCTGGATTTTGGGCATTGTTTGTTTGGGACAATTTTAATAAATTGGCCCAAGTCCGGAAAGGCATGGTCCTTTTCTCTTTTTTTTATTATTCTTATTTATTTTTTTAAAAAAAACAAAACTAAGCAAAAAATCAAATTAAAATTAAATACACACTCAACACAATTATTTGCACACACACTAAAAATATTTCAAAACAGGTAACATCAAACAAAATAAAATCACGGAAGAAGATGCCTATTCATGATTTTCTATTTAACGACCGGATTACGGTTCGAATTATGCATGACACACACATTTTTTGTATTTTGTTTTAATAAAGTAAAAAATGGGCAAAAATCGCAAATAACCAACAAAGTGCCATGTAAAAATCCAAAATTTGTACAGCGGGGCCAATTATTATTATTATTTTATTTCTTTTGGAGCGATTGTCATGCGAAACAAAAATTACGTGCTCACAATAACGATAACAACAGTAGAAACCATCCCGACATAGCCCAAATCGGGGTGTCACAAGTCATGAGCAACTAATAAATCCGGATACCAGTCTACTAGATACGAAATCTGATACAGAAGTTCAAGAACATGAAAATAGTAAGATATGGGAGGCACGGGGGCTGCGGACACCAACAGCTACCTCGTAGTTTCCGAAAACACTTCCTGGACTGGGAGGATCAGCACTCAGGAGTGGACTCTACGATGCCTGAATCTGCACGCACGGTGCAGGGAGTAATATGAGTACTCCGACCTAGTGAGTAATAAATATAAATATTGGCTGAAAGCAAGAAAACACGTAAAGGCACAAAGCAATCCTATATCAAGCAGTAAAATCACTTAAAGCAGTAAATTAGTGAGGAAGTCAAATGAAATTCCTTTAAACCAAGTAAAACAGGTAATTTAGCAGGTAAATAACAAGTAGAAATATGCCCCTCGGGCACAGTAACAATTGCTCAGAATAGTATTAGCCCCTCGGGCTCACTCTCAGTATAGTATCAGCCCCTCAGGCTCACTCTCAGATCATGATGGGTACCCGCGCTCACTGTGGGTGTGCAGACTCCGGAGGGGCCCCTTACGGCCCAAACGCTATATCAAGCCACCTCGTGGCATCATCTCTCGGCACTCAGCCTCACATCACTCGACACTCGGCCTCACATCACTCAAGCCACCTCATGGCGTATAAAAGTATCTCAGGCCCTCGGCCTCATATCGCTCAACATATCCTCACATATGGCCCTCGGCCTTACTCAGTCCGAAAATCATCAAAATCCCCTCGGGCATTAGTAAAACAGTAGTTCTCAGCCCAAAAACATCTTTTAGAAATATCATTTAAGTTTCAAATATGAGTAAAAGTGGCTGAGTTTGTAAAACAGTAAATATCAACAGGACTGAGTTCAAGTGATAAATGAATATACAGTGAGGAAATAGTGATAAAAATTCCCGGAGGGTTCAAATAGTTGGCATGAAGCCCAAATATGGCAATCAGCCCAAATCATGATGATAACAAACAAGTTTCAGTCAAATACGCGGTAAAATCATCAATCGGGACGGACCAAGTCAATAGTCCCCAATAGTAAACGACCTCACGCTCATCATCAAGCGCGTGTCTCACCTTAATATAGCACTACGATGTGAAATCCGGGATTTCAAACCCTCAGGACATCATTTACAATCATTACTCACCTCGAACCATCTACAACTCTAGCTCGCGACGCCTTTGCCCCTCGAATCGGCCTCCACGCGCGTCGAATCTATCCAAAAGCAGAACGAATACATCACAATATGCTAAGGGAACAAAGCCCAATCGAAAAATATCAAAAATCCCGAAATTAGCAAAACCCGAGCCCCGGGCCCACTTCTCGAAACTCAGAAATTTTTACGTCAACGGGTTTGTTATCCTTCCACGAGTTCATACATATCAAAAGTTCTATAATCCGACCTCAAATGGTCCTTCAAATACCAATTCAAAAGTTCAAAATCCCAAACCCTAGTTCTTCCATTTTTAGCTTAAGTTTCATGAATTTCTAGGTTTATTTCACAATAGAATCACGTTTTAGGTTCAAAAATCTTACCTCCAATCAATTCTCCTTGAATCCTTCTTTAATCACCCTAAAAGAGCTGTCAAAATGCTCAACTATGGAGGAAAAATGACTCAAAATCATGGATGAAATAACTTATAAACTTTCTGCCCAGTTCTGATATTTCTTCTTCGCGAACGCGGTCAAACACTCGCGTTCACGATGCACAAATTTAAATTGACCAGATTTCCTTCTACGTGATCGCGACCGAGGGCTCGCAAACGTGATGCTTTAGACTCCTCAACCTACGCGAATGCGGTCCCACTTACGTGAATGCGAAGCACCAGCCTCCCACCTTCCGCGAACGCGAGGCCTCAAACGCGAATGCGAAAGCCAAATGCAGACCACCCCAAAATCCTTCTACGTGATCGCAACTCGACCCACGCGATCGCGAAGGCCAATTTCGTCTGCAACAGCTGAACAGTTTCTGCAATGATCCAATACCAAAACTAGCCCGATTGGCCACCCGAAACTCACCCGAGGCCCCCGGGACTTCAACCAAAAGCACCGACACATCGAATTCACATCGAATTCAAGACTAAGTTTTCTAAAACTTCTGAAATACGCTTTCGATAAAAAACCCAACCAAACCACGTCTGAATGATCTGAAATTTTGCACACAAATCACAAATGACATATCGAAGCTACAACAACTCTCGGAATTCCATTTTGACCCTCGGATCAAAATCTCACCTACCAACTGAAAATCGCCAAAATACTAACTTCGCCAATTCAAGCCTAATTCTACATCGGACCTCCAAAACCAATTCTGATCACACTCCTAAGTCATAAATCACCTCCCGAAGCTAACCGAACCATCAGAACTCACATCCGAGCCCTCTGACACATAAGTCAACACCCGGTTGACTTTTCCAACTTAAACCTTCTTAAAAGAGACTAAGTGTCTCATTTCTTACCAAATCCTCTCCGAACTCAATATAATCAATCCGATCACCTAAAACACAGATAAAGAAGCATAAAGAAACAGAAATGGGGGAAAACAGAGCGGTAACTCATGAGACGACTGGCCAGGTCGTCACATAAACATACTAACATATTGGACAGGACAAATTCAAAGGAGTTGAAGCATGCTAGTTAACAGAAACATAAGGGCAAATAAAGGCACGTTGATATCTATAGCAGATACCATATTTAATAGGACATGATAATAGAGATAGACATGCTGTTTAAAAGCAGTAGACGGGAAGAACATAAGTCTAATTACTTAGTATATATGATAGCAGAAGTGGGGACATACCAGTTAAGAGATAGAAACAGGAAAAGTAAAGCAAATAGGATCCAAGAGCCTAGCCTTAGCTTTCAGCTGGCTAGACAGTGCAACAAACACAAGTAATAGAAAGAATTGCAATGGAGAATGTAGTGAATAAGAGCAAGAATGTGTGTGTGTTTCTGTCTTTCTCAGTATGTGCGTGTATATGTGTTTGAGTATGTGTTTTAAAATCAAAATAATGAAGGGTTTTTATAGCATGCAATAGAGTAGGACACATAGGGTAATGAACCAATCACATGCACAAAAGGTATGAAAAATCAATTAACAATCAGTCATTAATCAATTAAGGGGACATAATCAAATAAGTACCACTTAATTTAAGGAAAATCTCACACGGAATCAATCAATAACTAAGAACAAGGTTAAATAAGGTAAGAACTAATTTTCAGAATCAATTAGGAATCAGAATACAAAATCAAGCCAGTAGTACGTATACATAAATAGGGAAAGAACAAGTAAAACCTTAATAAGGAGATACAGGTACTAAATTCAAAACTAAGGTCAGTAAATCAATTAACACTTTAATTGACATAGGTAAAGGTAACGGGCAGAAGATAGTAGGATAAATAATCAGAGAATCAAAATCCTTGGAAACACAAAGACATATTCATAGAGCTTGATTAAATCAAGTAAAATCAGTTGGAGAGTGAATAAGAGAGTCAGAGATGAGAACATTTAACGCTAAAAACTCTTTTTTGCAAAGATCTCCTAGAAGTCAAAACCCTAGCTTCTTAGGGTAAAAATAAAATCAGTCAATAATAGTAAAAACAGAAAGATCTTAAAGAAAAAATATCAGACAAACTCAAAACCCTTCAAATCTAAAGAGATCTAACGGATTCAACCAGAAATAACTAAGTTTATAAACAAAAGTGACTCAAATCTGGTTTGAACCAGAGATTTGAAACCATAGAACACGAAAATATTAGCACTCACAGATTTTGAACATAGACAGAATAGTCTAGAAAAGAGAGAGTTGAACCGATTTAGTTCGATTTTGGCTAGATTTGCTTTGCCATGTTAGGAAAGCAACTAAATAGGGTCATAGACTAGTAGCCAGCAGTGAGGAGAGACCAATAATGTAAGTCAATCCATGGTTGATTTCATTTTAGGTCAGAATCGGAGGGGATAATGGGTGACAACGTTAGGGTTAGAGGGGGGTGAGAGATGATAGCATATGAAGGCGGCCGGTTTGGGAGAATGGGTAGGATTAGGGTCGTTTGGTTAAGATAAAAAGGAAAAATGATCCTGGACCATTGATCTTCTGAGATCAATGGCCAGGATCAAACTCTGGGCTGGATCGGGTTAGTAGGCATTTGGGCCGGGTTAGTTTAGAAAATTAGTTAAGAAAAGGCTATGTTTTAAATACCCATTTAATTTAATAAAATAATTTTATAAAGTAATTTATAAATGATAAAAATGCTATTTGTGCATGAAAATAATTTTAAATAATTAGTTAACATTATAAAAATATAAAAAGTTATTTTCTGTATAGAATGTAATTATGCATATATATATATATATATATATATATATATATATATAGGCTATTATTGCAAAAATGCAATTCTAGCCTTAAAAATGTAAATATAATTAAAAAAATACATTTAAAATATTTAAACACTCATATGGGCATAAATGATAGATTTAAAGGGTTTAATCACCATAAAATAATATGAGGGATAATTATTGGATATTTGTATGATGAAAAATGCAGAAATAAATTGATTTAAGGCCTTTAAAAATATAGGAAAAATTATGAAAATACTTATGCATTCTTGTAAATTCATGTGCAATATTTTACAAGTATGTATGCATATTCAAATATATGAGGGAAAAATTGGGTATCAACATCTGCCTCTTTACCCTGGAAGGATGAAAGAGTTTTCGGGTAAAGAAATGATGACCAATTTTGGCCGAATGAGATATTTTGAAAAAACAGAGTTCGAACCCTAGTCTCTGAGCTGCCTACATATCCATGGTTTTACAGGAATCAGGCCATGTGTAGTTCTGGACCCAACGGAGAATGAGGTCGATGGATTTGTAATAGGAATGGTAGCAAGTTTCAGAAAAGGTTCTTTTTGTGATGGTTAGTATCAGATGGGTTTATGCGGAGTTATGAATATGAGTCTGAAGTATAACGGGTGTATCACAAGGTAGGTATCTGAACAATCATGGGGTAAAGGCGAGAAATTAATGGGAGTCGACTACGTTTGAGATAATGGAAAACAGTGTGGATGGTATGAGCGAAAACCGGGGCGAAGGTTGATCCCATTTGAAGAACAGTTACCTCTTGGATTACCTACAAAACATAAAACAGGATGTGTTCAAGTATATATTATTGCAAAAATTTAAACATGATGCATGTCGTGCCCCCTTTTTCCCTCCCTATTTTGACGGGGGAGAGGTCCGAGTTTCGACATTCATGGGGTGTAATGACTCATGTCCTTTTGGGAATTGGGTATTTGAAGAGTCGCCACCTAACAGGTTATGGTGCGTTAGGGCACCTAGAGCGATGAACTCTGAGTTGGTTTGCATTACCAGAGATTAGGGTAAGGGCTCGAAGTAACCTCGAGAGGAAGGTGTTAGGCACCCCTCTTGGTCCAACACTGTGAGTCCCGGCCGAACTGATATTTACAAATTAGTCCATATAAACAGTTGAATCAAATAAGTTGCAAGTAAAGCACGTTATATAACTCAAGTGGAAGGATAGAGGTTTGAACAAGCTTAAATAGAGAGAGAGAGAGAGAGAGAGAGAGAAGATTTGGTAAAAAGGGGTCCTAGGTTGTTTATCCTATAGGATCACCCCACACAATGCCCGGTAAATACTCCTCAATGAGGGGCTACACGTGACATTAACGCGTAGTCATCATATCCCATGTCTACCCTTTCCATCCCCTTATTGGTCATGCAAAGCGCGTGTTTGGTCACTGATTCCTATTGTGTGTTGCTACCCGTCTCTTCTTAATGGTCCCGGAGGGGGTTAGGACCTCTACCTATAGGTAGTTCTAGACGTACCCCTATGGTTTAGAAAGGCGAAAACTCTAAAGCGACAGCCAAAACATTTAGGACTTTCACACATAGTGGGAGCAAATAAGAGGCTCACAATTTTCTCTTCAAGTAAACATACAAGCAACACGACTCAAACACAATTAAGGTCTTTATTAATTAATGTCCTAAAGCAGGATATCTAAGTGAATATGTAGAAACAAACAAAATATTTATACCCGGAAGTTATAACCTAGTAGTTGCCTAGGGACTCCCTTTTAAAAGCCTGTTAGAATCAGAAACGCTAAGCGATAGAGACAGCTTCACGAAAATACAATTATGAAAACGTCCTAAGGCTTGCCTATATGCAGTATACTGGCATCTATGTTAATGCAGAAACAAACAGGTTTTTTGAAATAGACTCCTTTAATACCTATAGGCATGATATCTAATGAGATTACAATTTTGAAAGAACTTGTTTCAGGAAATGTTTGACACTTAATAAGACCAGTTTTGAAAATGAACTAGGCGTAATGAAGTTGATTTATTAGGCTAATTAAATTTATTAGACAGAATTGCGAGTAGAGATCCCTATAGGCATGATATCTAGATGTATTACTGATTTTAGTCGATTTGCAGCAAAATACAGAAAGACTTATTAGAATTCAATCGGAGTTGAGTTCTAAGGCATGACATCTACTGATTTAAGACATAATGGTTTGGAACCTATAAACATGATTTCTAACATGACAAAATGCAAAAACCTTAGGAACATGATTTCTACTTGATGCAAACGAAATTAGAAATAAGATCCTATAGGCATGATTTCTATTAGGCAAAGTAATCAGTTTGAAAAGAGTAAAACCCTATGAGCATGTTTCTATTAAGTAAAGCAGGAAGATTTTAAAAATAATGTCCTAAGTGCAGGAGTTCTACCCGTATTACCCTTTATATTATGCATCTACCCACCCCTTTACTAAATACCCCAAGTATTTATTTACAAATTATTTCACGCCAATGAATGAATTACATAAGTATAAATAGAAAATCAAGAAGCTATTCTATGGGGAGCCTGCAATTAGGCCCAAGTTTCCCAAAGCCTCCAATGGTCTATAGACAAATCAGAGTCTAGGTGCATCAAAGTTCCCTAAGGGTGTCAAGGACCCCGAGCAATACTTACACCTAGACATAGCAAACAAGCATTGAACCAGTGTAGTGTGGATAGGCCAGCCTCAGTATGCCAGAGTTCAGAGGGTTCTCAAGAGGATCCCAAGGCAGTACACATCCTACAGGGGGTAGAAATTATTGACTAAGAGTGAAGTGAAAGTGTAGGACACACGTTGAAAGAGGTTTATTAAAGACTGGATTAGAAAGTCTATTTTGAAAGCAATTAGTAAAGCAACAGAGATTGTTTGAAAAAGAGTTGGAGTAGTAAACAAAGCTTAAACACCTTAAGATAGGACCACACACAACTAGTTTACTGAATCCAAATGAATTTAGTAGTTACATAGGGGTCAAGGGTTTGGGATACACAGACATTTGACTACAAACACATAACCCAGAAACGGTCTTAGTACTAGTTTGGGCATTCTCAGAAATGGTTGACACTGGCATAATCACAAACCAGTTAGGAAGGACACACACACATAGAGAGGGATAGGGATTTGGGATTCATAAGATGGTAAGTACACAGTAAGTAAAAGACAATTGACAATGCATGCTTTGAAACACATAAGGGAATACATTAAACTAAAGGGAAGGGGAGGCATAATAACATGCTGATATTGTAACTTAACTACAAGTTTCACAACAGAACCACAAGTAAAAACAGATTAGAAATAAGAGAAACTGAAACAATAAGAGATGTATGTTGTTGTTGAGGCTTTAAATTAAAACTAGGACATATTAGTGAAGAGAGAAGTAAGCATAATGAAAGAACGAGAGAGCACATATGATTAGCCTTGGCTTGCAGCTGGCTAATAGCAGCAAATAGCACAAAAGAGAGGGGAGAGCAGTGATTTTTAGTAAGAGAGGTAGTTTTGAGAACCAAAATGTTCGTGTCTTGTGTTAATGAAAAACTTAGGGTATTTATAGTTTTGAAAATAGGCAGAAAATAAGGTAACAAGTAAAGGTTCAACATAATTATGGAAGTAATCACAATTAGAATCCAATTAATACAAGTACTTCCCTTTAATCAAGGAATCACAACTTAAATTAATACCAACATGGATAATCAAGGAAAGAAAATCAGTTGAGAAATACTGATTTTTACCATATAAGTGGTAGTAAAAGTATAGAGCATATGATTAAGTCTAAGTACAGAATATACCAATTAAGGAAAGGATTCAGTAAGAATGAAGTACCACATCAAATAAGGAAATGAAATCATTCAATCTAAACAGACGAGTAGAACTTTAGGGTTTTGAAAGAAAATCTTGCAATCAAACCATCAATTACGGAAATCAGAATCAAATCAAGAGAGGGTCATGATTCTATATTGCAATATATAAATAGAGAAGAACGAACAGACGTCAGCCATATCGACAGAAAGAAGCAAGGGATGAACAAACAAAATGAACACAATCATACAAAAGTGACATAAGTAGGCCAAAGACTCAGTAGAAAACTCATTCGAAGCATGTTAATTAACAGAAACTTAACAAAATCAAGTAGTCATGCTAACACACAGAACCAAAGCAAAGAAGGTCTTAAAAATTAAGGCTTTTTAACAGAGTCAAGTTAAAATGCAGTAGGAACATAAGATCGGTAAAAACTAACAAGGAAAGAGGTTTAATCATAAAGAAAATCGGTTAAAGCAAGCGTAGAAGAAACTCCGAGGAACCCTAATTTTTTTTAAAGAAAGTAAAATGGGTTGAAGTTGAGGATCTTTCAGAAGATGTTCAAGAATACTACAAAACATAGGAAGAACATACTTAGAGCATACAAATAGTATAGAATTGAGAGATTCAGACGAGAGTTAGGGTTTCAAAGGAAACCCAAATAGAAATCGAAAGAACCTGTTGTAAACTTCACCGATCGTAACATATAACGTGTGAGTTTGCCCAAAATCACACCGGAGAAGCCATGGGTAACACAAATAGAAACCCTAGATCCAAATAGGCATGGCTCAGGACTCTTGAAGGCCTTAGAGATGATGAGCAAGGCGGTGGGGTGATCATTGGAGGCTTGGGGTTGAAAGGTAGTCGCTGGAGATGACCGGAGAAGGATGCAGTGGTTGAAGAACGATTAGGGTTAGGTTGAGAGAGAAGAGAGACAAGAGCATATGAAGGCAGCGGGGGTTTGGAAATGAGTAGGGTTAGGGGGTCGTTTAGGAATTAAAAAAGGAAAGGGTGTATGTGGACCGTTGATCTGGGAGATCAACAGTCAGGATTCAACCCGGTAGGTGGGTTCCGGGGTTTGGGTATGGGTTTAGTCGGGTTATTTAATATGAAATTGGGCTAGGGAGGAGTCCGATTTGGGCTACAATTGAAAGCCAAATCTGCCTATTATTTAAATAGCCAGTTTTACTATTTTAATTTTAATAAATAATAAGTAATTTCTGGAAAATAATTTAAGGTGCTAAAATAATTTAAAATACATAATTAACATTTTAAAAATATAGGGACCGATTGTACGCATATAAAATATAATTATATCTTAAAATGGGCTAACATTGCAATTATATGCAATTTAGCTTAAAAAATACTATATGTAATTATAAAAATGCATGAAAAATATATTAGCCATATTTTGGCATAAGTATAGAAATTAAATGAATAAATCATCATAATAATAATTTGGGAAATAATTATTGGGGATTTTATGAATAAAAGGGGAGAAAATAAATCAATTTAAACCATTAAAATTATGGGAAAAATAAAAAAAAACCTTGTGCATGCTTATCTATGAATATATATGCTATTTTGAAGGTATTTATGCATATTTAAAATATATAAAAAAAATTGGGTATCAACAGCTGTCCCTCTTTATCCGGGAAGGATGAAGGAGTTTTCGGGTAAAGAAATGATGACCAATATTGACCGGATGGGATATTCTGAAAGATAGAGGCCGAGCTCCAATTTTCGAGTTGCCTACATTTCCCTGGTTTTACAGGAATTAGGCCATGTGTAGTTCTGGATTCACCTGCGGAGTATGCCGATGAAATTATTGTAAGAACGAACATAAGATGTGGAAGCAGCTACGTTGAGCGGTTAAGGCTCCGGACAGTTGGAGGGAACTGGAGCAAGATCACTCCTGCTAGGATAGCGGTTGTTTGCTGGTTACCTACAAATAACAGATGCTACAAACATATTTGCGAAAATTTAAACATGATGCAAATTCCCTTTGGACCATGAAGGTTATCTTTGGACTGTTAAAGATGACGTCCTGGGCCATAAATTGTTTAGTGAGGGATTCGTAGGCCATGAAATGGTGTTCTCGGGCCATGAAAATGGTTCTTTGGAACCATGATGCCTTCGAATAATGATATGCAAGTTCGGGAGATCCTCAGGCTATGGCATGGTGTCTTTCGGCTATGAGGATGATGCCTTTAAACTATGATGTCTTTGGACAGATTGGCGATACTTCAACCCATGATATGCAATAATATGATGTAACAAGACAATATTTAGTCTTGTGAAGTAGAGGGCAGAGCTTAGCCCGATTGAAAAGCAGGTAGATAGTAGTAGAAAATAGAGCAATATTGGTGCAAAGAGGGACAGTGTTTAGTCTCGTGCAAGTGGGGAGGCATGGATTAGTCTTATGCAAAGGAAGAGTAAAGGATTAGCATCATGCAAATATAGAGTCAGGGCTTAGACTCATGCAGGTATGGAGGCAAGGATCAACCTTATGCAAATGTGGAGTTAAGGCTTAGACTCATGCAAAGAGAAGGCAGTACTTAGCCTTATACAAATGTGGAGTCCGGGATTAGACTCATGCAAATATGGAGTCAGGGCTTAGACTCATGCAGGTATGGAGGCAAGGATCAGCCTCATGCAAATACAAAGTCAGGGATTAGACTCATGTAAGATTGGAGACAGAGCTTAGTCTCATGCAAGGAGAAGGCAACACTTAGCCTTATGCAAATATAGAGGTAGAGCTTAACCTCATGCAAGATTCGGGACAGGGATTAGTCCCATGCAAATGGAAGGCAATGCTTAGCCTTATGCAAATATGGAGGTATAGCTTAACCTCATGCAATATTCGGGGCAGGGCTTAGACTCATGCAAATGGAAGGAAATGCTTAGCCTTATGCAGATATGGAGTCAGGTCTTAGACTCATGCAAATATGGAGTCAAGGATTAGACTCATGCAAATGTGGAGTCAAGGATTAGACTCATGCAAATGTGGAGTCAAGGATTAGACTCATGCAAATGTGGAGTCAGAGATTAGACTCATGCAAATATGGAGTCAAGGATTAGACTCATGCAAATGTGGAGTCAGAGATTAGACTCATACAAAGAGAAAATAGCAGATAAGGGTAGAGTATATCTTAGCTAGGATAGGTTCAGCATCTAATGGCCGGATGGATGGTGAATTTGCTTTGTGTACGAATGCTATCATCAAATGTGCCCGCGTTCAAAGAAAAATCTTAAGTTTCATGAGGGGAGGTTGGTTCTTGCTTCGTCTGCTAGCCTTGCTTTGCTCTGCCATGGAAAGCCCCTTCGAGTTCCCCTAGGTAGCATCTGACTGTTATGAAAAAAATAGAATTTTTGAAAAATATGCATTCATTGATAAAATAGGATTGTTTTGGAAGCGTATTGATATATGAAGTAACTTTTGATGAACTAGCGACTATGACACATTTCAAAGGCATTGCAATTTTCTTATGTTGGAATTTTGAAGGTCCTCCTCAAAATTCTGCCCTAGTTTGGTAGATGATTTCTAACCATTTGCGGATGGCGGACCTTGCTGAATCTTCTTTGGAATTTTTAGAATCCTTCTCAAAATTCTGCCCCAGTTTTTGACTGACGACAGACTTCCTGGCATGTGATGGCGCTGGCTGGACTTGCTCCCGAATTTTGAGGACCCTCCTCAAAATTTTACTCCAGTTTCTGATTTTGGGGAAATGAAAATTTTATTATGATATGACCGAACCCATAAGGCTGCCTACGTATCCCCTCTTAAATGGGAATCAGGTCAAACATAGTTCAATTACATCAGAAAAAGAAATGTGAAATAATATAGGCATAGTATCTCTTGACTGCATCTGAATTGATTGGTTTTGGCCAGATCTCTCCATCCATCTCTGCAAGTATGAGTGCTCCTCCTGTTAGTACTCTGTGAACCATATACGGACCTTGCTAGTTGGGATAGAATTTCCCTTTGGCTTCATGGTGTGGGAAAATCTTCTTCAATACCAGCTGCCCTAGTGCAAATTGTCTTGGTTTGACCCTTTTGTTGAAGGCTCTGATCATTCTGTTCTGATAAAGTTTACCATGACATACTATGTCCATTCTCTTTCCATCGACAAGGGCCAGCTGTTCATAGCGGCTCCTTATCCATTCTGCATCGCTGAGTTCAGCTTCATGTATGATTCTTAGAGAAGGAATCTCTACCTCAGCTGGGATGACAGCCTCAGTACAATAAACCAACATGTAGGGGGTTGCCCCGGTTGACGTGTGAACTATGGTGCGGTACCCTAACAGAGTAAAGGGTAGCTTCTCATGCCATTGCTTGTGATTCTCTACCATTTTCCTTAGTATCTTCTTAATGTTCTTGTTGGCGGCTTCCACGACTCCATTCATCAGAGGTGTGTAGGCGGTGGAATTCTTGTGCTCAATTTTGAAGGTTTCATATATAGCTTTCATTAGATCACTGTTGAGGTTGGCGGCGTTGTTAGTAATAATGGACTCAAGAACTCTGAATCGGCAGACAATACGATCCTTAACAAAATCTGCGACGACTCTCTTGGTTACGGCTTTGTAAGATACAACTTTTACCCATTTTGTGAAGTAATCAATGGCTACCAGAATAAACCGGTGTCCGTTTGAAGTCGTGGGCTCAATCGGACCAATAACATCCATTCCCCAGGTGGCGAATGGCCAAGGTGAGCTTGTTGCATTGAGCTCGTTTGGTGGCAATTTTATCATGTCGGCATGCACTTGACATTGAAAGCTCTTGCGGACATACTGAATACAATCTGTCTCCATGGTCATCTAGAAGTAATCTGCCCTGAGTATTTTCTTGGCCATAACGAAACCATTCATGTGCGGCCCGCAGGTCCTAGCATGCACGTCCTCAAGTAGCTTAAAGGCTTCCTTTGCGTTGACACATCTTAGTAAGCCCAAATCTGGAGTTATCCTATACAAAGTTCCCTCTGATGTGGAAGAAATGATTTGACAATCTCCGGAGCGTGCGTTTCTGAATGTGAGTTGCATGCTCTGGGTATTCTCCTTTTGATAAGTACTCTTTGATGTCATGGAACCAAGGCTTTCCATCTGCTTCTTCATCGACATGAGCACAATATGGTGACTGATTATAGATCCTCACCGGAATGGGATCAATATAGTTCTTATCTGGTTGCTGTATCAATGATGACAAAGTGGATAATGCGTCGGCAAACTCATTCTGAATTCTGGGCACATGTCAGAATTCTATCTTTGTGAACCTCCTTTTCAATTCCTGCACATGGTGCAGATATGACAATATCTTGCAATTCTTGGTAGCCCATTCTCCTTGCACCTGGTGCACAAACAAATCTGAATCGTTGATCATTAACAACTCCTGAATGTTCATGTCGACTGCCATGTTGAGCCCTAGTATGCAGGCTTCATATTCCGCCATGTTGTTGGTGCAGGTAAATCTGAGTTTAGTAGATACCGGATAGTGTTGACCCATTTCTGATACCAACACTGCTCCAATGCCTACTCCTTTGAAATTTGCGGCTCCGTCAAAGAACATCCTCCAACCCTCATATGATTCCGTAATGTCTTCTCTCACGAATGATACTTCTTCATCAGGAAAATACATTTTCAAGGGTTCGTATTCTCCTCCCACCGAATTTTCAATGAGGTGATCTACCAACGCTTGTCCCTTGACTGCCTTCTGAGTTACATAGACGATGTCGAACTCACTCAGCAGTATCTGCCATTTAGCCAACTTCCCCGTAGGCATAGGTTTCTGAAATATGTACTTCAGAGGATCCATCCTGGATATGAGGTATATAGTGTAGGCACAGAAATAATGCCTCAATTTCTGGGCTGTCCAGGTCAAAGCATAGCAAGTGCGTTCGAGCAGAGAATACCGTGCTTCATAAGGTGTGAATTTCTTACTCAGGTAGTATATGGCTTGCTCCTTTCATTCTATCTGATCATGTTGTCCCAAAACACATCCAAAGGCTCCATCTAACACGGATAGATAAAGTAGCAAAGGTTATCCTAGTTCTGGTGGGACCAGAACTGGCAGTGTGGACAGGTATTCCTTAATCTTGTCAAAAGCTTTCTAACAATCCTCGGTCCAACTTGTCTCGGCATTGTTCCTTGGCATCTTGAAGATGGGTTCACATATTACCGTAGACTATGCTATGAATTGGCTGATGTAGTTGAGCTGCCCTAGGAAGCTCATCATGTCCTTTTTGCTTTTAGGTGGCAGTAACTCCTGAATAGCTTTGAATTTAGTCGGATCTAGCTTGATCCCTTGGCGACTGAAAATGAATCATTGTAATTTTCATGTGGGGATCCCGAACACACACTTTGCGAGGTTGAACTTCAAATTGTACCTCCTGAGCCTGTCGAAGAATTTCCTCAAGTATGCTATGTGATTTGCGGCCCTTTTGGATTTGATAATGACGTCGTCCACATATACCTCTATATCCTTGTGTATCATATCATGAAAGATGGTTGTCATGGCCCTAATGTAAGTGGCCCCAACATTCTTTAGTCCGAACGACATCATCTTGTAATAGTATACACCCCAAGGCGTAATAAAAGCTTTCTTCTCTGCATCTTCGTCATCCATCCAAATCTGGTGATAATGCGTGAAGCAATCTACAAAGGATTGGAGTTCATGCTTGGCACAGTTATCGATCAGGATGTGTATATTTGGCAGTGGAAAATCATCTTTGGGAATTTCTCTATTCAAATCCCGATAGTCAACACATACTTTGACCTTCCTGTCTTTCTTCAGAATTGACACAATGTTAGCTAAACAGGTCGGATATTCAACCACCCTGAGAACCTTGGCTTTGATCTGCTTGGTAACTTCCTCCTTGATTTTCAGACTCATGTCTGGTTTGAATTTTCTGAGTTTCTACTTGACTGGCGGGCACATGGGATTGGTAAGCAACTTTTGAGCTACTATAGATGTGCTCAAACCGGTCATATCGTCATACGACCATGCGAAGATGTCCTCATATTCCTTTAGAAAACGAATATACTCTTTATTTTTTGTTGGTGACAAGTGAATGCTGATGCGGGTCTCTTTGACGGTCTTGGCGTCTCCCAAATTTACAGTTTCTGTTTTATCCAAGTTGGACTTAGGCTTGTTCTCAAAATTCTCGACTTCTCTAACAATTTCCTCGGGTATCTCATCTTCTTCCTCTGAGTCACTATTCTCATGTTGTGTTGCCTCATTACATGTCATAGTCACTGGTTCAGGAAAAGTAATAATAACACTGTAAAAGGGAAAAAGTATAAAAATAGTAATGAGTAATGATAAAGTATAAATGCATTTGATTAAAATTGAGAAAATTGTTCAAACGAAGCTTGGATCGGTGGATCGAGCATTTATTTTAAAACAAAATTGCGGAAAAATTTAAATGCCTAGAACGGATATAAATTCTGCCAAGCTACCTAGGGACTCGGCGGGCTCGAGATGGTGTGGCGGTCCAGTTTCTGAGAACAACTCCCTTTGCCACAGTCTGAATGGAGAGGCCTTCTTCCTTCTCCTCCTTCTCAATTATGGCACTGCAGTCTATATCCTTTTCCAAGAACAGGTCCTTCAGCCTAACTAGTGTTTCTTCTTCAGCAGTTCCCCATTTTGTGTTTGCCTGATGGAAAGCTTGTTCCAAACGGGGTACCGGTTGCTCAAGAGGGTAATACGGTCCATGCCATGGAGGTGACCACTCTCTTTACTCTTTCCATGTATACTGGTATCCGAGCCCAAAGGTGGTGCCATGATTTTTCAGCCGTACCGGCTTGGTGATACCCTGGAGTTTCTTTCCCAACCCTTTGCTGGGTTCGTATCCAGACCATGCTAGTATGCTTTATATTTTATTACTCCACCACTTATCCTTCTCGACGGCATTGACCCGTTCAATGTGATGATAAGTTTCCCCTCCTAGCCTCCTTCTATGTCCAATGGCCGGGATGGTTTGACTAGTGTAGATGGGGTTACTCCTATCTCCATGAATGATTACCTTCTGATGGTTCTATTCAAATTTTACAACATGATGTTATGTGGAGGGCACGACTCCAGCAGCATGGATCCATGGGCAGCCCAAATAAAAGATTATATGAGGCTGGTAAGTCAAGCACTTGGAATTCAACGTCGAACCAAGTCGGCCCCATGTGCAAGCAAAAGTTGATTTCCTTGATCGTGGCGCTCTAGGACCCATCGAAAGCCTTCACATTTATGCTTCCAGTCTGTATTTCATGGAAACCTTTGTCCAACCTTTTCAGGGTATCCAGTGGACAAATATTCAGACTAGAACCTCCATCAACCAGGACCCTAGCAATGAACATGTCTTCAAATTGTACTGTAATGTGCAATGCTCGATTGTGATTTAGACCTTCGAGCGGCAGCTCATCTTCGTGGAAGATAATCTTATGGCTCTGTTGTACCTGACTGACTATATTGGCCATTTCTCCACTAGTGATATTATTGGGTACATAAGCCTTGCTCAGTACTTTCATCAAGGCATTGTTGTGTGCCTCTGAATTCTATAGTAGTGACAGGATAGATGTCTGAGCAGGGAATTTGTTCAGATGATCAACAATAGAATACTCTTTCACCTTTACTTTTCTCCACAAGTCATCCGATCTGGTCTCAATGATAGGTTGCCTAGTAATGGCATCCTTACTTGAACCTCCCAGGTGTTCAGGTATGTAGACTCTTCCAATTCTAGTCATCCCTTGTGCGGCGTCAGATTCCTCTATATTAGTCTTCCCTTTTCTCCAAGCCTCGACGATATAATCCCAGGGTATCGCTTTTGAGTTGAATGGGGGTGTGGTTGACACTATCACAGTAAAAGGTGTGACTACTTCTACTTCAAATACAGCGGGGGTGGTTGCAGATGGAGCTACTTCTACCTCGAATGGAACTGATGCAGTTACCTCAACATCAATAGGTACCTGAGTCTGAACCATGATAGGAGTAAGTGTAACTGCGACCTCAAAACCATCGCCTTCTCGGATAAGCCCGATTGGTCCCTTAGGGTCCTATTCGTCATTTGTTTCTATAACATGTACACCGTCACCTCTATGATTAGGGAGGGGATTTCTGCGGACATTAGGTGTGGCTTACTTTGCTTGTATAACCTTGTTGTTAGTGAGTGTCTGGATCTTGTCTTTCAGTGTTTGGCACTCAGTAGTGGTGTGCCCTTTCATACCGGAGTGGTATGCATAGGTTTTGTTCGCATCAACCCATTGGGATGGATTTTCTAGTGCCATAGCGGGAATATGAGTGACGTAACCTGCAGTCTTTAACCTTTCATACAATTGGTCGATGGGCTCAGCAATGGCGGTATATTTTCCGGGTGGCTTACCGTCGAAATTGGTCTTGGTCTTGGATAATTTTGGCGAGTTGGTGGTGACTGGAAGTGGGATGGTTGGGAATTATAGGTGTGATAGATAGTGGCTGGTTGGGAATATCTGGGAGGTGAAGGTTGATATGTAGGTGACGATGCTAGATATATGGGCGGAGGTGTTTGATATGTGAGTGAAGGTATTTGATATGTGGGTGGAGGTGTTTGATAGGTGAGTGAAGTTTTTGGGCCCTGGGCCACCATTACTTCCCCAACATCTCTTATCTTCGATATGCCCCTGATTGGAGTGCTTTATTCGTGGCTTGCAGTGCTTCGAAATTTGTTACCATCCCGCTCTTGATTCCTTCTTCGATCCTTTCCCTGAGCTTGATGATATCAGAGAATTTGTGATTTTCGATGACCATCAGTCTATCATAATATTGTTGATCCTGTGCTCTGACGAAGAATTTATTCATCTGTTCTTCATCCAAAGCGGGCCTTACTTTGGCAGCTTCCAACCTCCAACGAGTAGCGTATTCGCAGAAAGTCTCAGTAGTCTTCTTCTTGAGATTCTGAATGTAGAAGACATCCGGTGCATTTTTTGTGTTGCACCTGAACCGGTCCATGAAATCTGACGCCATGCTTACCCAATTGGACCATTTGTTGGGATTTTGGCTGATATACCAAGGCAAAGCGTCCCCAGTAAGGCTCCTCATAAAGAGCTTCATTTGAATCTTTTCATCTTTTCCACCCCTGACCAGCTTGTCACAGTAAGTCCTTAGGTGAACCCTAGGATCACCTATACCATTGAACATTTCAAACTTGGGTGGTTTGTACCCCTATGGCAGTTCCACATCGGGCTATATGCACAGATTTTCATAGTTTAAACCCTCTATTATTCTGTCGCCTTCAACATCTTGTACTTGGCTTGTTAACTTCTTTAGTTCTTTGGCCATGTTCTTAATGAGCAGGTCCTTTTTGGAGGATTCCAGTGCACAAGAAATTGGCTGGATAGAATATGGTATAGTTTCCACGTATACGGGAGTGCTTTGATGGGTGCCAGGGACTTGGGTATAGTGATGGTCATTGGTGGAGTTTTGTGGATCGGGAATGAGTGGTGGTGTATTTTGGGGAGTGTGGTAAGTGGTGGTTGGAAGGTACGAGATTGGTTGATATTGTTGTGGTGGAGTTGGTATTGGTAATGGATTGATATTTTGTGGTGGAGTGGCGTATTGATTTGGTATGGTAGGATTTTGCGGCTGTTGGTTTTGTATGTTTTGAGGAGGTGTAGGGTTCTTTGCGTTCTATTGGTAGATATCAGGGACCTGCTCCAATTCTCATTGCAGTTCTAGTGTCTTTTGTTCAAGTCTCAAAACCAGGTTATTCGGGGCCAGAGTACTACGATCATCAGAGGCCTCTGCGTTTTCAATGTTTTCTTTTCGGATTCCACTTAAGTTATCCATCTTTGACTTCCCTTTGCTTTTGTGTTGCTTGGAGGAGGAGGATGTGGAGGGCCTCTAGCTCTGGTATGATATGCTGACGAGTCCAGTATGGATGAACCAATCTATGGGGATGGAGATAATAATAAAAAATAATAAAACAAAAAGGTAACAAGTTAGTGGGGATTCTGAAATGTTTGTGGTATTTAAACACATATTACGAAATATAAACTCGTATCCTAATTTGGGAGCCTCGTTGTGCCCGAGGTAGGCCTAGCGACAAATAAATTTGAAGAACTTCAAATGCCAATAAATGCTTCATTACATAACATAAAAGTAGACGAATCCAAAAACAATACTAACACAATAATAAAACAAGTCACTACTGGCACTTGGCATTACTATATTTTATGAAAAACAAGTAAATCTAATCTATTTGGTCCTAGAAGGACCTTCTTCAGGTTGAATGCTCTCGTTGATCAAATCCTCCAATTCGCATAGGTTCACCAGTAAAAATGCCTTTGCTAGGTGTTCTCCTTCGTTTCCCTCAATGTTCTGGCAGTCAATGACTCTCTTCCTCACTTTTCCTTCCAATTCCAGCAGACTGTATTCCAGATATTCCAACTTTTCGCTAGCTTTGGCGGCCCTCTCTTTCCACTCATTGATTTGGTCATTTGATGGAAGACTCCTCCACCAGTCTATCAAGGGTGGGGTCATGCTAACCATACCGAAACTGGTGACCTCGTTCCTCATTTTTGCAAAACAAAAGGGTTAGGCCTTACCCCCCTCCGGATTCGACTATTTATACATTTATGATCAACATATTAGCATTTAGTCCACCAAATTAATGCACAGAACGTGGTTGCGTCCGTTGGGATTATGGAAAACCTGATGGACTTTGGATAAGGCATATCTTAAAGGATCATTATGTGGACAATATAACTGACCCGACTAGGTTTGACCATGATGCATGCACAATTTAAACAGAATAAGGTTTCTATGGGGTTTTAGACTAGTACCCTCAAGCGGACAACTTGAGGGGGAAGGCATGGAACCGTCGACTGCACCGCTGATCAACTGGTTTTACCCCAAATAAGCCTTTCCGAATTTAAGGGTAATAAATAGGAAGAGTGCAACCACTCATTAAAGCGTTGCTATAGGATTTGAGACGCACGAGTGGAATATGATATGTAGCATGATTTATGAAGTAGTTAATAACATGTAGGCAAGTATTATCACGTAGGAAAAATAAATACAGCATTTAAATAATTGAAAAGATAGTTACAAAAAAAGGAAAACAAGGAGATAAGTCAGTTTTTCGGGTAATAAAGGAATCATAAATACTTAAAAAATAGACAGTTAAATTCAGATAAGGGAGCAGGGTACGGGATAATCATGCTTGGACTAATTTGTAAAAGACAAGTTCGTTATGGTAAGAGCCTAAAAATATCCCCAGCAGAGTTGCCATGCTGTCGCGCCCCCTTTTTTCCTCCCCTTTTTGACGGGGGAGAGGTTCTGGTTTCGACATTCACGGGGTGAAATAATTTATTTTCTTTTGGGAATTGGGTATTTCAAGAGTCGCCACCTAACGGGTTATGGTGCGTTAGGGTACCTAGAGCGATGAACTCTGATTTGGTTAGCATTACCAGAGATTAGGGTAAGGGATCGAAGTAACCTCGAGAGGAAGGTGTTAGGCACCCCTCTTGGTCCACAACTGTGGGTCCCGACCGAACTTATATTTATAAATTAGTCCATATAAATAGTTGAATCAAATAAGTTGTAAGTAAAGCACGTTAGATAACTCAAGTGGCAAGATAGAGGTTTGAACAAGCTTAAATAGAGAGAGAGGATTTGGTAAAGAGGGGTCCTAGGTTGTTTATCCTATAGGATCACCCCACACAATGTCCGGTAAATACTCCTCAATGAGGGGCTACACGTGACATTAACGCGTAGTCATCATATCCCATGTCTACCCTTTCCATCCCCTTATTGGTCATGCAAAGCGCGTGTTTGGTCACTGATTCCTATTGCGTGTTGCTACCCATCTCTTCTTAATGGTCCCGGAGGGGGTTAGGACCTCTACCTATAGGTAGTTCTAGACGCACCCCTATGGTTTAGAAAGGCGAAAACTCTAAAGCGATAGTCAAAACATTTAGGACTTTCACACATAGTGGGAGCAAATAAGAGTCTCACAGTTTCCTCCTCAAGTAAACATACAAGCAGCACGACTCAAACACAATTAAGGTCCTTATTAATTAATGTCCTAAAGCAGGGTATCTAAGTGAATATGCAGAAACAGACAAAAACTTTTATACCCGGAAGTTATAACCTAGTAGTTTCCTAGGGACTCCCCTTTAAAAGCCTGATAGAATAAGAAACGTTAAGCGATAGAGACAGCTTCAGGAAAATGCAGTTTTGAAAATGCCCTAAGGCTTTCCTATATGTAGTATACTGACGTCTATGTTAATGCATAAAAAAACAAGTTTTTCGAACTAGACTCCTTTAATACCTATAGGCATGATATATAATGGGATTAAAGCAATTTTGAAAGAACTTGTTTCAGGAAATGTTTGACACTTAATAAGACCAATTTTGAAAATGAACTAGGCATAATGAAGTTGATTTAATAGGCTAATTAAATTATCAAACAGAATTGCGAGTAGAGATCCCTATAGGCATGATATCTAGATGTATTACTGATTTTAGTCGATTTGCAGCAACATAGAGAAAGACTTATTTGAACTGAATCGGAGTTGAGTCCTATAGGCATGGCATCTACTGATTTAAGACATAATGGTTTGGAACCTATAAACATGGTTTCTAACATGACAAAATGCAGAACCTTAGGAACATTATTTCTACTTGATGCAAACTAAATTAGAAATGAGATCCTATAGGTGTGATTTCTATTAGGCAAAGCAATCAGTTTGAAAAGAGTAAAACCCTATAAGCATATTTCTATAGAGTAAAGCTGGCAGATTTTAAAAATAATGTCCTAAGTTCAGGATTTCTATCCCTATTACCCTTTAAAGTATGCATCTACCCACCCTTTTACTAAATACCCCAAATATCTGTTTACAAATTATTACAGGCCAATGAAGAAATTACATAAGTAGAAATAGAAAATCAAGAAGCTATTCTATAGGGAGCCTGCAATTAGGTCCAAGTTTCCCAAAGCCTCCAATGGTCTCACAAGCCGCAATTCCATAGACAAATCAGAGTCTAGGTTCATCAAAGTTCCCTAAGGGTATCAAGGACCCTGGGCAATGCTTACACCTAGACTTAGCAAACAAGCATTGAACCAGTGCAGTATGGAAAGGCCAGCCTCAGTATACCAGAGTTCAGAGGGCTCTCAAGAGGATCCCAAGGCAGTGCACATACTAGAGGGGGAAAAACTTATTGACTAAGAGTAAAGTGAAAGTGTAAGACACAAGTTGAAAGAGGTTTATTAAAGACTGGATTAGAAAGTCTGTTTTGAAAGCAATCAGTAAAGCAACAGAGATTGTTTGAAAAAGAGGTTGGTGTAGTAAACAAAGCTTAAACACCTTAAGATAGGATCATACATAGCTAGTTTACAGAATCCAAATGAATTCAGTAGTTACACAGGGGTCAAGGGGTTTTGGATACACAGACATTTGACTGCAAACATATAAACCAGCAAGGGTCTTAGGACTGGTTTGGACATGCTCAGAAATGGTTGACACTGGCATAATCACAAACCAGTCAGGAAGGACACATACACATAGAGGGGGATAGGGATTTGGGATTCATAAGATGGTAAGTACAAAGTAAGTAAAAGATAATTGACAAGGCATGCTTTGAAACACACATATGTGAATATATTAAACTAAAGGGTAGGGGAGACATAATAACATGTTGATAATGTAACATAACTACAAGTTTCACAACAGAACTACAAGTAAAAGCAGACTAGAAATAAGAGAAACTAAAACAATAAGAGAACCATGTTGTTGTTGAGGCTTTTAATTAAAACTAGGACATACCAGTGAAGAGAGGAGTAAGCAGAATGAAATAACAAGAGAGCACAGATGATTAGCCTTGGCTTGCAGCCGGCTAATAGCAGCAAATAGCACAAGAGAGAGGGGAGAGCAGAGATTTTTAGTAAGAGAGGTAGTTCTGACAACCAAAATGTTCGTGTCTTGTGTTAATGAAAAACATAGTGTATTTATAGTTTTAAAAATAGGAAGAAAATAAGGTAACAAGTAAAGGTTCAGCACAATTATGCAAGTAATCACAATTAGAATCCAATTAATACAAGTACTTCCTTTTAATCAAGGAATCACAGCTTAAACGGATACCAACAGGGATAATCAAAGAAAGAAAATCAGCTGAGAAAGACTGATTTTTACCATATAAGGGGTAGTAAAAGTATATAGCATATGTTTGAGCCTAAGTAGAATATACCAATTAAGGAAAGGATTCAATAAGAATGAAGTACCACAACAAATAAGGAAATGAAATCAGTCAATTTAAACAGACGAGTAGAACTTTAGGGTTTTAAAAGAAAATCTTGCAATCAAACCATCAATTAAGGAAATAAGAATCAAATCAAGAGAGGGTCATGATTATATATTGCAACATATAAATAGAGAAGAACGAACAGACGTAACAAATAGGCAAAGTCAGCCATATCGATAGAAAAAAGCAAGAGATGAACAAACAAAATGAACACAATTATACAGAAGTGACATAAGTAGGACAAAGACTCAGTAGAAAACTCATTCGAAGCATGGTAATCAATGGAAACTTAACAAAATCAAGTAGTCATGCTAACACACAGAACCAAAGCAAAGAAGGTCTTAAAAATTAGGGCTTTTTAATAGAGTGGAATTAAAAAGCAGTAGGAACATAAGATCAGTAAAAACTAGCAAGGAAAAAGGTTTAATCATAAAGAAAATCGGTTAAAACAAGTGTAGAAGAAACTCCGAGGAACCCTAATTTTTTTTAAAGAAAGTAAAATAGGTTAAAGTTGAGGATCTTTCAAAAGACGTTCTAGAATAGTGCAAAACATAGGAAAAAACAGACTTAGAGCATAAAAATAGCACCGATATGAGAGATTCAAATGTGAGTTAGGGTTTCAAAGGAAATCCAAATAGAAATAGAAAGAACCTGTTGTAAACTTCACCGATCGTAACATATAAGGTGTGATTTTGCCCAAAATCACACCAGAGAAGTCATGAGTAACAGAAACAGAAACACTAGATCCAAATCGGCATGGCCTAAGACCCTTGAAGGCTTTAGAGATGATAAGTAAGGCGGTGGAGTGACCATGGAAGGCTTGGGGTTGAAAGGTAGTCGTTGGAGATGACCGGAGAAGGAGGCGGTGGTTGAAGAAAGATTAGGGTTAGGCTGAGAGAAAAGAGAGACTTGATCATCTGAAGGCGGCGGGGGTTTGGAAATGAGTAGGGTTAGGGGGTCGTTTAGGAATTAAAAAGGAAAGGGTGTGTGTGGACCGTTGATCTAGGAGATTAACGCTCATGATTCAACCAAGTAGGTGGGTTCCGGGTTTGGGTAAGGGTTTATAGGGTTTGGGTCGGGTTATTTAATAGGAAATTGGGCTAGGGAGGGGTCCGATTTGGGCTACAATTGAAAGCCAAATCTGGCTATTATTTAAATAGCTAGTTTTCCCTATTTTAATTTTAATAAATTATAAGTAATTTCTAAAAAATAATTTAAAGTTCTAAAAAGATTTAAAATACATAATTAACATTTTAAAAATATAAGGACCGATTTTACGCATATAAAATATAGTTATATCTTAAAATGGGCTAACATTGCAATTATATGCAATTTAGCTTAAAAAATGCTAAATGTAATTATAAAAATGCATAAAAATATATTAGCCATATTTTGGCATAAGTATAGAAATTAAATGAATAAATCATCATAACAATAATTTGGGAAATAATTATTGGGGATTTTATGAATAAAAGGGGAGAAAATAAATCAATCTAAACCATTAAAATTATGAAAAATATAATAAAAACCCTGTGCATGATTATATATGCATATCTATTGGGTATCAATAATGCAAATTCCCTTTGGACCATGAAGGTTGTTTTTGGACAATGAAGATGATGTCCTCAGACCATGATGTCCCGGGCCATGAGTCATGCGATAAGAGATTTGTAGGCAATGAAATGATGTTCTTGGGCTATGAAAATGGTGCCTCTAAACCATGACTTCTTTGAACAATGATGTGTAGTATTGAGCGATCCTCAGGCCATGGCATGGTGTCTTCAGGGTATGAGGATGATGCCTTCGAACTATGACGCCTTTGGACAAATTGGCTATATATCAGCCCATGAAATGAAGTAACATGATGTCAAAGGTAATAACAAGACAAAGCTTAGTCTTGTGTAGAGTTTGGGGGCAGAGCTTAGCCCCGAGAGAAGAAGATAATTTAGAATAGAGCAACACTTATGCAGAACGAGAGAAAGCTTAGTCTTATAAGAAGGCAATGCTTAGCCTTATGCAAATAAGGAGGCAGGGCTTGGCCATCATGCAAGGGTCGATACTGAGCTTAGTCTCATGCAAAGAAAAGGCAATGCTTATCCTTATGCAAAACGGAGACAGGGCTTAGCCTCATGCAAGGCGAAGACAATGCTTAGCCTTATGCAAATAAGGAGGCAGGGCTTAGCCTCATGCAAGATTTGAGATAGGGCTTAGTCTCATGCAAAGAGAAGGCAATGCTTAGCCTTATGAAAATAAGGAGGCAGGGCTTAGCCTCATGCAAGGCGAAGGCAATGCTCAGCCTTATGCAAATAAGAAGGCAAGGTTTAGCCTCATGCAGGATTTGAGATAGGGCTTAGTCTCATGAAAAGAGAAGACAATGTTTAGACTTATGCAAATAAGGAGGAAGGGCATAGCCTCATGCAAGAAGGAAAAGCTTAGCCTTATGCAAATAAGGAGGCACGACTTAGACTCATGCAGGATTTGAGACAGGGCTTAGTCTCATGCAAAGAGGAGGCAATGCTTAGCCTTATGCAGATATGGAGGAAGGGCTTAGCCTCATGCAAGATTTGAGACAGGGATTAGTCTCATGCAAAGAGAAGGCAATGCTTAGCCTTATGCAAATATGAAGGCAGGGCTTAGCCTCATGCAAGATCTACAACATGGCTTAGTCTCATGCAAAGAGAAGGCAGTATTTAGCCTTATGCAGCGATCAAATAGCAGATAAGGGTATTATATTTCTTAGCTTGAGATATATTTGCGTCTGATGGCCTGATTATTATGAGGATAGTGTCTTTGGTATGTGTATATTCGCGAATACTCCTGTTATGTTTACAGTGCCTGCATCAAAAAAAAATCGTGAGTTTTGCAGGGGAAGGTTGGTTCCCGTCCTTGTTTGCTTGCTTTGCTTTGCTCTGCCCTGAAGGCCATGTTTGAGTCGTCTTGGGTAGCACCTGGCTGTCATAAAAATAAAGTTTTCGAAAACATGCACTTATTGATGGAATAACGTTATTTTAGAAAACATAGTGATATATAATATTAAGTAAATTATATGAACTAATGACTGTACCACTTTTAGAGACTTGCAGCTTCCTTGAAATAGAATTTTGAGGGTCCTCCTAAAAATTCTACCCCAGTTTGATCCTTCGTCTGTTCTGCGTGCAACAAAGTTTTGTTGGATCTGCACTGGAATTTTGAGAATCCTTCTCAAAATTCTGCCCCAGTTACTTAACCAATTTCTGACTTTCTGGCTTATAATTGCATTGGCTGGACTTGCTTCGGAATTTTGAGGGCCCTCCTCAAAATTTTGCACCAATTTCTGGTTCTGAGGGAAAATGAAGATTTTATTAAGATATGACCGAACCCACAAGACTTCATACGTATCCTCTCTTAAACGAGAATCAGGTCAAGCATAATTTAGCTACATCATATGAAGGAATATAAATAATCTAAACATAATATCTTTTGACTGCGTCTGAATTGATTGGTTTTGGCCAAACTTCTCCATCCATTTCTGCAAGTATGAGTGCCCCTCCTATTAGCACCTGGTGAACTATGTAAGGACCTAGCCAGTTAGGTGAAAATTTCCCTTTGGCTTCATTCTGATGCGGGAAGATCCGCTTCAACACCAGCTGTCCCGGTACGAATTGTCTTGGTCTGACCCTTTTGTTGAAAGCTCTGGACATTCTATTCTAATGAAGCAGACCGTGACATACTGCATTCATTCTTTTTCCATCTATGAGGGCTAGTTGCTCTTAACGGCTCCTTATCCATTCTGCATCACTGAGTTCAGCTTCCTGTATGACCCTTAAAGAAGGAATTTCTACTTCGGCTGGAATGTCAGCTTCGGTACCATAAGCTAGTAAATAGGAAGTTGCCCAGTTGATGTGCGGATCGTAGTGCGGTATCCCAATAGGGAAAATGGTAACTTCTCGTGCCATTGTTTGTGATTTTCTACCATTTTCCTTAGTATCTTCTTGATGTTCTTGTTGGCAGCTTCCACAACTCCATTCATTTGAAGCATGTATGCTGTAGAGTTTTTGTGCTTGATTTTGAAGGTTTCACACATGTCTTTCATTAAATCACTGTTGATATTGGCGGCATTATCAGTGATAATGGACTCGGAAACCCCGAATCGGCAAACAATATGATCCTTGACAAAATTTGCGACGACTTTATTGGTTACAACTTTGTAGGATGCAACCTCTACCCATTTTGTTAAGTAATCGATGGCCACTAAAATGGACCGGTGCCCGTTTGAAGCAGTGGGCTCGATCAGACCGATGACATCTATTTTCCAGGCAACAAAAGGCTAAGGTGCGCTTGTTGTATTGAGCTCGTTTGGTGGTACCCTTATCATGTCTGTATATACCTAGCACTAGTGGCATTTTTGGATGTACCGTATGCAATCTGTTTCCATGGTCATCCAAAAATATCTAGCTCTGAGTATCTTCTTGGCTAGAACAAAATCGTTCATATGTGGTGCACAAGTTCCGGCATGTATCTCCTCAAGCAATTTGGAGGCCTCCTTCGCGTCAACACACTTTAACAATCCCAGATCAAGAGTTCTTCTATATAGGGTCCCTCCGCTTTGGAAAAAGTGATTGGACAACCTTTGTAATGTGCGTTTCTGAGTATGATTTGCATGTTCTGGATATACTCATTTCGCCAAATATTCTTTGATATCGTGGAACCAAGGTTTTTCGTCTATTTCTTCTTCTACATGAGCACAATAAGCGGGTTGATTATGGATCCTCACCGGGATAGGATCGATGAAATTCTTGTCTGGATGTTGTATCATTGATGGCAAGGTGGCCAGTACGTTTGTGAACTCATTTTAAATTCTGGGCACATGTATGAATTCTATCTTTGTGAATATCTTCATCAATTCATGTACATGATACAAGTATGGCAGTATCTTGGTGTTCTTCATAGCCCATTCTCCTTGAACCTGATGTACTAGAAGATTTGAATCGCCAATTACCAACAACTTTTGTATATTTATATCGATGGCCAAATTGAGCTCCGTGATACAAGCCTCATATTCTGCCATATTGTTGGTGCACGGGAACCTAAGCTTTGCGGATACCGGGTGATGTTGGCTTGTTTCTGATACTAAAACCGCTCCAATGCCCACTCATTTGAAGTTTGCAGCCCCATCAAAGAACATTCTCCAACCGTCGTAGGCTTCAACAATGTCCTCTCCTACGAATGATACTTCTTCATCGGGAAAATACATTTTAATGGTTCGTATTCTCCTCCCACAAGATTTTCAGCAAGATGGTCTGCTAATGCTTGTCCTTTGACCTCCTTTTGAGTTACATAGACGATATAAATCTCACTTAACAATATTTGTCACTTGGCTAACTTCCCGGTTGGCATGGGCTTCTGAAAGATGTACTTCAAAGGCTCCATCTTGGATATGAGGTATGTGGTATAGGCACAGAAGTAATGCCTTAATTTCTGGGTTGTCCAAGTCAAAGCGCAGCAAGTGCATTCTAGCATAGAGTATCGTGCTTCATAAGGTGTGAATTTCTTACTCAAGTAGTATATGACTTTCTCTCTTCTTCTCGTTTCGTCATGTTATCCCAAAACACATCCGAAAGCTCCATCTAATATGGACAGATAGAGTATCAAAGGTCTTCCAGGTTCTGGCGGACTAGGACTGGTGGTGTGGACAGGTATTCCTTGATTTTGTCAAAATTCTTGTGACAATCCTCGGTCCAACTAGTTTCAGCATCTTTCCTTAACATTTTGAAGATGGGTTCACATATAACTGTGGACTGTGCTATGAAGCAGCTGATGTAGTTTAGACATCCCAGGAAGCTTTTCACGTCCTTTTTGCTCTTTAGTGGTGGTAATTCTTGAATTGCCTTAACTTTGGACAGGTCCAACTCAATTCCACGGTGGCTGACAATGAATCCCAATAGCTTTCTTGCAGGAACCCCAAATGTACATTTTGCGGGGTTCAATTTTAGATTGTACCTCCTTAGCCTGTCAAAGAAGTTTCTCAAGTCCGCTCTGTGATCCGGCAGCCTTCTTTGGATTTGATGATGACGTCGTCATCATACACCTCTATTTCCTTGTGTATCATATTATTGAAGATGGTCATCATGGCCCTCATGTAGGTGGCCCTAGCATTCTTTAGATCGAATGACATCATTTTGTAGTAGTACACTTCCTATAGTGTAATGAAAGTTGTTTTCTCTACATCTTCTTCTCCTCATAGTTCATGCTTGGCGCAATTGTCGATCAGGATGTGTATATTTGGCAATGGAAAATATTCCTTGGGACTTGCTCTATTTAAATCCCGATATTCAACACATACCCTGACCTTCCCATCATTCTGTGGAACCGGTACAGTGTTGGCTAACCATGTTGGGTACTCAACTACCCTGAGGACTTTGGCCTTGATTTCCTTAGTGACTTTCTCCTTGATTTTCAGACTCATGTCTAGTTTGAACTTTCTGAGTTTCTGCTTTACTGGTGGACACATTGGATTGGTAGGTAACTTGTGAGCTACTATGGATGTGCTCAACCCGGTCATATCGTCATATGACCATGGAAAATGTCCTCGTATTCCTTCAAGAAATTAATGTACTCTTCTTTATCTGATGGTGATAAGTGAATTCTTATGCGAGTCTCCTTGACGGTTTCAGTGTCTCCCAAATTGATTACTTCGGTTTCGTCTATGTTGGACTTAGGTTTGTTCTCAAAGTTCTTAACCTCTCTGACAATTTCCTCAGGTATTACATCCTCTTCTTCTGAGTCAGTATCCTTATGTTGCGTTGTATCATTACATGTCACAGTCATCGGTTCATCAGGAAAAGTAATAATAATGTTGTAGAAAGAAAAAAGTGAAAGATAATAATGAATAATAAATAGCAATGCATTGATAAAATTTAACAATATCCAAAACAAGTACGACTCGATGATTCGAGCAATTATTTCGAAACAAAATGAGTCTTTAAAACAAAATTACTTAAACTATCTTAAATTCCTATCATGGCTATAAAACAAATCATGCTAATTGCCAAGCTACCTAGGAACTCGACGGGCCTGGGATGGTGTGGCAGTCCAATTCTTTAGAACATCTCCCTTATCCACAATCTGAATGATGAGGCCTTCTTCCTCATCCTCCTCAATTATCTCATTGCAATCCATATTATCGTCGTCTAGGAACAAGCTTCTCAAACTAGCCAAAGCTTCTTCCTCTGCAGACCCCCATATTGTTTCAGCCTGGTGAAAAGCCTGACTTAGGTGTGGTACTGGCTGCTCAAGAGGGTAATAAGGACCACATCATGGAGGCGACCAATCATCATACTCTTGCCAGGTGTACGGATATCCTAGCCCGAAAGTTGTGCTGTGACGTTTCAACTGTATCGGTTTGATAATGCCCTGGAGGTCCTTCCCAAGTCCTTTGTCGGGTTCATACCCAGACCATGCAAATATGCTTTCTATTTTGTTACTCCACCCCTTGCCCTTCTTAATTACGTTGACATGTTCAATGTGGTGATAAGTTTCTCTGCCCAACCTTCTTCTATTCTCGAAAACATGATAGTTTGACTGGTGTAAATGGGGTTACTTCCATCTCCGTGAGATTAACTCCTGATGGTTCCATTCAAACTTCACGACCTGGTGTAGCGTGGAAGCCACGGCCCCAGCGGCATGTATCCAATATCGACCCAATAGAAGGTTGTATGTAGCTGATATGTCTAGTACTTGGAATTCAACATCAAACCAGGTTGGTCCCATCTGCAGACAAATGCTAATCTCCCCAATCGTAGCCCTTTGAGACCCATCTAATGCTTTCACGTTCATACTTCCTGCACATATCTCATGGAAATATTTGCCCATCTCTTCAGAGTAGTTAATGGACAAATGTTGAGGCTTGAACCCCCATCTATTAGGACCCTGGCGATGAATTTATCTTCGAACTATACCGTGATATGCAGTGCCCGGTTATGACTTAACCCTTTAGGCGGTAGTTCATCCTCGTGGAAGGTGATCTTGTGACTCTCCAGTACTTGCCCTACCATGTTGTCCATTTCTCCACTGGTGATATTATTGGTCATATAAGCTTCATTCAACACCTTCATCAGAGCATTCTTATGCGCCTCTGAATTTTGCAATAGTGACAGGATGGATATCTGGGCGGGGGTCTTGTTTAAATGATTGATGACAAAGTATTCCCTTGCCTGTACTTTCCTCCAAAGATCTCCCGGTCCAGTTTTAATGATAGGTTGTTTAGTAGCAGCCTCCTTGCTTTATCCTCCAAAATTTTTGGGTGTATAGATCCTCCCAGTTTTGGTCATTCCCTGTGCGGCACCAGATTCATCCATCTTTGCTTTTCCCTTTTGCCTAGCTTCGTCAACGTAATCCCAAGGTATGGCATTGGACTTGAAAGAAGGCATGGTTGTTACTTTCACTGTGAAAGGTGTGGCCATTTCTATCTCAAATGGAACATGTGTGGCTGCAAATGGTGTTACTTCTATCTCAAATGGAAGCGATGAGGTTACCTCGATCTAAACTGGTGGTTGTACTTGGACCATAATAGGATTGAGAGTGACTGCTTTCTTCTTAGGATCATCACCCTCTTTGATAAGTCCAATTGATCTCTCGAGATCCCACTTCTTATCAGTTTCTATCACATTGATCCCTTCGCCCCTATGATCCGGAAGAGGATTATTACGGACGTTGGGTGCAACTTTCTTTGCCTGTATGACCTTGTTATCAATCATCGTTTGAATCTTATCTTTCAATGTCTGGCACTCAACAATGGTGTGCCCCTTCATACCAGAATGAGATGCACAAGTTTTATTCAGGTTGACCCATTGAGATGAATTCTCCATTGCCACAACGGGAATAAGGGTGACATAACCGGTAGCCCTCAACCTTTCAAACAACTGGTCGATGGGTTCAGCAATGGCAGTGTACTGTTTGGGTGGTTTGCGATCAAAATTAGGTCGGGGTTTCTAGTAATTTAGATGAGTTGGAGGTGAATGATAGTAGGCTGGCTAGGTGATATAAGTATGATAGGCGATTGCGGGTTGAGAATGTCTAGGAGGTGAGGGTTGGTATGTAGGTGGAGGTTTTTGGTATGTGAGCGGAAATTTTGTTCCTTGGGCCACCATTACTGCCCTTACTTCTTTCTTCTTTGATATCACCTGATTGCAATGCTTTGTTCGTGGCCTGTAGTGCCTCAAAACTTGTCACCATCCCGCTTTTAATGCCTTCTTCAATCCTTTCTCCAAGTTTGATGATGATGGAGAACTTATGATTCTCAATAACCATTAGCCTTTCATAATATTGTGGATCTTGTGCCCGGACAAAGAACTTGTTCATTTGTTCCTCGTCTAATGCTGGTCTGAACTTGGCTGCTTCTGACCTCCACCTAGTAGCATACTCGCGGAAAGTCTCAGTTGGCTTATTTTTTAGGTTCTAGATATAGAAGACATCTGGTGCATTCTCCGTATTGAACCTGAATCGGTCTATAAAGTCTGATTCCATGCTTACTCAATTGGCCCATTTCTTAGGATTCTGGCTTATGTACCTGGACAGGGCATCTCCGGTAAGACTTCTCATGAAAAGCTTTATTCGAATCCTTTCATCATTTTCAATCCCCACGAGCTTGTCACAGTAAGTTCTCAAATGAACCTTAGGATCACCTGTTCCGTCAAATATTTTGAACTTGGGAGGATTGTAGCCCTCCGGCCGTTCCACATCTGGTTGTATGCATAATTCCTCGCAGTTTAAACCTTTTATGCCTTTACCTCCTTCAACATCCTGAACTCGACTTGTCAACTTCATAAGGTCCTCGACCATGTTCTTGATAAGGAGGTCATTCTCAGTGGATTTTGGTGTATAAGAGACTGGTTGAGAAAAGTGAGGTAGTGTTTCCATGTATATGGGGTTGTTTTGGTAAATGTTAGGGGTTTGGGTGTAGTGGTGGTTGTTGGTTGAGTTTTGAGGGTCAAGAATAGGTTGTGATGTGTTCTGAAGAGTATGATAGGTAGTGGTTCGTGGGTACTGGGTTGGTTGATGATGGTGTTGTTGAGGAGTTGGTATCGGTAGAGGATTGGGGTTTTGAGGTGGTGTCGTGTACTGATAGGAGGCGGGAGGATTTTGTGGACGTTGGTGTGGTGTATTTTGAGGAGTTGTTGGGTTTTGAACATTTTATTGGTTGACGTATGGGACGTTCAGAGTGAGAGAGAGGTTTGCCAAGTTGCGGACCTGCTCAAGTTCTCCTTGTAACTCCAGTATTTTCTGCTCTAATTGCAAGACCAAATCATTCTGGGCCAGAGTACTCCGACCATCTGAAGTTTTGATGTTCTCAGGGTTTTCCTTTCGGATACCACTCAAGTCATCCATCTTAGCTTTTCCTATGCTTTTCGGATTACTGGGAGGAGGAGGAGGTGGAGTGCCTCTAGATCTGGCGTGATACGCTGATGATGCCAGTTTGTGCAAACCAACCTTAGGGGATGGGAATAATAAAAATAAAGAAAAACAAAAGGTAAACAAGTTAGTAATGATTCTGAAATGCTTGCAGTATTTAAACACATATTGAGGGAATGTAAATTCGCGTCCTAATTTGGGAGCCTCGTTTTGCCCAAGGTAGACCTAGCAACAAATAGATTTGGAGAATTTCACTACCAATATCTGTCTCATTTCATTAATGTAAAAATAGATGAATCTAAAACAACACTAAATAAGATAAGTCACTAGTGGCACTTGGCCTTATTACATTTGAAAAAGCAAATAAACCTAATCTACTTGGTTCCAAAAGGACCTTCTCCAGGCTGGATGCTCTTGTCGATCAAATTCCCCAGTTCGTGCAGGTTCAGCAGTAGGTATGCCTTTGCTAAATGTCCTTCTTCATTTCCTTCAGTGTTCTGGCAATCGGTGACTCTCTTCCTCATTTTTCCCTCCAATTCCATCAGACTGTACTCCAGGTATTCCAACCTTTCGCTTGATTTGATAGCCATCTCCCTCCATTCATTAATTAGTTCCAAGTCGGTCTTGTGTCGCTCCATGTGCTCGGCCTCGGACTCGTGAACTCTTTTGCGTAGTTTGTTGTACTTCACTTGTGCCTCGACAACTTCATCTATGACCCTATTTCCTAGGCCAACCCTTGGCTTGAATATTCCTACTATGTTATCCTCTAACCATGATAGGTAGAAGTGCACATGACCAGCATGATATCAATCTGGCTCGATGGTATCCTTTTCCACGATAATTTTCAAATGCCACATGTGCTGAGCTTCACATTTGTATGGGACGTCGTCATCATGGAAATCTGCCCTGTAGTGACTCATTTTAGCAACTCGCGGTATGACCTGCTTCCTGCCTGCCTGTCTCATAACTCTGATGGGAGCATAAGGGTATATGCCCCTCAAACGATCAGTACCAAGTTTGAAACATCCCTGGATTTGATGATGAACTCGTCGGTAGGGAACCACTCGAACATCCATTGAACCTCATCCTCGGTCAAATTGCTAAAAAACTGCGCCCACCCTATAGCATTTTCAGGTTGAGCAAACCTATCTGGGATGTAAGTCATTTTCTTAGGATGATGGAAAGCTATATAATCATTCCACGGCCTTTGCGGAAGCTCTTGACAGTATTGACCCTTTTGGAGATGATCTAACAACCAAACATGTAACAGCAGATTACATCCTTCGAAGTATTTGTACCCCTTCTGACAGTTCTCTAAGCCCGGTATATGTTTGCTATGATCATAGGGACAATGGTATATGTCTGCCCCTCGATCCCATCCATCAACGTTTTAGCTACCATGGCCAGTCTGATGTGGATTCTATCCCCTTGGATAGGGAATACTAATATACCCAAGAAAGAGACAATGAACACAAAAATCCTACGGTGGATCCAACCCAAAGAAGTGATGGAGAATTCATCATCGAAGATACGATAAGATCTATTGTGACCGTATCGTTCATAGAGGAAGTCGAAGGGTGTGTAGGAATTTTTCAGGTACTCCAATTCATCATTCTTTTTTGGTCCCATCATCTTCCGAAACCCCCTAGTAGAGCGATTTTTCGGCACCAGTAAACTAGGACTATCCAAAGGTAGCCCATCAAATCCCTATATTTCTTCCAAGAGAGGGGTCATTTCTATGCTTCCAAAGCGAAACACGGCTCTTTCCTTGTCCCAGAACACTGTGGCAGCTTTGATCAACATGTTGTTTGGCTAGAGGCCCAATTGAGAAGGTAAATTTCCCAAGACTATTTTCACATATTCTTATCACTTGGTGGAAGATCCTCCCACCAATCTAGCAACAATGGTGGTATGTTATGGACCATGCTGAACTTGGGGGCCTCGTGCCTCATTTTCTGTAAAACAAATATGGTTAGGCCCTTTCCCCCTACAGATCCGATTATTTAAGCAATAATGATTAGCATATTGGTACTTATTTCTCCAAAATTAATGCACACAATCGTGGTTGCGTCCGTTGGAATTATGAAAAACCTGATGGACTTTTAGACGAGGCTTGTCTTAAAGGCTTATTATGTGGACAACATATTAACCTGGCTAGGTTTGACCATGATGAATGTACAATTAATCAGAGTGAGGTTTCTAGAGAGGTCTAGACTGGTACCCTCAAGTGGACAACTCGAGGCGGAAAGGCACGGAACCGTCGACTACACCACTGATCGACTAGTTTTACCGCAAATCCGCCTTTCCGAATTTAAAGGGTGATAGATAGGAAGAGCGCAAACACAGCATTGCTATAGGATTGATTATGCAAGAGTGGAATATGATGTTGAGCATGATTTATGCAACAATAAATAGCATGTTGTCACATATTTGCACATTAAAAAAAATTATAAATGCAGTATTTGATAATTGAAAGACCTTTAAGAAAGAAAACAAGAAGACAAGTTAGTTTCTTGAAAATAGGTAATTAAATCCAAATAAGGGGGAAAGGGAATGGCTGCATATGCATTAACAGAATAAAGCATGCTTAAGACTAATTCACAAAAATAAGTTCGTTACGGTAAGGGCTTAAAATTTCCTCAGCAGAGTCGCCATAATGTCGCGCCCCCTTTTTCCTCTCGGAGTTTGGGTTTCGACATTTTGGGGACAACTCCTTTACTTTTGGGAATTGGGTATGAGATTTGAAGAGTCGCCACCTAACGGATTAAGGTGCGTTAGGTTACCTAGAACAATCAACTCATGAAACCAATTTACATTACCAGATATTGGGTAAGGGCTCGAAATTACCTTGAGGGGAAGGTGTTAGTCACCCCTCGAGGTCCACAATGGTGGGTTCTGGCCAAACTCAATTTAAGCAAATTAGTCTTATAAGCAGATAAATAGGTATTTCTTTAAAAAACAAGGAGTAAAGAGGGTCCTAGGTTTTTCAGCATATAGGATCACTTCTGTGCAATACCCGGTGACCTTCCTCAAATAGAGGTGTTACGCGTGGCATTAGCGCACAGGTCATCATATCTTTTACTACCCGATTACCCTCCCCTTAATTATTTTTACCTAAGTGTTCTAATAGCATCCAGTATGTGCCTTATGCGTGCATTACCATCCATTACCTATGGCCCTGGAGGTGTTTAGGACCTCTATTTAAGGTGGTTCTAGACTCACCTATGGTGTTTAGAATGAGAAAACTAGGCGAAAAACAAAACAGGTAGGACTGTCACATAAAAGATCACTTAAGGGCTCATATTTACCTCCACAAACATACACAAAGCAAGTGCACGCCATTCAGACAAGCAGTTTTATAAGTTTAGTAGTCCTATAGGCGGGATATCTAAATGAGTATAAACAGAATAGACAACACTTTTATTTAAGAGAGGCAGTGAATACTTATTAGTTTGCCTACTGATTTTATCACTTACTGAATCTGAACACGTTTCAAGCAGCGAGAAAATCACAATAGTAATCTCAGGTTTTAACTATCCTATAGGTTAGCTTAAGTGATAGCCGGGCAGAACCCTATTAGCATAGTATCTAAGTTGTAAACGGTTACTGATTCATACAGGCTGATTTTATCTTTAGACCCTGTAGGCATGCTTACTAAGTGCTGGGACTGATTACAAGCATTATTTTATGATGTAGAAGGCCAATTTTATATGCATTCCCAATAGTCATGATATCTAAGTGCAGAAACTGATCTTAAAACCTTATAGGCATGGTATATAAATGCAGAAATTAATTTGAAACCTTATAGGCATGGTATCTAAAACGCAGAAATTAATTTGAAACCTTATAAGCATGGTATCTAAAATGCAGAAATTAATTTGAAACCTTATATGCATGGTATCTAAATGCAGAAATCAATTTGAAACCTTATAGGTATAGTATCCAAAATATAGAAATTAATTTGGAACCTTATAGGCATGGTATCTAAAATGCAGAAACTAAATTTGAAACCTTATAGGCATAGTATCTAGACGACTTCAGTTCCTATAGGCAGGATCTCTACCCAATTCCAACAAAGATACGTAAAAATCCCTCATAGCTTTTACTAATAACCCCGGTATCTATTTTTTACAAGAATTATTATACAGATAAATATAAATGAATTACATAATGAAAATCACTATACTATGGAGAGCCTTCATAGGCCCAACATCAACTTGGAACCAAACCTTCAAATATAGCATCTCCGATCATAATGGTGATCCATCCATAACACATAAAGCTAGTTCCTGGTGTGTCAAAGGTCCCAAGGGCCTCAGGGACCCCGGGCAGTCCTCACTCCAGAATCAGATGTTCAACAAGATTCACAAAGGATTGGAAATCCAGCCCCAGTGTGTTAGAGTTCAGATGAGTCTCATGGACCCTAAGCAGTGCTCACACTAGGGGTGGCAGGACCCTAGTTAACTAAGAGTAGGAGTTGAAAATAGTATAAAAGTATGAAGTAGTTTTAGGAAAGAAAACCGTTTGGATTTTTAGAAGTGAATAGAAACAGATTAACAGATCACAAGGACTATAAACGGAAACATATTAGGCAGATTGAGTTGAGACATGAACCCCAATGATCAAAGAACAGAGTCACAATCAATTCAAATAAGGTTTCACATTGCTTGGGATTGACTTAATTTATTAGCTATTACTAGGTGAGCATATAGGCATCGATTAAACATAGAACAACATGCTGGGATCAAGTTACTAATTAGACAGTCCTATAGAAAGGGTAGCAGCAGATGAGAGCATAGAAATCATGAATTAATTAGGAACATGTTAAAACTCATAAAACATGACAGGGATTGGGGCATGCTAATAAGTGTCATCGATCAAACACGAGCATGCTAAAGTGTGTCAAACATACTAAGATATTGGACATGACAAATTCATAGGAGTTGAAGCATGCTAGTTAACAGAAACATAAGGGCAAACAAAGGCATGTTGATATCTATAGCAGATAGCATATTTAATAGGACATGATAATAGAGACGACCATGCTGTTTAAAAGTAGTAGACAGGAAGAACATAAGTCTAATTACATAGCATATATGATAGTAGAAGTGGGGACATACCAGTTAAGATATAGCAACAGGAAAGTGAAGCAAATAGGATCCAAGAGCCTAGCCTTGGCTTTTAGCCAGCTAGATATTGCAACAAACACAAGTAACAGAAAGAATTGCAATGGAGAGTGTAGTGAATAAGAGCAAGAATATGTGTGTGTTTCTGTCTTTCCCAATGTGTGTGTGTGTATAGGTGTTTGAGCCTATGTTTTAAAATCAGAATAATGAAAGGTTTTTATAGCATGCAATAGAGTAGGACACATAAGGTAATGAACCAATCACACACACATAAGGTATAAAAAATCAACTAACAATCAGTCATGAATCAATTAAGGGGACAGAATCAAATAAGTACCACTTAATTTAAGGAAAATCTCACACGAAATCAATCAGTAATTAAGAATAAGGTTAAATAAGGTAAGAACTAGTTTCCAGAATCAATTAGGAATCAAAATACAAAATCAAGCCAGTAGTAGTGATACATAAATAGGGTAAGAACAAGTAAAACCTTAATAAGGAAATACGGGTATTAAATTCAAACCTAATTTAGGTAAGTAAATCAATTAACACTTTAATTGACATAGGTAAAGGTAACAGACAGAAGATAGCAGGAATAGTCAAAGAATCAAAACCCTAGGAAACACAAAGACATATTCATGGAGCTTGATTAAATCAAGTAAAATCAGTCTGAGAGTGAATAAGAGAGTTAGAGATGAGAACATTTAATGCTAAAAACCCTTTTTTGCAAAAATCTCCCAGAAGTCAAAACCCTAGCTTCTTATCTTAAATAAAAAATATCAGACAAATTCAAAACCCTTCAGATCTAACAAGATAACTAAGTTTATAAAGTGAAGTGACTCGAATCTGGTTTGAACGAGACATTTGAAACTATAAAACACGAAAATATCAGTACTCACAGATATCGGAGTGAACATAGACGGAATAGTCGAGAAAAGAGAGAGATGAACCAATTTAGTTCAATTTTTGCCAGATTTGCTTTGCCATGTTAGGAAAACAACTAAATAGGGTCATAGACGAGTATCCAGCGGTGATGAGAAACCAATAATGTAAGGGAATTCATGGTTGATTCCATTTTAGGTCGCAATTGGAGGGGATAATTGTCGCGCCCCCTTTTTCCTTCGCGGAGTCCGGGCTTCGACATTCATTGGGAACACCTCGTTTCCTTTTGGGAATAGGGTATTTGAAGAGTCGCCACCTAATAGATTAAGGTGCGTTAGGGCACCTAGAGTAATTAACTCATGTAACTAGTTTGCATTACCAGGATTAGGGTAAAGGCTCGAAATAACCTTGAGGGGAAGGTGTTAGGCACCTCTCGCGGTCCACAACGGTGGGTCCCGGCCGAACTTAGTTATGTGAATTAGTCATTTAACAAGTAAGCGGTTTAAGCACATATTTACAAATAAAGGTAGTTTAAATAATCTATATATAATCAAGAAAGTTTAGATGGTCTAAGCATACGTAAATCAAAGAGGTTTGAACAGTACATGTATACATACATAAACCAAGGAAGTTTAGGCAGTCTAAGCACACATATGTGAATTGGGGAAGGGAAGTCCTAAGTTGATTAGCCTATACGATCACATCTGTACAATACCCGGTAAGCCTTCCTCAACTAGAGGGGTTACACGTGGCATTAGTGCACAGGTCATCATATCCTTTTACTACCCATTACCCTCCCCTTAGTGGTTATATAAGCGAGTTTAATTAATGAACCATAAGCGTGCTTTTACCTATTCCTTTCCTTGTGGTCCCGGAGGCATTTAGGACCTCTACACTTAGGCAATTTTAGACAAGCCTAAGGTATTTAAAAGGTAAAATCTAAGCAACAACAAAGAACACATAGGACTGTCAAATAGGGAAACAATTAGGGGCTCATGTTTGCCTCCACACATAATCAGATACATAGCACGTCTCAAAACAACTATTTTTGAAGAAATTCAGAAAGCCTTAGAGCATGATATCTAGATGAACATCACATATATAGAATATGCAGCAATTAGTTTAAAGCAAAGTGGCAAAACCCTTAGTCAACTTGCCTATTGGTTTTACAGCCTGTTAAACCTGGACAATTCCTCACAGGAACAGAACCTGATTTCACAGTTACTTAATTACCTAAGGCTTGCCTAGGCGTGGGTCTGCATGCAGTCATAATCTGGGAACTAATTTAAACAACTTGAAGTTATTTAGTCCTATGGGCATGCTGAACTAAGTTATTAATATTACATAACTGATTTTACGCATGTTTACACTAGGACATGACTGTTTTAAACCTTTTTATAGACAGTTATTTATTTAACACAACGTAGACATGGTTTAGAGCCAATGCAAACAAAGTCCTAAATTAGGATTTCTAATGCACATAGAGATGATCATTTTTTATTAAGCAGTTTAATGACATGATTTCCAAGTGATAATAACTTATGCAGATTCAGAGAAAGAAGTGATGAACTTATAACATGTTTCTAATATGCAAAATATAAACGTGAGTGTCCTAAGGCAGGTTTTCTAATGCAAATATTATAGACTTATGACATGTTTTGATGCAAGTAACATAGCATATGGGCCTAAACATGATTTCTATCATGACATAAACTCGAAGCAGGATTACTATTGCAAATATACATAAACTAAGAGCATTGATTTCTACTATGCATCAACCTAAAGCATGATATCTACCCAGTTTCCCACAAACACCATATAAGACCCCTCCCCTTTTACTAATCACCCCAATATCTATTTACAAATAATATTATTACAGACCAGGATCAAATGAATTACATAAGTAAATGAGACTATACTATAGGGAGCCTAAATCAGGACCAAAGTAAATATGGGAATGCCATGCCTTCAATAGAGTCTCAGAAGCCAAAGATCTCACAACCAATAGTGTATGTCTTGGTGTGTCAGAGTTTCCTAAGGACCTCAAGGATACCGGGCAGTGCTCATACCAAGACCTTTCGTAAAGTGGGGATTGGTTATCTGCGGTATGGAAGGGCCAGTCCTGTTATGCCAGAGTTCGGAGAGATCTCAATGATCCCTAAGCAATACACATAGTAGAGGGGTAAAACTTAATAATCTAGGAGTAGGGTGAGAGTGCTTGACATAGTGTTGAAAGACTTAACGAAACAATTTAGAAGTGGAAAGATTCAGAAACAATTTGAAAGATACTAGGAGAATGCTAGGAGTAGGAGCGGCATTTTGAAATCATTTTGAGGAAAAATATACTCAGCAAACAACCTAATTAATCATAGAATACCCAAATTCACTTAACAAGCAGACTTACAAACAAGAGGGTGAAGGGGATTGGGAAACACATAGGGTTGAAACCATATAAACATGGAAACTACTATAGCAAATTGTTGATACCCAATTTTTCCCATAATATTTTCAAAACTATGCCTTGACACCAATTAGTATTTTTCATACAATTTCTGCATTTTAAAAATATTTTAATTAATTTATCTCAGCATTTTAATTATAAAACAATCACTGAGCATCACAAAATAGTTTTATAATAAATTTTGTGGCTTAATTTATCATTTGAATTTATATTAAGTTTCAATTATTGCACAAATAGCCACATTAGTATTTTTAGGATACAATTGCAATTACTTTACGATTATAGCCTATGCATGTTGTTGATACCCAATTTTTCCGTATATATTTTTATATACAAAATAATTTCAAAATAGCATATATATATGCATACATAAGCATATCCAAGTGTTTTAGTATTTTTCCAATCTTTTAAAGAGTTCATAAAATCAATTTACTATCCATTTAGAAGTACAAAATCCATAATTATTTCCGAAATCATCAATTTTGGTGAATAATTTATTTTATTCCTATATTTATACCAAAATATAGTTAATGTAATTTTTGTACATTTTTACAAATTTATTTGGTATTTAAAAGACTAAATTGCATATAATTGCAATTATAGCCTATTTAAAGATTAATAACATTTCTATAATTGTAAAATTGGTTTCAATATTTTTAAATAAATATTTATGCGTTATTATTTGGGTCAGTACTTTTAATTTATTTTTAAAAATCTTTTTCACTATTTTTATAAAATAAAAGAGGAAAATTGGCTATTTAACATTTAGCCTATTTCTATTTCAATTACAGCCTCATTTCCTTTCAATTTTAACCTCAATTTGACCCCAATTCTGCCCAATTTAAAACCAACCCAGTTTCAATCTGGATGCAACCCACGACCCAATTACAAACGACCCAACCCGTTCTCCACCTACCACTTAAATCTGGACCATTGATCACTCAAGATCAACGGCCAAGACTCTCCCTTCCATAATTAAACTTAAACGACTACCCTAATCTCCCTCATTCTCACCTGACCCGCCGCCTTGAAACCCTTCGTCTCTCAAAACACTCTCAAGCTCTCTAAAACCCTAGCCATCTCCCACCTTAATCTACCATGTTTCCACCGGAATCCGTGGTTTCTCAGGCCATGGATGGTTGGTACTCACCCCCCTCCACCATCAAACCATGGTTGTTCGAAGCTTCGAGGCCCGACTTCGATGGGCTCTCTTCAGATCCTTCTCAGATCTGTAGATCTGTGGCTTCTTCGGCTATTATTCCGGCGTGTTCAATCAATATGAGTATTTTCGACTCAGGATCAGATTTTCTTCCAAGCCTTTCTCATTTCTAGTGTTTCTCTGAAACCCTAAGCTATTCTAGGTTTTCTCTGGTTGTTTTCTAATATCTATGCTATATCTGTGTTATACTAGAATTTTAAAACGTTTTCCCCAATCTTCTCTTTCAAAATTTGTTTCTCTTCGATTTAGGGTTTCTGAAAAAAGTTTTAAAATGTTTTCTGGCTCCTCTTCTTCTTTTATTTGTGTAAATGTATCTATGCTATGTTTTTATGTTCTCTTTTCTACCTCGCATGTCCTTCTCCTGTGTTCTTAGGTTTGCCTTGTTATGCATATTCTTCTACTGTGCTCCGTTATTCATTCTACTAGTTTCTATATCATGCTTTCACACGTTTATCTTATGGGTTCGTTTAACCCTGTGTTCCTTTACTGTAATTTCTACTAAGCTCTTAGTTTTTATTTGCCTTCTTCTGGACTTTGTTTGAGTTCTTTCTAAACATGTTTCATCTACTATTTCCTTAAGTTTATGTTACCTCTTTGTCTTCTGAACTTGTTTAAGTTCCAAGCTTTTCTTAAAACATGTTCTTTATGCTTCAAATCAGCTTTTCACTATGTTTGTTTCAAACCTGCTATCATGTATGTTGGTTTCTCATGAGTCTCTGAAAGAGACCTCTGAGCCTGTTATCTGTCTTCTCGTCTCTACTTCTGATTAAAGTTGAAAACCCTAGACTTTGGGTTTTGGCAAGTTTTATTTTTGGACTAGGGCTACTTTGGAACCCTGGACTCTCAGACTCATTATGAGTCTACAAACTGAACTTGTATCCCTTTTTGGCTCTGAACTCTTTTCTATGCTAGATTCTTTCTAATTAGCATAACAGTTCTTTCTTCTTTGACATGTCTGTATGCTTTATATATGAGGAATTCCTCTTTCAAAAAGGGTTTTGCCAACTATCGGTTAATTCCAAATTCCTTTTAATAGGGTTTGATTAATTGTTACTGATTTTCTTTAATTAAACCTTTCTTCACCATTTCTGATTGGATTCATTCATACAAAACTCAATTTCTGATTTTTACTGGTTAATGATTGATTGCCTTTCCTTATTTGCTCAAACCGTGTTGCTATCAAACTCTTTCCTAAATAGTTTCTATGTATTTGCCCTTCTTGTACTACTTTGGAAAAGATTTTAATCCAATTCTTTCCTTTATTGTCTTCTGCCCGTCTGAAATCAGAATCCCTTAACTGAAGGGAGATTCTGTGTGATTGATTGCAAACTATTCCCTTACCTTTTCTTACTTGTTTTTTGCACTATAAAAGGGGCATGACCCTTCTGCACTTAGACACCTTGAACCTTCAGTTCAACACTTTGAATTCAACACTTTACACACACACACCTTTCAATTACAATACACTTTCAATACTCTACTCTCTTTTGAGATCTTTTGTACTGTTTTCTTGCAATTTGGTTTACAAGACTTCAGCTTTCACTTATTTGTTTCCCTAAAACTGGTATGCCCTAATTTCGATTTCAGCACCATCCTTATGTGTTTATTTTACAATTGCTACACTCCTGTCTACTTTGCTATTCATGTTATGTATTGAGTATGCTACTCTCTCTTTGCATCTGCTGTTTGTTATGAACTCCCTATACCGCCACTCCCTTCTATGTGTTTGAGTTAAGGTTCATGGCCTGACAACATCCAAATTGCTGCTTAGGTCTAAACCTGATCATCAGTGGATCCCAACTCTCAAAATGTGGCTAATAGGCTAGTCAGGGGTGTGCCAGCACTCCTGATTGCTGGGCATGACCACCAGCCTGCCATGGCTCTCCCTGATTTCCCCCATTGTGCACTTACACTTACTCTTAGATTCTAAGTTCTGCCCATTCTTATGAGCCTTGCTTTGGGACCTTGAGTTCCCTCTGAACTGGGACATCAGAGGGCTGACATTTCCACACTGCACTATGCTCTTAATTCTGCAATATATTTGGGTTGTAAGCACTACCCGAAGCCCATTTGAGGCTCTTGAGGAACTTTGACACATCCCAAATAAGAGAAGGCTTGGGAAACCTGATCCTGGAAGTTGATTCACCTCATATTGTTAGACCTTGAGTCTGAATTAGGCTCATTGGTTGTAGCTTAATTTCTGTTGTAATTTTACTTTTCTTAATTCATTTTGGTCTGTAATATATTGTAATAACTTATGGGGTTCTTTGAAAAGGGGATGGTCACTTATGTATGCAAAGGGTAGACAACATTCTCATAACTGTTACTATTTACAATTTCTGCACTTTCGCATTTCATTAGAAATCCTGTCTATAGTTTCTGCACTTCCGCATCAGAAACCCTGCCTATAAGTTTTCTGCATTCATGCACGTCATATAGAAATCATGCCTATAAGTTTTCTGCATTCATGCACGTCATATAGAAATCCTGCCTATAAGTTTTCTGCATTCATGCCCGTCATATAGAAATCCTGCCTATAGTTTTCTGCACTTCTGCATTTTTATCTATCATTAGGGAAACAATTGTAGGTTAAGTAATAATAAGTTTCATTCTAGATACCATGCCTATAGGACTCCTGCACTTTTATAATCGTCTTAAAACCAACAACGCCTAGAAATCATGCCTATAGGAGCAACCAGTTGAATCTGATTCGTTTATTTCATCTACAAGTCTAAAATCACTAGTAATATTTTCTAACATCTGCAGAACTTATGTGTTTTCTACAATCAGTAAGCTTTTTTAAAATCGGAGTAAGCACTGTTAGATATCATGCCTATAATTTTCACCTAGGCAAGCCAGCAGATAATTGATTAACAACATCACTCTTTGATAAATTACAACTAGGAAAGGCTAATTCGGACTCCTCATCTTAGAAATATGTGATGAATCAGCCTATCCTACGCATTAATTTGATTTTAGACCATAACCAGTACTTGTATGTCATGCTAGCCAATTTGTCTATTTAAATGAGGAGGATTGTTTGAGCCCTTTAAACTGTTATGTGTTCCCCCATACCTGCCTTATATGTTTTGATTGTCGCCCTAGAATTTTATCCTTTTAAAACTCTGAAAAGCCAAATTTCCATTCCCTTTAGGACTAGTAGTCCCAAATGCCTCCGGGACTGATAGGATTGGGGCGGGTACTAGCATGCAATAACTAACGACACCATTCTGCGCTTTACTACCTTAAGGGGTGGGAAGGGTAGATATGGATATGATGACGGTGCGCTAATACCACGTGCAACCCCTCTTCTGAGGAGCGATTGTTGGGTATTGCATTAATGTGATCCATATTGTTTGTAAACCTAGGACCCCCTTTCTTTTTAACTTGTTTTATTGTCCGAACTATTTCCTTAAAATTTCTACTTTCTTTATTCTCTTCAAACTTTCAATTTGCTTGCAATAATATGTGAAAATCCCCTTTTATTTGAAGCCCTTAATTTCTTATTTGATTATGTTAAGTCACAATTGTAACATGGCCAGGAACCACACTAGTGGATCTTAAGGGGTGCCTAACACCTTCCCTCGAGATAATTTCTAGCCCTTACCCAAACTCTGGTTCTTCAAACTCAAACCCTTCTTAGTGTCCTAATGCACTTAATCATTATGTGGCGACTATTCAAGTTCCAAAACCCAATTGCCAAAAGGGAACGAGTTGTCCTCCCAAATGTCACAAGACCGATTTCGCGAGAAAAAGGGGGCGCGACAGCGTGGAGACTCTGCTGGGGATATTTCTTTTAGGCTTTTACCATTTCATGTTATTTGTGACTTTACTGCTTCTTTATTGCATTTATTTAATGTCTTTATTTCTCATCTATTACGAAACTGACTTGGCTCTTTGTTTCTTTTCTTTAATGCTTTCCTTTACTGCTTTCTTTTAATACTATTGTAATTATGAGCAATTATTGTAATCATTACTTTATGAACGTGCAAATACATGACAACTTATTTCATTCTCGTAACTGCATATTCAACATCATAACCACTTGTGCCAAACAAAATACCATAACAACGCTTATAATAATGGTTGCGCTGTTTCGATATCATTACCCCCTAAATTTGGCAAAGGCATATTTGTGGTAAAACCAGTCGATCAACGGTGTAGTCGACGGTTCCGTGCCTTTCCCTCTTGAGTTGTCCGCTCAAAGGTGTCAGTCTAATACCTTATAGAAACCCTACTCTGTTCAATTGTGCATGCATCACTGTCAAAACCTAGCCGAGTCAGTTATGTTGTCCACATAATGACTCTTTAGGATAGCCTTGTCCAAAGTCCACTAGGTTTCCTGGGAACCCAAACGGACGTTACCATATTCTGTGCATTTATTTGGAGAACTAAATGCTGCTTATGCTAATTATTGGTTTAAATAGTCGAGTCCGGCGGGGTAAGGGTCTAACACTTTGTTTTGCAGAAATGAGGCACGAAGTCCCTAGATTTGGCATGGTCACCAACATCCACCCAAGGTTGGTAAGCTGGTGGGAGGATCTTCACTCCAGCAATTAGGCTTTTGTCCGGAAATACCTAGGAAATTTTCCTTCTCTCCTGAAGCTCCAACCCAACAATAAAATCATAGAAGCTGCTACTCTGTTCTGGGACTGTGATAAGTTTGTGTTTCGCTTCGGGGAGATTGAGATGACACCTTTGCTCGAGGAAATATGAGGATTAGTTGGTATTCCGTGGGAGACTCCGGGTTTGCTTATGCCAGAAAATCGCAAGGGTAGGGGTTTTCTCAAAATGATGGGACTAAAGAAAAACACAGACTTGACCTGTTTGAAGGATTCCTACATTCCTTTTGACTATCTGTACGAGAGGTATGTCCATATTAAGTCCTATCGCACTTACCCAGATGAATTCGCACTCACCTCATTGGGGCATATCCACAGAAGGGTCTTTGTCTTTATGTTCTGCTTCTTGGGAATGATAGTGTTTCCTATGAAGAAAGCAAGGATTCACACCAGGCTAGCTATGGTCACTAAAACCTTAATGGAGAGAATTGGTGGGTAACCCTTTAGCATAGTACCCATGATCGTTGCAGAAATGTACCGAGCCTTGGAAAAGTGTCAACAAGGAGCCCCACACTTCGAAGGCTAAGACTTGCTACTCCAGCTCTGGCTCATGGAGCATCTCCAAAGGGGTGAATATCGGCAAGAGATTCAGCGGAGAGAATGGGACGATCATATAGCCTTCCATCAACCAAGGCGAATGAACTACATGCCCGACATGTTTGCTCAGCCAGAAAATGCCAAAGGATGGGTAGAGCTGTTTGAAAATATGACTGAGGATCAAATACAATGGATGTTCGAATGGTTCCCTACTGACGAATTCATTGCCCGATCGAGGGATGCACCATTCCTGATACTGATCGGTTTAAGAGGAACTTACCCTTATGTCCCCCTCCGGGTTATGAGACAGGCTGGTAGGAAGCAGGTTATACCAAGGGTCGACAAGATGAGTCACTTCCGGGCTGACTTCCAAGCTGATGACAGTCCTTATAAGTTCCAAGCTCAACATATGTGGCATTGCAAGATCATCATGGGAAGAGATACTATCGAGCCAAACAAATACCATGCTGGTTGCACCCCATACTATTCAGGATGACTGGAGGATAATCACAATGGTCTGGGCCAACCTAGGTTTGTTCGAGGTCATAGGATCATCGATGAAAAGGCCGAAGCACAGGTCAAGTACAACCAATTGTTCAAGAGGATTCGGGAATGCGATAGTGAGAAACAGGAGATTCAAGAAGCCCATCAAAAGTTGATTGAAGAATGGAAAGATATGGCTGTCAGTGCCACCAAGTGACTAGGGTATTTGGAGCGGGGTTTAGTGAAATTGGAAAGGAAGTTCATCCAGAGGATTGAAAACTGCCAGAACGTTGAGGGAAACAAAGGAGGACACTTGGCTAGAGCCTATTTACTGCTAGGACTGCGTGAGCTGGTGAAGCTGTTCGATGGAGCTAAAGATACCGAGTCTGGGCAAGGTCATTCTGGGAACAAGTAGTTAGGAGTCTTTTCTTTTGCTTTAAAAATGTAATAAGGCCAACAGCCATTAGTGACATTTTATTTTTCTGCAATTTTAGTGTCGTTTTGGGATTCGTCTTATTTTTATCAATAAAATGAGGCATTAAGCATTATAAGTTCTCCAAATCAACTTGTCGCTAGGCCTCCTTAGGCACAACGAGGCTCCCAAATTAAGACACGATTTATATTCTTGCACTATGTGTTTAAATATTGCAACGTTTTCTTCTCATAATCCACACTAACTTGCTACCTTTTTGTTTTTACCTTTTGTTTATTCCCCTCCCCAATGGTTAGTTCATGCACCCTGGCATCGTCATCTTACTCCACAAGATCCAAAGTCCCTCTACCTCCTCCTCCTCCGAGTCCTATCAGAAACAAGAACAAGGGAAAGATGGAAGATTTGAGCAACATCAGAAAGGAGAACTCAGTTGAAAGGGTAGAGGTTCCTCAGGGTATTCAGGTTTCCAAGGAAAGTTCCTCCCACCTCGAACAAAAATTATTTAAGTTTCAGGAAGAACTCGACCAAGTTCGGAACTTGGCGAATTTGTCATTTTCCCTCACTACTCCAAATGTCAACTTTGCCAACACTCAAAACCCCACACCTCTACAAAGCATCCCGAAGCCACAAAACTAACCCGTTCCCCATCACCACTGCAACACATGCCACACTTTAGACAACACCGCACTGCTCATTCCTGAACCACTAAGCTCCACAAATGATCACCCCTAAAACAACCCCATCTATGTGGAAACCACACCACACTATACTCAACTTATTTCAAGCACACTGGAGTCTGACTCTCTTATCAGGAATCTGGCTGTGGAACTCAAGAAGCTGACTAGCTGAGTTTAGGGTGTTGAAGGAAGCAATAGGATTGAGGGACTGAATTACAAGGACCTTTGCATTCAGCTAGATGTCGAACTTCTTGAGGGGTACAAACCTCCCAAGTTCGAGAAGTTTGATGGCACAGGGGATCCCAGAGTCCATTTGTGGACATACTGCGACAAGCTGGTCGGAGTAGGAAGGGATGAAAAGATTCGTATGAAACTCTTTATGAAAAGTCTGAAAGGAGATGCCTTGTCTTGGTACATCAACCAAGACCCTAAGAAGTGGTCAAATTGGGTAAGTATGGTGTCCGATTTAATGGACAGGTTCAGGTTCAATGCGGAAAATGCATCAGACATGTTCGATATCCAAAACTTAAAGAAGAAACCCATGGAGACATTCTGCGAGTATGCTACTCGTTAGAGATCAGAAGCTGCTAAGGTCAGACCGGCTTTAGAAGAAGAACAAATGAACAAGTTTTTCATCCGAGCTCAAGACCCACAGTACTATGAAAGTTTAATGCTGATTGAAAGCCAGAAATTTTCCGACATCATCAAGCTAGGGGAAAGGATCGAGGAAGGTATCAAAAGTGGTATGGTCACTAAATTTGAAGCTTTGCAGGCCACCATCAAGGCTCTAAAGTCTGGTGGCACGTCCAAGAAAAGGGACGTGAGCACCGTGATGGTTGCACAAAGAACAAAATACCCAATTGAATACCAAACCTACCCAATACCTCCACTCACATATCAACCTACCCTAAATTACAAGGCACCCTCGCCCTCTTACCAAACTTCACCACCTATTTACCAATCACCTCCACCTCCCACATATCAGCCCATTTCGCCCAGATATTCCCAACCCGTACATGTCTATCAAGCCTACAATACTCAACCATCTTACTATCAACCACCTCCCACCCGCCAAAACTTTCCTAGACCCCGACCAAACTTCGACCCCAGACCTCCCAAACAGTATACCGCCATTGCCGAACCTATCGACCAGCTGTATGAAAGGCTCAAAGCTGTTGGTTACATCACCCCCATCCATGCCATAAACCCCGAAAACCCCTCCCAATGGGTCAACCCAAACAAAACATGTGCATACCATTCCGGCATGAAGGGACATACCATTGATGAGTGCCGCTCTTTGAAGGATAGATCCAAGCTTTAATTGACAACAAGATCATCATAGCAAAGGAGCCAGCTCCGAATGTCCGCAACAACCCTCTGCCTGACCACAAGGGTAGGGGCATACACATGATTGAGATAGAGGACGATTGGGACCCCAAAGTGTCGATTAGATTGATCGCTGAAGGTGACGAGTCAAAGGAACCAACGGTCACACTTAATCCAATTGTGGTCCAGATCCAGCCTTCTGAAAATGCTAAAGTAGACATGTCCATACCACTTGAGTTCGAAGCACCTTCTTCTGCAAAGACGCCAGGACCTATTGAGGTCGAGTTTGGGCCTCCACTAAAACTGGGCCTGATGACATCTGGAGGAAGATACAAGACAAAGAGTATTCGGTCATTGATCAATTGAACAAAACGCCAGCCCAGATCTCTATCTTGGCTCTACTACAAAGCTCTGACGCACATAAGAATGCCTTATTAAAGGTGCTGAGGGAGGCATATGTACCCAACAACATAACTGGAGGAGAAATGACAAACATGGTGGGGCAAGTATTGGAGAGTCACAAAATCACTTTCCACGAAGATGAGCTTCCACCTGAAAGGCTAAGCCACAACAAGGCCTTGCACATCACTATGCAGTGCAAAGATCATTTCATCACCAGAGTCCTGATTGATGGAGGTTCCAGCCTCAATATTTGTCCATTGGTGACTCTCAGAACATTGGGAAAGAGCCTGCATGAGATCAAGGATGCAACCATCAATGTCAAAGCTTTCGATGGATCCCAAAGGTCCACTATTGGGGAAATCAGTTTGTGTCTGCAAATGGGACCAACTTGGTTCGATGTTGATTTTCAAGTAATAGACGTCCCAGAATCTTACAACTTGCTATTGGGACGGCCCTGGATCCATGCTGCTGGAGCTGTGGCATCAACCCTACATCAAGCAGTGAAATTCAAGTGGAATCACCAAGATGTAATTATTCACGGCGACTGTAGCAATCCCATATACAGTCACCAGACCATCCCAGCAATCGGAGGAGGAAGGAAGATAGGTGGAGAAACCTACCATCACATTGAGCGAGTAAACGCCGTGGACAAGGACAAATGGTGGGATAGCAAAATTAAAAGTATATTTAATTGGTGTGGATACGAACCTGGCAAGGGACTTGGCAAGAATCTCCAAGGAATCGCTAAGCCTATCAAGTTGAAGAAACACGGTACCACTTTCGATTTGGGATATGAATACACTTGGGAGGAATTCAACCACTAGTCGCCACCATGGCGCAGTCCCTACTACCCATTGGAGCATCCAATACCTCACTTGGAATAGACTTTCCAGCCCGCCAATGTCATATATGGGTCGGGAGAAGAGGAAGCACTAGCGGCGATGAGGAATTTGTTTTTGGAACATGATAATATGGACTGTTGTGTCATCTTCGAGGAGCAGGGGGAGGAAATCCCTTCTATACAAGTTGTGAGCCGAGGAGCACGCCTCAACAATTGATCCATCAGAACCACCAGGGCCTGGAAAGCCTCGGGGTAGCAAGGCTGAACATAGCACCATGCATTATCTTTATTTCTTCGCTTATTGACTTTCTTTCCGCATTTTTAATATTGAAATAAGAGCTCCAATGTTCAAAACAATTATGAAATTTATCAAAGCATTTCAGTTTCTTATAAATCTTGCTCTTATTACTTTTTATAGTTTACTTTATTTACACAACAGTACTACTACTTATCTTGATGAACCGATGATTGTGACGTGCGACAAGGCAACGCAACAAACGGATATGGACTCAGAAGAAGATGATATACCAGAAGAGGTTGTTAAAGAGGTTGAGGATTTTGAGAACAGACCTAAGTCTAACCTGGACGAAACAGAGATTGTCAACCTAGGAGATGCAGAAATTGTCAAAGAAACACGAATCAACGTTCATCTGTCACCATCAGAAAAGAAAGAGTACACAAAATTTCTAAAGGAATATGAAGACTTATTCTCCTGGTCTTATGATGACATGAATGGTCTCAGTACATCTGTAGCTCACAAACTGCCAACCAATTTGACATGTCCACTAGTAAAACAGAAGCTCAGGAAGTTCAAACCTGACATGAGTTTGAATATCAAGGAAGAAGTCACCAAGCAAGTCAAAGCCAAGGTTCTCAGGGTAATAGAGTATCCAACATGCTTAGCCAATATTGTGCCAGTGCCGAAGAAGGACGGGAAGGTTAGAGCTTGTGTCGACTACCGGGATCTCAACCGGGCTAGTCCAAAAAATGAATTCCCCTTGTCGAACGTACACATTATAATTGACAACTGCGCCAAGCATGAGCTACAGTCATTCATTGATTGTTTTGCTGGGTATCATCAGATATGGATGGATGAGGAAGACACAGATAAATTGGCTTTCATTATGTCGTGGGGCATGTATTGTTACAAGATGATATCGTTCGGGTTAAAGAATGCTGGAGCCACCTACATGAGGGCCATGTCTGCTATTTTCCATGACATGATACACAAAGAGATCGAGGTATATGTAGACGACTTCATCATCAAATCCAAGAGAGCCAATGACCACGTAGAAGATCTGAGGATGTTCTTCAACAGACTAAGAAGGTACAACTTGAAGTTGAATCCCGCCAAGTGTGCATTCGGGGTTCCTACCGGAAAGCTACTTGGGTTCATTGTGAGTCGCCGAGGAATAGAAATGGATCCGTCAAAGGTCAAAGCCATCCAAGAATTGCTATCACCGAAGAAAAAGAAAGAGGTTATGAGTTTCTTGGGAAGACTTAACTACATCAGCCGGTTCATAGCTCAATCCACTATCATTTGTGAGCCAATCTTTAAGATGTTGAAGAAGGACGTTGCTACCAAATGGACTGATGATTGCCAAAAAGCCTTCGACAGAATCAAGGAATACCTGTCAACGCCGCTAGTTTTGGTCCCGCCCGAGCCGGGTAGACCTCTATTACTCTACCTCGCAGTATTGGATGGAGCTTTCAGTTGTGTTCTGAGGCAGCATGATGAAACGGGAAGAAAGGAGCAGGCCATCTATTAACTTAGTAAGTTTACCCCGTACGAGGCCCAGTATTCTCTATTAGAATGCACCTGTTGTGCCCTAACTTGGGTAGATCAGAAGTTGAGGCACTATTTCTATGCCTATACTACATATCTCATATCAAGAATGGATCCTTTGAAGTACATCTTTCAGAAGACCATGCCCACTGGCAAGCTAGCCAAATGGCAAGTCCTACTGAGTGAATTCGACATTGTTTACGTGACTCGGAAGGCAATCAAAGGACAAGCACTGATAGATCATCCTGCTGAAAATCTTATGGATGGAGAATACGTGCCTCTAAAGATGTATTTTTCCGATGAAGAGGTATCCTTCATAGGGGAAGATATTGCAGAACCCTATGATGATTGGAGAATGTTTTTCAACGGAGCAGCAAACTTTAAAGGAATTGGCATAGGAGCGGTCCTAGTATCAGAAACTGGCCAGCATTATTCGGTGTCTGCCAAGCTCAGGTTCCTGTGCACCAACAACATGGCCGAGTACGAAGCCTGAATCTTAGGGCTCAAGATGGCTATTGACATGAACATTCAGGAATTGCTAGTGATCGAAGATTCAGACCTGCTTATACATCAGGTCCGAAAAGAATGGGCAACCAAGAACTCCAAGATACTCCCTTATCTATATCATGTACAGGAATTGAGGAAAAGGTTCACAAAGACAGAGTTCCAACATGTTCCTAGAGTTCAGAATGAGTTTGCCGATGCATTGGCTACCCTATCGTCCATGATACAGCACCCAGACAAGAACTTCATTGATCCTATTCTGGTAAAGATCTATGATCAGCCAGCTTACTGCACTCATGTAGAAGAAGAAGCAGACGGAAAACCTTGGTTTCATGATATCAAGGAATACTTGACGAAGGAAGAATATCCAGAACTCACAAATCCTACTCAGAAACGCACATTTCGGAGACTATCTAACAACTTCTTTCATAGCGGAGGAATCCTATATAGGAGGACTCCTGATTTGGGGTTACTAAGGTGTGTCGACGCAAAGGAAGCATCCAGGCTATTGGAAGAAATTCATGCAGGGACCTGCGGTCCGCATATGAACGGCTTTGTCTTAGCCAAAAAGATACTCCGAGCTGGTTATTTTTGGATGACTATGGAAACAGACTGCATCTAGTATGTCTGAAAATGCCATCACTGTCAGATACATGCAGACATGATAAAGGTGCCTCCAAACGAGCTTACTGCAACAAGCTCTCCATGGCCCGTTTGCCGCTTGGGGAATGGATGTTATCGGACCTATCGAGCCTGCCGCATCAAACGAGCACAGGTTCATTCTAGTGGCAATTCAATATTCACCAAATAGGTTGAAGTAGCATCGTATAAAGCAGTGACTAAGAAAGTGGTAGCAGATTTTGTCTGTGACCGTATTGTTTGTCGGTTCGAAATTTCGGAGTCAATCATCACTAATAAGGGTTGTAATCTCAACAGCGACCTGATGAAAGCCATGTGTGAAACCTTCAAGATCAAACAGAAGAATTCTACAACTTACAGACCTCAGATGAACGGATCTGTAGAAGCCGCCAATAAGAATATCAAGAAGATACTGAGGAAAATGATAGAAAAGCATAAGCAGTGGCATGAGAAGTTATCATTTGCCTTGTTGGGATACCGCACCATAGTCCGCACATCAACCAGGGCAACTCCATATATGTTGGTTTATGGTACAGAAGCAATCATTTTTGCTGAGGTAGAAATTCCCTTCTTAAGAATCATACGGGAAACCAAACTTGACGATGCAGAATGGGCAGAGAGTCGCTATTAGAAACTGGCTCTTATAGACGAAAAGAGAATGAATGCAGTTTGCCACGGTCAGCTCTATCAGAATAGAATGTCCAGAGCCTTCAACAAAAAAGTCAAGCCGAGACAGTTTACACCGGGGCAGCTGGTGTTAAAGAAGATTTTCCCACATCAAGAAGAAGCCAAAGGGAAGTTCTCCCCCAACTGGTAAGGTCCATACATGGTTCACCGGGTCCTCACCGGAGGAGCCCTCATACTTGCAAAAATGGACGGCGAAGTTTGGCCGAAGCCGATCAATTCAGATGCAGTGAAGTGATACTATGTGTGACTTTTATGCTTTCCTCGTATGATGTAATATGAACTATGCCTGACCCGATTCCCATTTAAGAGGGGATACGTAGGCAGCCTTATGGGTTCGGTCACAATTCCAATAAAATTTTCATTCTCCCCCACTACTGGAAACTGGGGCAGAATTTTGAGGAGGACCCTCAAAATTCCAAATAATTTTAGCCATTCGATGCAAGCAGCCGTCGGAAGTAGAAACCCGGTAAACTGGGGCAGAATTTTGAGGAGGACCCTCAAAATTCTGGAGCGAGAGAAGTTGCAGTATCTTGGACCACGTCGCAGTCGTCAGTTCATCTAATGAAAACTATTCTAATTATGTATTTATTATCACATTTCTTTACTAAATCACGCATGTCTGTTACCAAAGTTGCTTCGTTTATCAACTCTACCAAAATGATACGCCCAATATCATCGGAACGGAGCCGAGCAGGTCAAGAAGATCCAGTGGGAATACGAACTAACCTCCCCTCTTTACAAGACTCACGATTTTTCTTTGAATGCAGGCACTTGAATTGCAAAATCATCAAATATAATATACACTCACAAGACTCACTTTGCTTAGGAATATAACTCTCAGAACTGTTGCACTTACTCCCAGCTGCTATCCGCACACGTTGTTCCCAACAGACAGAGTATCCCTAGCAGTCGCAATATATCGATCCGCTATCAGCTAAGAAAATTTTATCATCATTTTACCCTTTTACTCCTTGCATAAGGCTACCTTTCTGCCTTTCGAGACTAAGCATTTTCTCCATCTGCATTCCTACATTGCATAAGGCTACCTTTCTGCCTTCCGAGACTAAGCATTGTCTTCATCTGCATTTCCTGCATTGCATAAGGCTGCCTTTCTGCCTTCCGAGACTAAGCACTGTCTCCATCCTGTATTTCTCTACATTGCATAAGGCTACTATTCTGTCTTCCGAGACTAAGCACTGTCTCTATCCTGCATGGCTGAAATATCGCCACTTTATCACTCTTGCATCGGCTGAAATATCGCCACCTTTTATTTACATCTTGCATCGGCTGAAATATCGCCACCTTCTGCATTTCATGGGCTGAAAGATCGCCAAATTGTACAAAGGCGTCATTGTTCGGAGGCACCATTTGTATAGCCCGAGAATGCCATGCCATGGCCCGAGGACCTCATTTTATCTCTTGCATATCATTATTCAAAGGCATCATAGTTCGAAGGCATCATTCTCATAGCCCGAGAACATCATTTCATAGCCTGGGAATCCTTTATCATACGTTTCATGGCCCAGGACGTCATGGTCCGAGGACGTCATCCTAACCGTCCGAGGACAGCATTCATGTTCCAATGAGAACTTGCATCACGTTTAAATTTATGCACAATATATGCTCATTTGCAGGTAAATCGGCTAGCAACGGCCGCCGCAGCAGGGGCGATCTCATTCCACTTCCCGCAGCCTATCAGACTCTGACCATCCTTCTCAACCCGAACATCGGGTCTGCTTTTCGAAATCTCCATTGGCATATTACGCCAATGGATCCTGAACTACATATGGCCTGATTCTTGTAAGACCAGGGATATGTAGGTAGCTCAGGAACCAGAGCTCGGTCAAAAATTTTCAAATCGTTTCATTCGGTCAAAATTGGCCATCATATCTTTACCCGACAACTCTTTTATCCTTCCCGGGTAAAGAGGGGCAGCTGTTGATACCCAATTTTTTCCTATGTATTTTTATATACAAAATACTTTCCAAATAACATATATATGCATACATAAACATACCCAAGTGTTTTAGTATTTTTCCAATCTTTTGAAAAGTTTTTAAAATAAATTTACTATCCATTTAGCAGTACCAAATCCATAATTATTCCCGAAATCATCAATTTTGGTGATTAATTTATTTTATTCCCATATTTATACCAAAATATAGTTAAGGTAATTTTTGTACATTTTTCAAATTTATTTGGTATTTAAAAGACAAAATTGCATATAATTGCAATTAAAGCCTATTTTAAGATTAATAGCATTTCTATAATTGTAAAATTGGTTTCAATATTTTTAAATCAGTATTTATGCATTATTAGTTGGGTCAGTACTTTTAATTTGTTTTTAAAAGTCTTTTTCTCTATTTTTATAAAATAAAAGAGGAAAATTGGATATTTAACATTTAGCCTATTTCTATTTCAATTACAGCCTCATTTCCTTTCAATTTTAACCTCAATTTGACCCCAATTCCTCCCAAATTAAAACCAACCCAGTTTCAATCTGGATCCAACCCACGACCCAATTACAAGCGACCCAACCCGTTCCCCACCTACCACTTAAATCTGGACCGTTGATCACTCAAGATCAACGGCCAAGATTCTCCCTTCCATAATTAAACATAAACGACTACCCTAATATCCCTCATTCTAACCTGACCCGCCGCCTTGAAACCCTTCGTCTCTCAAAACACTCTCAAGCTCTCTAAAACCTAAGCCATCTCCCACCTTAATCTACCATGTTTCCACCGGAATCAGTGGTTTCTCAGGTCATGGATGGTTGGTACTCACCCCCCTCCACCATCAAACCATGGTTGTTCGAAGCTTCGAGGCCCGACTTCGATGGGCTCTCTTCAGATCCTTCTCAGATCTGTAGATCTGTGGCTTCTTCGGCTATTATTCCGGCGTGTTCAATCAATACGAGTCTTTTCGACTCAGGATCAGATTTTCTTCGAAGCCTTTCTCAATTCTAGTGTTTCTCTGAAACCCTAAGCTATTCTAGGTTTTCTATGGTTGTTTTCATATATCTATGCTATATCTGTGTTTTACTGGAATTTTAAAACGTTTTCCCCAATCTTCTCTTTCAAAATTTGTTTCTCTTCGATTTAGGGTTTCTGAAAAAAGTTTTAAAATGTTGTCTGGCTCCTCTTCTTCTTTTATTTGTGTAAATGTATCTATGCTATGTTTTTATGTTCTCTTTTCTACCTCGCATGTCCTTCTCCTGTGTTCTTAGGTTTGCCTTGTTATGCATATTCTTCTACTGTGCTCCGTTATTCATTCTATTGGTTTCTATATCATGCTTTCACACGTTTATCTTATGGGTTCGTTTAACCCTGTGTTCCTTTACTGTAATTTCTACTAAGCTCTTTGTTCTTATTTGCCTTCTTCTAGACTTTGTTTGAGTTCTTTCTAAACATATTTCATCTACTGTTTCCTTAAGTTTATGCTACCTTTTTGTCTTCTGAACTTGTTTAAGTTCCAAGCTTTTCTTAAAACATGTTCTTTATGCTTCAAATTAGCTTTTTCACTATGTTTGTTTCAAACCTGCTATCATGTATGTTGGTTTCTCATGAGTCTCTGAAAGAGACCTCTGATCCTGTTATCTGTCTTCTCGTCTCTGTTTCTGATTAAAGTTGAAAACCCTAGGCTTTGGGTTTTGGCAAGTTTTATTTTTGGACTAGGGCTACTTTTGAACCCTGGACTCTCAGACTCATTATGAGTCTACAAACTGAACTTGTATCCTTTTTTTGACTCTGAACTCTTTTCCATGCTAGATTCTTTCTAATTAGCATGACAATTCTTTCTTGTTTGACATGTCTGTATGCTTTATATATGAGGAATTCCTCTTTCAAAAAAAGGGTTTTGCCAACTAACGGTTGATTCCGAATTCCTTTTAATAGGGTTTGATTGATTATTACTAATTTTCTTTAATTAGACCTTTCTTCACCTTTTCTGATTGGATTCATTCATACCAAAACTCAATTTCTAACTTTTACTGGCTGATGATTGATTGTCTTTCCTTATTTGCACAAACCGTGTTGCTATCAAACTCTTTCCTAAATAGTTTCTATGTATTTGCCCTTCTTGTACTACTTTGGAAAAGATTTTAATCCAATTCTTTCTTTAATTGTCTTCTGCCCATTTGAAATAAGAATCCCTTAACTGAAGGGAGATTTTGTGTGATTGATTGCAAACTATTCCCTTACCTTTTCTTACTTGTTTTCTGCACTATAAAAGGTGCACGACCTTTCTGCACTTAGACACCTTGAACCTTAAGTTCAACACTTCGAATTCAACACTTTACACACACACACCTCTCAATTACAATACTCTTTCAATACTCTATTCTCTTCTGAGATCTTTTGTATTGTTTGCTTGCAATTTGGTTTACAAGACATCAAATTTCACTTATTTGTATCCCTGAAACTTGTATGCCCTAATTTCGATTTCAGGACCATCCTTATGCGTTTATTTTACAATTGCTACACTCCTGTCTACTTTGCTATTCATGTTATGTATTGAGTATGCTACTCTCTCTTTGCATCTGCTGTTTGTTATGAACTCCCTATACCCCTACTCACTTCTATGTGTTTGAGTTAAGGTTCATGGCCTGACAGCATCCAAATTTCTGCTTAGGTCTGAACTCATCCTCAATGGATTCCAACTCTCAAACTATGGCTAATAGGCTAGTCAGGCGTATGCCAGCACTCTTGATTGTTGGGCATGACCACTAGCCTGCCATGACTCTACCTGATTTCCCCCATTGTGCACTTACACTTACTCTTAGATTCTAAGTTCTTCCCCCCTCTTATGAGCCTTGCTTTGGGACCTTGAGTTCCCTCTGAACTGGGACATCTAAGGGCTAGCATTTCCACACTGGACTATGCTCTTAATTATGGAATATATTTGGGTTGTAAGTACTGCCTGAAGCCCATTTGAGGCTCTTGAGGAACTTTGACACATCCCAAATAAGAGAAGGCTTGGGAAACCTGATCTTGGAAGTTGATTCACCTCATATTGTTGGACCTTGAGTCTGAATTAGGCTCTTTGGTTGTAGCTTAATTTCTGATGTAATTTTACTTTTCTTAATTCAGTCTGGTCTGTAATATAGTGTAATAACTTATGGGGTTCGAGTGAATATGGGAGGGTCACTTATGTATGCAAAGGGTAGACCACATGCTCATAGGTGTTACTATTTACAATTTCTGCACTTTCGCATTTCATTAGAAATACTGTCTATAGTTTCTGCACTTCCGCATCAGAAACCCCGCCTATAAGTTTCTGCATTCATGCACGTCATATAGAAATCCTGCCTATAAGTTTTCTGCATTCATGCACATCATATAGAAATCCTGACTATAAGTTTTCTGCATTCATGCACGTCATATAGAAATCCTGCCTATAGTTTCTGCACTTCTACATTTTTATCTATCATTAGGCAAACTGTTATAGGTTAAGTAATAGTAAGTTTCATTCTAGATACCATGCCTATAGGACTCCTGCACTTTTATAATCGCCTTAAAACCAACAACGCCTAGAAATCATGCCTATAGGAGTAACCAGTTGAATCTGATTCGTTTATTTCATCTACAAGTCTAAAATCCGTAGTAATGTCGTCTAACATCCGGAGAACTTATGTGTTTTCTACAATCAGTAAGCTTCTTTAAAATCAGAGTAATCATTGTTAGATATCATGCCTATAAGTTTCACCTAGGCAAGCCAGCAGATAATTGATTAACTACATCAGTCTTTGATAAATTACATCCAGGGAAGGCTAATTCGGACTCCTCATCTGAGAAATATGTGACGAATCAGCCTATCCTACGCTTTAATTTGATTTCATACCATAACCAGTACTTGCAAGTCATGCTAGCCAATTTGTCTCTTTAAATGAGGAGTCTTGTTTGAGCCCTTTAAACTGTTATGTGTTCTCCCCATACCTGCCTTATATGTTTTGATTGTCGCCCTAGAATTTTATCCTTTTAAAACTCTAAAAAGCCAAATTTCCCTTCCCTTTAGGACTAGTAGTCCCAAATGCCTCCGGGACTGATAGGATTGGGGCGGGTACTAGCATGCAAAAAGTAACAACACCATTCTACGCTTTACTACCTTAACAGGGTGGGAAGGGTAGATATGGATATGATGACCGGTGCGCTAATACCACGTGGAACCCCTCTTCTGAGGAGCGACTGCCTGGTGTTGCATTGATGTGATCCATATTGTTTGTAAACCTACGACACCCTTTCTATTAACTTGTTTTATTGTCCGAACTATTTCCTTTAAATTTCTGCTTTCTTTATTCTCTTCAAACTTTCAATTTCCTTGCAATAATATGTGAAAATCCCCTTCTATTTGAGGTCCTTAATTGCTTATTTGATTATGTGAAGTCACAATTGTAACATGACCGGGAACCACACTAGTGGATCTTGAGGGGTGCCTAACACCTTCCCTTGAGATAATTTCTAGCCCTTACCCAAACTCTGGTTCTTCAAACTCAAACCCTTCTTAGTGTCCTAATGCACTTAATCATTCGGTGTCGACTCTTCAAGTTCCAAAACCCAATTCCCAAAAGGGAACGAGATGTCCTCCCAAATGTCACAAGCCCGATTTCGCGAGAAAAATGGGGCGCGACAGTGTGGCGATTCTACTAGGGATATTTCTTTTAGGCTTTTACCATTTCATGTTATTTGTGACTTTACTGCTTCTTTATTGCCTTTATTTAATGTCTTTATTTCTCATCTATTACGAAATTGACTTGGCTCCTTGTTTCTTTTCTTTAATGCTTTCCTTTAATACTATTGTAATTATGAGCAATTATTGTAATCATTACTTTATGAATATGCAAATACATGACAACTTGTTTTATTCTCGTAACTGCATATTCAACATTATATTCCACTCGTGCCGAACAGAATACCATAGCAATGCTTATAATGAATGGTTGCACCCTTCCGATATCATTACCCCCTAAATTTGGCAAAGGCGTATTTGCGGTAAAACCAGTCGATCAACGGTGTAGTCGACTATTCCGTGCCTTTCCCTCTTGAGTTGTCCGCTCAAGGGTACCAGTCTAATACCTTATAGAAACCCTACTTTATTCAATTGTGCATGCATCACTGTCAAAACCTAGCCGAGTCAGTTATGTTGTCCACATAATGGCTCTTTAAGATAGCCTTGTCCAAAATCCCCTGGGTTTCATAGGAACCCAAACGGACGTTACCATATTCTGTGCATTTATTTGGAAAATTAAATGTTGCTTATGCTAATTATTGGTTTAAATAGTTGAGTCCGGCGGGGTAAGGGTCTAACACTTTGTTTTGTAGAAATGAGGCACTAAGTTCCTAGATTTAGCATGGTCACCAACATCCACCTAATGTTGTTAAGCTGGTGGAAGGATCTTCACTCCAGCGATCAGGCTCTTGTCCGGAAATACCTAGGAAATTTGCCTTCTCTCCTGGAGGTCCAACCCAACAACAAAATCATAGAAGTTGCTACTCTGTTCTGGGACTGTGATAGGTTTGTGTTTCGCTTCGGGGAGATTGAGATGACACATCTGCTCGAGGAAATAGAAGGATTAGCTGGTATTCCGTGGGAGACTCCGGGTTTGCTTATGCCAGAAAATCGCAAGGGTGGGGGTTTTCTCAAAATGATTGGACTAAAGAAAACACAGACTTGACCTGTTTGAAGGATTCCTACATTCTTTTCGACTATCTGTACGAGAGATACGACTATAGTAAGTCCTACCGCACTTACCCAGATGAATTTGCCCTCAACTCATTGGGATATATCCACAGAAGTGTCTTTGTCTTTATGTTCTGCTTCTTGGGGATGATAGTGTTTCTTATGAAGAAAGCAAGGATTCACACCAGGATAGCTATGGCCACTAAAACCTTAATGGAGGGAATTGGTGGGCAACCCTTTAGTATAGTGCCCATGATCGTTGCAGAAATGTACCGAGCCTTGGAAAAGTGTCAACAAGGAGCCCCACACTTCGAAGGCTCAACTTGCTACTCTAGCTCTGGCTCATGGAGCATTTCCAAAGGGGTGAATATCGGCAAGAGATTTAGCGGAGAGACTGGGACAATCATATAGCCTTCCATCAACCAAGGCGAATGAACTACATGCCCAACATGTTTGCTCAGCCAGAAGATGCCAAAGGATGGGTGGAGCTGTTTGAAAATCTGACTGAGGATCAAATACAATGGATGTTCAAATGTTTCCCTACTGACAAATTCATCGCCCGATCCAGGGACGCACCTTTCCTGATACTGATCGGTTTAAGAGGAACTTACCCTTATGTCCCCCTCCGAGTTATGAGACAAGCTGGTAGGAAGCAGGTTATACCAAGGGTCGACAAGATGAGTCACTTTCGGGTTGACTTCCAAGCTGATGACAGTCCTTATAAGTGCCAAGCTCAGTATATGTGGCATTGCAAGATCATCATGGGAAGAGATACAATCGAGACAGATAGATACCATGCTGGCTGCACCCCATACTATTCAGGATGGCTGGAGGATAATCACAATGGTCTGGGCCAACCTGGGTTTGTTCGAGGTCACAGGATCATCGATGAAAAGGCCGAAGCACAGGTCAAGTACAACCAATTGCGCAAGAGGATTCGGGAATGCGAGAGTGAGCATCGAGAGATTCAAGAAGCCTATCAAAAGTTGATTGAAGAATGGAAAGATATGGTTGTCAGCGCCAACAAGCGACTAGGGTATTTGGAGCGGGGTTTAGTGGAATTAGAAAGGAAGTTCATCCAAAGGATTGAAAACTGCTAGAACGCTGAGGGAAACGAAGGAGGACACTAGGCTAGAGCCTATATGTTGTTGGGACTGCGTGATCTGGTGAAGCTGTTCGATGGAGCTAAAGATGCCGAGTCTGGGGAAGGTCCTTCTGGGACCAAGTAGTTAGGAGTCTTTTCTTTTGCTTTAAAAATTTAATAAGGCCAACGGCCATTAGTGACATTTTATTTTTCTGCTATTTTAGTGTCGTTTTGGGATTCGTCTTATTTTTATCAATAAAATGAGGCATTTAGCATTATATGTTCTCCAAATCAACTTGTAGCTAGGCCTACCTCGGGCACAATGAGTCTCCCAAATTATGACACGATTTATATTCTTCCACTATGTGTTTAAGTATTGCAACGTTTTCTTCTCATAATCCACACTAACTTGCTACCTTTTTGTTTTTACCTTTTGTTTATTCCCCTCCCCAAAGGTTAATTCGTGCCCTCTGGCATTGTCATCTTACTCCACAAGATCCAAAGGCCCTCCACCTCCTCCTCCTCCGAGTCCTATCAGAAACTAGAACAAGGGAAAGATGGAAGATTTGAGCAACATCAGAAAGGAGAACTTAGCTGAAAGGGTAGAGGTTCCTTAGGGTATTCAGGTTTCCAAGGAAAGTTCCTCCCAGCTCGAACAAAAGTTATTGAAGTTTCAGGAAGAACTGGACCAAGTTTGGAACTTGGCGAATTTGTCATTTTCCCACACTACTCCAAATGTCAACTTTGCCAACACTCAAAACCCCACACCTCTACAAAGCATCCCGAAGCCACAAAACCAACCCGCTCCCCATCACCACTGCAACACATGCCACACTTCAGACAACACCCCACTGCTCATTCCTGAACCACTACACTCCACAAATAATCATCCCCACAACACCTCCATCTATGTGGAAACCACTCCACACTATACTTAACCTATTTCAAGCACACCAGAGTCTGACGCTCTTATCAGGAATCTGGCCGCGGAACTCAAGAAGCTTACTAGCCGAGTTCAGGGTGTCGAAGGAAGCAAGGGGATTGAGGGACTGAATTACGAGGACCTTTGGATTAAGCCAGATGTCAAACTTCCTGAGGGGTACAAACCTCCCAAGTTCGAGATATTTGATGGGACAGGGGATCCCAGAGTCCATTTGAGGACATACTGCGACAAGCTGGTCGGAGTAGGAAGGGATGAAAAAATTCATATGAAACTCTTTATGAGAAGTCTGAAAAGAGATGCCTTGTCTTGGTACATCAACCAAGACCCTAAGAAGTGGTAAAATTGGGTATGTATGGCATCCGATTTCGTGGACAGGTTCAGGTTCAATACGGAAAATGCACCAGACGTGTTCTACATCCAGAACTTAAAGAAGAAACACACAGAGACATTCCGCGAGTATGCTACTAGTTGGAGATCAGAAGATGCTAAGGTCAGACCGACTTTAGAAGAAGAACAAATGAACAGGTTTTTTGTTCGAGCTCAAGACCCACAGTACTATGAAAGGTTAATGCTGATTGAAAGCCAGAAATTTTCTGACACCATCAAGCTAGGGGAAAGGATCGAGGAAGGTATCAAAAGTGGTATGGTCACTAACTTTGAAGCTTTGCAGGCCACCAACAAGGCTCTACATTCTGGTGGAACGTCCAAGAAAAGAGACGTGAGCATCGTGATGGTTGCACAAAGAACAAAATCCCCAATTAAATACCAAACCTACCCAATACCTCCACTCACATATCAACCTACCGCAAATTACCAAGCACCCTCGCCCTCTTACCAAACTCCACCACCTACTTACCAATCACCTCCACCTCCCACATATCAGCCTACTTTGCCCAGATATTCCCAACCCACACATGTCTATCAAGCCTACAATACTCAACACTGTCACTATCAACAACCTCCCACCGGCCAAAACTTTTCTAGACCCCGACCAAACTTTGACCGCAAACCCCCCAAATAGTATACCGCCATTGCCGAACCTGTCGACCAGCTGTATGAAAGGCTCAAAGCTGCCTGTTACATCACCCCCATCCCTGCCGTAAACCCCAAAAAACCCTCCCAATGAGTCAACCCAAATAAAACCTGTGCATACCATCCGGCATGAAGGGGAATATCATTGATGAGTGCCGCTCTTTGAAGGATATATCCAAGCTTTGATTGACAACAAGATCATCATAGCAAATGAGCTAGCTCCGAATGTCTGCAACAACCCTCTGCCTGACCACAAGGGTGGGGGCATTCACATGATTGAGATAGAGGACGATTGGGACCCCAAAGGGTTGATCGGATTGATCGCTGAAGGTGACGAGCCAAAGGAACCAACGGTCACACTTAATCCAATTGTGGCCCAGATCCAGCCTTCTGAAAATGCTGAAGTAGACATGTCCATACCACTTGAGTTCGAAGCACCTTCTTCTGCAAATATGCCAGGACCTATTGAGGTCGAGTTTGGGCCTCCACTGAAACTGGGCCTGATGATCTCTGGAGGAAGATACAAGCCAAAGAGTATTCATTCATTGATCAGTTGAACAAAACGCCAACCCAGATCTCTATCTTGGCTCTGCTACAAAGCTCTAACATACATAAGAATGCCTTATTGAAGGTGCTGAGCGAGGCATATGTACCCAGCAACATAACTGGAGGAGAAATGACAAACATGGTGGGGCAAGTATTGGAGAGTCACAAAATCACTTTCCACGAAGATGAGCTGCCACCTGAAGGGCTAAGTCACAACAAGGCCTTGCACATCACTATGCAGTGCGTAGATCATTTCATCACCAGAGTCCTGATTGACAGAGGGTCTAGCCTCAATATTTGTCCATTGGTAACTCTCAGAACATTGGGAAAGAGCCTGCATGAGATCAAGGATGGAGCCATCAATGTCAAAGCTTTCGATGGATCCCAAAGGTCCACTATTGGGGAAATCAGTTTGTGTCTGCAAATGGGACCAACTTGGTTCGACGTTGATTTTCAAGTGATAGATGTCCCAACATCTTACAACTTGCTATTGGGACGGCCCTAGATCCATGCCTCTGGAGCTGTGGCATCAACCCTACATCAAGCAGTGAAATTTGAGTGGAATCACCAAGAGGTAATTATTCACGGCGACGATAGCAATCCCATATACAGTCGCCAGACCATTCCCAACAATCAAAGGAGGAAGGAAGATAGGCGGAGAAACCTACCATCACATTGAGCGCGTCAATGCCGTGGACAAGGACAAATGGTGGGATAGAATATTGAAAGTATACTGAATTGGTGTGGATACGAACCTGGCAAGGGACTTGGCAAGAATCTCCAAGGAATCGCTAAGCCTATCAAGTTGAAGAAACACGGTACCACTTTCGGTTTGGGATATGAATACACTTGGGAGGAATTCAACCACTGGTCACCACCATGGCGTAGTCCCTACTACCCATTGGAGCATCCAATACCTCACTTGGAACATACTTTCCAGCTCGCCAATGTCATATATGGGTCGGGAGAAGAGGAAGCACTGGCGGCGATGAGGAATTTGTTTTTGGAAGATGATAATATAGACTGTTGTGTCATTTTCGAGGAGGAGTGGGAGCAAAGCCCTTCTATACAAGCTGTGAGCCGAGGAACATGCCTCAACAATTGATCCATCAGAACCACCAGGTCCTAGAAAGCCTCGGGGTAGCAAGGCTGAACAAAGCACCATGCATTATCTTTATTTCTTCGCTAATTGACTTTCTTTCCGAACTTTTAATATTGAAATAAGAGCTCCAATGTTCAAAACAATTATGAAATTTATCAAAGCATTTCAGTTTCTTATAAATCTTTCTCTTATTACTTTTTTTCATTTACTTTATTTACACAGCATTACTATTACATATCTTGATGAACCGACGATTGTGACATATGACGAGGCAACGCAACAAATAGATATGGACTCAGAAGAAGATGATATACCAGAAGAGGTTGTTAAAGAGGTTGAGGATTTTGAGAAGAGAACTAAGTCTAACCTGGACGAAACAGAGATTGTCAACCTAGAAGATGCAGAAAATGTCAAAGAAACACGAATCAACGTTCATCTGTCACCATCAGAAAAGAAAGAGTACACGGAATTTCTAAAGGAATATGAAGACATATTCGCCTGGTCTTATGATGACATGACTGGTCTTAGTACATCTATTGTAGCTCACAAACTGCCAACCGATCCGACATGTCCACTAGTAAAACAGAAGCTCAGAAAGTTCAAACCTGACATGAGTTTGAAAATCAAGGAAGAAGTCACCAAGCAAGTCAAAGCCCAGGTTCTCAAGGTAGTAGAGTATCCAACATGGTTAGCCAATATTGTGCCAGTGTCGAAGAAGGACGGGAAGGTTAGAGTCTGTGTCGACTAACGGGAACTCAACCGGGCCAGTCCGAAAGACGACTCCCCTTTGCCGAACATACACATTCTAATTGACAACTGCGCCAAGCATGATCTACAGTATTTTGTTGATTGTTTTGCTGGGTATCATCAGATATTGATGGATGAGGAAGACGCTGAGAAAATGGCTTTCATTATGCCGTGGGGGATGTATTGTTACAAGATGATGTCGTTCGGGTTAAAGAATGTCGGAGCCACCTACGTGAGGGCCATGACTGCTATTTTCCATGACATTATACACAAAGAGATCGAGGTATATGTAGACGACATCATCATCAAATCCAAGAGAGCCAATGACCACGTGGAAGATCTGAGGAAGTTCTTCAATAGACTAAGAAGGTACAACTTATAGCTGAATTTCGCCAAGTGTGCATTTGGGGTTCCTACCGAAAAACTACTTGGGTTCATTGTGAGTCGCCGAGGAATAGAATTGAATCCGTCAAATGTCAAAGCCATCCAAGAATTGCCACCACCGACGAACAAGAAAGAGGTTATGAGTTTCTTGGGAAGACTTAACTACATCAGCCGGTTCATAGCTCAATCCACTGTCATTTGTGAGCTAATCTTTAAGATCTTGAAGAAGGATGCCGCTACCAAATGGACCGATGATTGTCAGAAAGCCTTCGAGAGAATCAAGGAATACCAGTCAACGCCGCCAGTTTTGGTCCCGCCCGAGCCGGGTAGACCTCTATTACTCTACCTTGCAGTATTGGATGGAGCTTTCGGTTGTGTTTTGGGGAAGCATGATGAAACGGGAAGAAAGGAGCAGGCCATCTATTATCTTAGTAAGAAGTTCACCCCGTACGAGGCCCGGTATTCTCTATTGGGATGCACCTATTGTGCCCTAACATGGGTAGATCAGAAGTTGAGGTACTATTTCTGTGCCTATACTACTTATCTCATATCAAGAATAGATCCTTTGAAGTACATCTTTCAGAAGCCTATGCCCACTGGCAAGCTAGCCAAGTGGCAAGTCCTGCTGAGTGGATTCAACATTGTTTACATGACTCAGAAGGCAATCAAAGGACAAGCACTGGCAGATCATCCAGCTGAAAATCCCGTGGATGGAGAATACGAGCCTCTAAAGACGTATTTTCTCGATGAAGAGGTATCCTTCAAAGGGGAAGATATTGCAGAACCCTATGATTGTTGGAGAATGTTTTTCGATGGAGCAGCAAACTTCAAAGGAATTAGCATAGGAGCGGTCCTAATATCAGAAACTGGCCAGCATTATCCGGTGTTTGCCATGCTCAGGTTCTCGTGCACCAACAACACGGCCGAGTACGAAGCCTGCATCTTAGGGCTCAAGATGGCCATTGACATGAACATTCAGGAATTTCTAGTGATCGGAGATTCAGACCTTCTTATACATCAGGTCTGAAAAGAATGGGCAACCAAGAACTCCAAGATACTCCCTTATCTGCATCATGTATATGAATTAAGGAAAAGGTTCACAAAGACAGAGTTCCAACATGTTCCCAGAGTTCAGAATGAGTTTGCCGATACATTGGCTACCCTATCGTCCATGATACAGCACCCAGAAAAGAACTTCATTGATCCTATTTCGGTAAAGATCTATGATCAGCCAGCTTACTGCACTCATGTAGAAGAAGAAGCAGACGGAAAACCTTGGTTTCATGATATCAAGGAATACTTGACGAAAGGAGAATATCCAGAACTTGCAAATCCTACTCAGAAATGCACACTTCAGAGACTATCTAACAACTTCTTTCATAGCGGAGGAATCCTGTATAGGAGGACTCCTGATTTGGGGTTACTAAGGTGTGTCAGCGAAAAGGAAGCATCTAGGCTATTGGAAGAAATTCATGTAGGGACCTGCGGTCCGCATATAAACGGCTTTGTCTTACCCAAAACGATACTCCAAGCTGGTTCTTTTTGGATGACTGTGGAAACGGACTGCATCCAGTATGTCCGAAAATGCCATCGCTGTCAGATACATGTAGACATGATAAAGGTGCCTCCAAACGAGCTTACTGCAACAAGCTTGCAATGGCCGTTCGCTGCTTGGGGAATGGATGTTATCGGACCTATCGAGCCTGCCGCATCAAACATGCACAGGTTCATTCTAGTGGCAATTGACTATTTCACCAAATGGGTTGAAGCAGCATCATACAAAGCAATGACTTAGAAAGTGGTAGCAGATTTTGTCCGCGGCCGTATTGTTTGTCAGTTCGGAATTTCGTAGTCAATCATCACTGATAATGGTTCCAATCTCAATAGCGATCTGAGTAAATCCATGTGTGAAACCTTTTATATCAAACACAAGAATTCTATAACTTACAGACCTCAGATTAACAGAGTTGTAGAAGCCGCCAATAAGAATATCAAGAAGATACTGAGGAAGATGATAGAAAAGCATAAGCAGTGGCATGAGAAGTTATCATTTGCCTTGTTGGGATACCGCACCACAGTCCGCACATTAACCAGGGCAACTCCCTATATGTTGGTTTATGGTACAGAAGCAGTCATTCCCGCCGAGGTAGAAATTCCCTCCTTAAAAATTATACGGGAAGCCGAACTTGATGATGCAAAATGGGTAGAGAGTCGTTATGAGCAACTGGCTCTAATAGACGGAAAGGTAATGAATGCGGTTTGCCACGGTCAGCTCTATCAGAACAGAATGTCCAGAGCCTTCAACAAAAGAGTCAAGCCAAGACAGTTTACACCGGGGCAGCTGGTGTTAAAGAAGATTTTCCCACATCAAGAGGAAGCCAAAGGGAAGTTCTGCCCCAACTGGCAGGGTCCATACATGGTTCACCGGGTCCTCACCGGAGGAGCCCTCATACTTGCGGAAATAGACGGTGAAGTTTGGTCGAAGCCGATCAATTCAGATGTAGTGAAGCGATAATATGTGTGACTTTTATGCTTTCCTCATATGATGTAATTTGAACTCCGCCTGATCTGATTCCCGTTTAAGAGGGGATATGTAGGCAGCCCTATGGGTTCAGTCACAATTCAATAAAATTTTCATTCCCCCCCCCCCATTATTGGAAACTGGGGTAGAATTTTGAGGAGGACCCTCAAAATTCCGAAGTGATTTTAGCCATTCGACGCAAGCAGCCGTCGGAAGCAGCAACCCGGTAAACTAGGGCAGAATTTTGAGGAGGACTCTCAAAATTCCAGAGGGAGAGAAGTTGCAGTATCTTGGACCACGTCGTAGTCATCAGTTCATCTAAAGAAAACTATTCTTAATTATGTATTTATTGTCACATTTCTTTACTAAATCACGCATGTCTGTTACTAAAGTTGCTTTGTTTAGCAACGCTACCCCAATGATATGCCCAATATCATCGGAACAGAGCCGAGCAGGTCAAGCAGAGCCAGCGTGAATACGAACTAACCTCCCCTCTTTACAAGACTCACGATTTTTCTTTGAATGGAGGCACTTGAATTGCAAAATCATCAAATATACTATACACTCACGACACTCACATTGCTCAGGAATATAACTCTCAGAACCGTTGCACTTACTCACAGCTGCTATCCGCACACGATGCTCCCAACAGACACAGTATCCTCAGTAGTCGCAATATCTCGATCCGCTATCAGCTAAGAAAATTCTATCATCATTTTTCCCTTTTACTCCTTGCATAAGGCTACTTTTCTACCTTCCGAGACTAAGCATTGTCTCCATCTGCATTCTTGCATTGCATAAGGCTACCTTTCTTCCTTCCGAGACTAAGCATTGTCTCCGTCTGCATTTCCTACATTACATAAGGCTACCTTTCTGCCTTCTGAGACTAAGCACTGTCTCCATCCTGCATTGCTCTGTATTGCATAAGGTTAATGTTCTGCCTTCCGAGACTAAGCACTGTCTCCATACTACATGGCTGAAATATTGCCACTTTATCACTCTTGCATCGGCTGAAATATCGCCACCTTTTATTTACGTCTTGCATCGGCTGAAATATTGCCACCTTTTGCATTTCATTGGCTGAAAGATCGCCAAATTTTTCAAAGGCATCATTGTTCGGAGGCACCATTTGCATAGCCCGAAAACGCCATGCCATGGCCCGATGACCTTATTTTATCTCTTGCATATCATTATTCAAAGGCATCATAGTTCGGAGGCATCATTCTCATAGCCCGAGAACATTATTTCATAGCCTGCGAATCCTTTATCATACGCTTCATGGCCCAGGATGTCATGGTCCGAGGATGTCATCCTAACCGTCCGAGGAAAGCATTCATGGTCCAATGGGAACTTGCATCACGTTTAAATTTATGCAAAATATATGCTCACTTGTAGGTAAACTGGCTAACAACCGCCGTTGTAGCAGGGGTGATCTCGCTCCAGTTCCCGCAGCCTATCAGACTCTGACCATCCTTCTCAACCCGAACATCGCATCCGCTTTTTGAAATCTCCATTGGCATATTCCGCCAATAGATCCTGAACTACATATGGCCTGATTCTTGTAAAACCAGGGATATGTAGGCAGCTCAAGAACCAGAGCTCGGTCAAAATTCTTCAAATCGTTTCATTCGGTCAAAATTGGCCATCATATCTTTACCTGGCAACTCTTTCATCCTTCCCGGGTAAAGAAGGGCAGCTGTTGATACCCAATTTTCCCCTATGTATTTTTATATACAAAATACTTTCAAAATAGCATATATATGCATACATAATCATACCCAAGTATTTTAGTATTTTTCCAATCTTTTGAAGAGTTTTTAAATCAATTTACTATCCATTTAGCAGTACAAAATCCATAATTATTCCCGAAATCATCAATTTTGGTGAATAATTTATTTTATTCCCATATTTATACCAAAATATAGTTAAGGTAAATTTTGTACATTTTTACAAATTTATTTGGTATTTAAAAGACTAAATTGCATTTAATTGCAATTATAGCCTATTTTAAGATTAATAGCATTTCTATATTTGTAAATTGGTTTCAATATTTTTAATCAATATTTATTCGTTACTAGTTGGGTCAGTACTTTTAATTTGTTTTTAAAAGTCTTTTTCACTATTTTTATAAAATAAAAGACGAAAATTGGCTATTTAACATTTAGCCTATTTCTATTTCAATTACAGCCTCATTTCCTTTCAATTTTAACCTCAATTTGACCCCAATTCCGCCAAAATTAAAACCAACCCAGTTTCAATATGGATCAAACCCAGGACCCAATTACAAACGACCCAACTAGTTCTCCACCTACCACTTAAATCTAGATCGTTGATCACTCAAGATCAACGGCCAAGACTCGCCCTTCCATAATTAAACCTAAACGACTACCCTAATCTCCCTCATTCTCACTTGACCCGCCGCCTTGAAACCCTTTGTCTCTCAAAACACTCTCAAGCTCTCTGAAATCCTAGCCATCTCCCACCATATTCTACCATGTTTCCACTGAAATCTGTGGTTTCTCAGGCCATGGATGGTTGGTAATCACCCCCTCCACCATCAAACCATGGTTGTTCAAAGCTTCAAGGCCTGACTCCGATGGGCTCTCTTCAGATCCTTCTCATATCTGTAGATATGTGGCTTCTCCGTCCATTATTCTAGCGTGTTCAAGCAATATGAGTCTTTTCGACTCAGGATCGGATTTCCTTCCAAGCATTTCTCATTTCTAGGGTTTCTCTGGTTGTTTTATTATATCTATGCTATATCTGTGTTCTACTGGAATTTTAAAATGTTTTCCCCAATCTTCTCTTTCAAAATTTGTTTCTCTTCGATTTAGGGTTTCTGAAAAAAGTTTTAAAATGTTTTCTGACTCCTTTTCTTCTTTTCTTTGTGTAAATCTGTCTATGCTATGTTTTTATGTTTTCTTTTGTACCTCTCATGTCCTTCTCATGTGTTCTTAGGTTTGCCTTGTTATGCATATTCTTCTACTGTGCTCTGTTCTTCCTTCTACTGGTTTCTATATCATGCTTTCACACATTTATCTTATGTGTTCGTTTAACCGTGTGTTCCTTTACTGTAATTTCTACTAAGCTCTTAGTTCTTTTTTGCCTTCTTCTGGACTTTGTTTGAGTTCTTTCTAAACATGTTTCATCTACTGTTTCCTTAAGTTTTTGCTGCCTCTTTGTCTTCTGAACTTGTTTAAGTTCCAAGCTTTTCTTAAAATATGTTCTTTATGCTTCAAATCAGCTTTTTCACTGTGTTTGTTTCAAACCTGCTATCATGTATGTTGGTTTCTCATGAGTCTCTGAAAGAGACCTTTGAGCCTGTTATCTATCTTTTCGTCTCTGCTTCTGATTAAAGTTGAAAACCCTAGGATTTGGGTTTTGGCAAGTTTTACTTTTGGACTAGGGCTACTTTGGAACCCTGGACTCTTAGACTCATTATGAGTCTACAAACTGAACTTTTATCCCTTTTTGACTCTGAACTCTTTTCTATGCTATATTCTTTCTAATTAGCATGACAGTTCTTTCTTGTTTGACATGTCTATATGCTTTATATATGAGGAATTCCTCTTTCAAAAAAGGGTTTTGCTAACTATCGGTTGATTCTGAATTGCTTTTAATAGGGTTTGATTGATTGTTACTGATTTTCTTTAATTAGACCTTTCTTCACCTTTTCTGATTGGATTCATTCATACCAAAACTCAATTTCTGATTTTTACTGGCTGATGATTGATTGCCTTTCCTTATTTGCACAAACCGTGTTACTATCAAACTCTTTCCTAAATAGTTTCTATGTATTTGCCCTTCTTGTACTACTTTGGAAAAGATTTTAATCCAATTCTTTCCTTAATTGTCTTCTGCCCGTTTGAAATCAGAATCCCTTAACTGAAGGGAGATTCTGTGCGATTGATTGCAAACTATTCCCTTTCCTTTTCTAACTTGTTTTTTGCACTATAAAAGGGGCACGACCCTTCTGCACTTAGACACCTTGAACCTTCAGTTCAACACTTCGAATTCAGCACTTTACACACACACCTCTCAATTACAATACTCTTTCAATACTCTACTCTCTTCTGAGATCTTTTGTACTGTTTGCTTGCAATTTGGTTTACAAGACTTCAACTTTCACTTATTTGTTTCCCTGAAACTGCTATGCCTTAATTTCGATTTCAGCACCATCCTTATGTGTTTATTTTACAATTGCTACACTCCTGTCTACTTTGTTATTCATGTTATGTATTGAGTATGCTACTCTCTCTTTGCATCTGCTATTTGTTATGAACTCCCTATACCCCCACTCCCTTCTATGTGTTTGAGTTAAGGTTCATGGCCTAACAGCATCCAAATTGCTGCTTAGGTTTGAACCTGATCCTCAATGGATCCCAACTCTCAAAATGTGGCTAATATGCTAGTCAGGGATGTGCCAGCACTCCTGATTGCTGGGCATGACCACCAGCCTGCCATGGCTCTCCCTGATTTCCCCCCTTGTGCACTTACACTTACTCTTAGATTCTAAGTTCTGCCCCCTCTTATGAGCCTTGCTTTGGGACCTTGAGTTCTCTCGGAACTGGGACATCTAAGGGCTGGTATTTCTACACTAGACTATGCTCTTAATTCTGCAATATATTTGGGTTGTAAGCACTGCCCGAAGCCCATTTGAGGCACTTGAGGAACTTTGACACATCCCAAATAAGAGAAGGCTTGGGAAACCTGATCTTGGAAGTTGATTCACCTCATATTGTTGGACCTTGAGTCTGAATTAGGCTTCTTGGTTGTAGCTTAATTTCTTATGTAATTTTACTTTTCTTAATTCATTCTGGTCTGTAATATGGTGTAATAACTTATGGGGTTCGAGTGAATATGGGAGGGTCACTTATGTATGCAAAGGGTAGACAACATGCTCATAGGTGTTACTATTTACAATTTCTGCACTTCCGCATTTCATTAGAAATACTGTCTATAGTTTCTGCACTTCCGCATCAGAAACCTTACCTATAAGTTTTCTGCATTCATGCACGTCATATAGAAATCCTGCTATAGTTTTTGCGCTTCTACATTTTTATCTATCATTAGGCAAACAATTATAGGTTAAGTAATAATAAGTTTCATTCTAAATACCATACATATAGGACTCCTACACTTTTATAATCGTCTTAAAACTAACAACGCCTAGAAATCATGCCTATAGGAGTAACCAGTTGAATCTGATTCGTTTATTTCATCTACAAGTCTAAAATCAGTAGTAATGTCGTCTAACATCTGCAGAACTTATATGTTTTCTACAATCAGTAAGCTTCTTTAAAATCAGAGTAAGCACTATTAGATATCCTGCCTATAAGTTTCACCTAGGCAAGCCAGCAGATAATTGATTAACTGCATCAGTCTTTGATAAATTACAACCAGGGAAGGCTAATTCGGACTCCTCATCTAAGAAATATGTGATAAATCAGCCTATCCTACGCTTTAATTTGATTTCAGACCATAACCAGTACTTGTAAGTCATGCTAGCCAATTTGTCTCTTTAAATGAGGAGGCCTGTTTGAGCCCTTTAAACTGTTATGTGTTCTCCCCATACCTGCCTTATATGTTTTGATTGTCGCCCTAGAATTTTATCCTTTTAAAACTTTGAAAAGACAAATTTCCCTTCCCTTTAGGACTAGTCGTCCCAAATGCCTCCGGAACTGATAGGATTGGGGCGGGTTCTAGCATGCAATAAGTAACGACACCATTCTACGCTTTACTACCTTAACGGGATGGGAAGGGTAGATATGGATATGATGACCGATGCGCTAATACAACGTGAAACCCCTCTTCTGAGGAGCGATTGCCTGGTATTGCATTGATGTGATCCATATTATTTGTAAACCTAGGACCCCCTTTCTTTTTAACTTGTATTATTGTCCGAACTATTTCCTTAAAATTTCTGCTTTCTTTATTCTCTTCAAACTTTCAATTTGCTTGCAATAATATGTAAAAATCCCCTTCTATTTGAGGCCCTTAATTGATTATTTGATTATGTGAAGTCACAATTGTAACATGGCCAGGAACCACACTAGTGGATCTTGAGGGCTGCCTAATACCTTCCCCTCGAGATAATTTCTACCCCTTACCCAAACTCTGGTTCTTCAAACTCAAACCCTTCTTAGTGTCCTAATGCACTTAATCATTAGGTGGCGACTCTTCAAGTTCCAAAACCCAATTCCCAAAAGGGAACGAGTTGTCCTCCCAAATGTCACAAGCCCGATTTTGCGAGAAAATGGGGGCGCAACACATGCATTATTACATTACTTTTTACCGGAAAATAGCTTTTTATATTTTTTAAATATTAAGTAATTACTTTACAACATTTCCATGCATTAAAATTATTTTTTATAATTTATTAACTATTTTTTAAACTTATTTTAGAAATTAATTACGTATTTAACAAATAACCCATTTTTCATTTGAAACCTAGCCTATTAACTAGCCCAATATTAACCTCTTATAAATCAGCCCAGGCCCAATACCCACCTGCCCAACATACACGGGCAAATCCTGGCCGTTGATCATTGTGATCAACGGTCTAGATTCCCTCTTCCTAAAATAAACTAACATATACCCCCCAAACCCTAATCATTCTAACACCCTCCCTCACCGTCACCTAATCCCCTTTTCTCTCAAATGCTCTCAAGACTAAACCTTAATCGACCATCGCCGACATTCATCTATGGCCATCCATGGTGGTTTCTCACTACCCCCAGGCCTCTAATGGACTCTCTTGTACTGGAATCACCATCTCCAGGGTCCTCAAGGGACCAGGGTTACTCTGCTTACACCTTTGGTATTTGCTTTCCTGTTTCAGGCTATTCCGGTTCGATTTTGAGTAAGATCTTCCTATATCGCCTTAGATCTATGGATTTCTAAGCTTGCTTCTTTACCTCTGTGTTGTTCTTCTCAAAATCCTAATTTTGTCCTTTGAATTTCTCAGATCTGTGCAAGGTCTGGGATAGATCGAACCTATTTCGTACGAGTTTTACAAGAACCTTCTGATTTTTACAAGAACCTTCTGATTTTCGAATGGTTTTCCATTTTTTCTAAACTAGGGTTTCCCAAAAATTTCTTTTTTTCAAAAACATTTTGATAATTTTGAGTGTTTAATCTTCTATTTCTTATGTGTTTTAACCGATTCGTAGGGTTTGCTCTAACCCTAACTTGTTTATGCTAAAAACCTAATTTTTCAACATTTTGTTTGGTTTCTAAGTTACTTGTGTACCGACTTTGTCTTATGCTTTGGTTCCTGTGATTTTTTTTTCTTTTAGCCTTATTAGAGGTCTTGTGATTTTTATCCTAATATGCCTCTACTAAGGTTCTTGGTTCGACTCCTTACTAATTTTATGTGTCTATATTCATTTTGGCCTATTTATGGTAAACCTATATTTTCACCCTTAAATTAGTGTTGATTTGAATTCTTGATTTATCAATCTATTTCATAACTATCCCTTTCTTGCCTTATTTGAAATTGTCTGCGATATTTGCTGACTCTTTGCATGATTCTTTCCTTAATTAAACCCTTGAATCTCTATTCTGAAGCTCTTTATTTTTGGTTTGATTTGAACTCTTTTCTTTAACAAGACCTCTGATTCTTACTTCTTTATTCTGTTTAATTGAATTGCTTGCCTTAATTAGTTCCTATCATTACCGCTGGTTGATTTTCCTTAATTAAAGGAGAAAAACTATGTTGAATCCTTGTGTGATTGATTCTGAAATTCCTTAATTGATGACTGATGATTACTTTACCTTATTTACACAACTCTCGAGCTACTATATAAACTCTCTTATTTTAACTTCTTGGACAAGAACACTAGTTCATTTATACTCTCACTCTCTCAAAAGCTCTCTATTCTCTTCTGTTACTTGCAATTCTCACTAATCCAACTGACTGTAAGTCAAGGATGGATATTTGTACCATCTCTGCTATATATTCTATATTCTCTCCTTAACTGGTATGTCCTAATTCAATTCCCATTCCAAAACTATGTGTTTTCTTTGTTGCTGCAGTTTATTAGTTGTGATTTCCAAGTGTATTTACTATTCTACTGTCATGTGCCCAATATATAATCAGCATGCCAAGATTATACTGCCTAATTACTGTATCACTCAACATGTTTAAGTTTGTTCTGTTAAAAGCTATAACTAGTATATTGTTTGGCATGCCCAATCCTGCTTTAGATAATTGCACGAATCCTATTTATTCACTAGTATGTCCAAGCCGCATTGTTTGTTTACTGTCTCACCCAACATGTCTAAATTCTGCTTGTTCTACATGTGATTAGTATTTCTAAAACTTTGAATGCTTCATGAAGTGTTTGTCTAGTTTGTTACCTACTTTACTTCACTAATGAAATCCTATTAAGACATTTAGCCCTTTCAAAGGTACTCTAGTTGCGTGTATTGGTCATGTCTAAGACTTATGTGTTCTCAACATATCTTTGTAATTAACTGGTCAATTCCATAACTTCTTGAGGAATCTATGTATTTGTTTGCTATCACTAAGGTGCATTCTAGGTATCCCCTACCCCTTTCTCCTTGTGTGAAGTCTGTTGCCAAAGTGTTTTTTGAAGTTGTTCTGGGGCTGGTATTCTGATTTCAAGATGTTCTTTTTTCATGCTTTTCCAACTACTATTTTACTCAAACTAGTACTGGCTTCCAAAAAATCTTCTCACTTCTAAGACCCTTCTCTACACTGTTAAAATTGTGCACTCCCACTCACTCTTAGTTCATTAAGTCCTGCCCCTCTGGTATGTGTACTGCTTAGAGGTCCCTGAGATCTCTCTGAACTCTGGCATATCAGGGCTGGCACTTCCACACTGCATATAAATCAGTTCTTATTTGAGAAACGTCTGGGTGTGAGCACTACCCGGGATCCTTGAGGTCCTTAGGGAACTCTGACACACCTAGACATAAGATTGGCTATGGAACTTTGAGCACTTGAGACTATTGAAGGCTTGGAAATTACTTTGGTCCTACTTTAGGCTCCCTATATTTTAATATTTATAATTATGTAATTCATTCAATTTTTGGTCTGTAATAATTAATTGTAAACAAATATTGGGGTGACTAGTAAAAAGGGAGGGTAGTTGTATATTATGGGTAAAGTTGAGTAGATAACATGCCTATAGGGTTTATTTTGGTTTACATGTGCTGTGTTAGACAATATGCCTATAGGATTTCTTAGTTGAAATGAATTCTACCTGCTTCATTTCGTATAATTAGATATCATGCCTATAGGGTGTAAAGTAACAGAGGTTCAGTTTCCATTACATCATATATTCAAATTCATCTCCTTAGAAATCATGCCTATAAGATTTAAAATCGGCTTTAATAGAAATTATTCCTATAGGGATTTCGCTTTGGTCAAATAAGTTCTGCTCGCTTCAACTTATGTTTAATTAGAAATCATGCCTATAGGATCTAAAACCAGTTGAGTTAGACCTAAAATCAGTTTAACTTGACTCATGTTTGTAGATTCTGAATCGGTTTAATTAAAAAATCTATTCATTTCTTTAATAAGTTTCCAACACTGCATTAATTTTAGGTCCTATATTCATTTTAGGTTTAACTCAACTGGTTTTAGATCCTATAGGCATGATTTCTAATTAAACATAATTACTAGAGAGCATGCTTATAGGATCCAAATTGTCCATTTAAAATTGTTTACTGTCTCATTGCATTCCTGGTTAATGGTTAGATACCATGCTCATATGACATCACTATTATATGCATAGGCAAGCCTGTAAGGCGTCTAAAATTCTGCAAACTATACTACGCCTTGTTATTTGAGACTGCTCGTATTCAACAGGTTTAAAAATCAATAGGGAAATGGATTAAGTTCCTTTACACTTTGGTCTTTAACTCAATATTGCATATTCTCTGCTCACCTAGATATCATGTTCTAGAGTTCCTCTTAGATATCTAAAAACTGTTGTTTGAGACGTACACTTACTTGTTCTATTTGTGCAGGTAAAATATGAGCCTTTAATTGTTCCCTCTTTAATGCAGTCCTAATTGTTTTTTGTTGACGCCTAGATTTTTCTCCTTTAAGTACCTTAGGATGGTCTAGAACTACCTAAATTAGAGGTTCTAAATACCTCTAGGGCCACAAGAAAGGGACGGGTAGTGCACGCATAGGATATCTTTCAAGGTTGCTAGAACGCTTTAGGCTATGACCAAGGGGAGGGAATTGGGTAATAAGGATATGATGACTACGCGCTAATGTCACGTGTAGCCCCTCATTGAGGAGTGATTACCGGGTATTATGTGGGTATGATCCTGTAGGCTAACCAACCTAGGACCCCTCTTTCCCAGCTCCTGTTGTTTAATTGAATTTACTTTTGTTACATATGTGCAAGTTGTTCAAACCTCTCTCTTGCTCCCATTACCTGAATCATACCTGTGTTTAGAATGTAAAAACATGCTTTTATTTGCGAATAGTTGTTGAAATTGTATACTTGCTAAAAGACTAATTCACATAGTTTGAGTTTGGTCGGGACCCGCCATTGTGGATCGCGAGGGGTGCCGAACACCTTCCTCTCAAGGTTATTTCGAGCCCTTACCCTAATCTCTGGTGATGCAAACTAGTTACATGAGTTAACCGCACTAGGTTCCCTAATGCACCATAATCCGTTAGGTGTCGACTCTTTAAATACCCAGATCATAAAAGGAAACAAGTTGTTCCCAATAAATGTCAAAACCCGGACTCTGCGAGGAGAAAAAGGGGGCATGACACAAATCAACTAGGGGTCTACTGAACAAGTTAGTCATGGTGATAGACAGTTAAGACATAGAGAAAGAATGTAACAGAATCATGTTGAAAACATAGATGTGTTGAACAGAATTGGACACAATCAGGACCAATTAAATGCACTAGAAACCTAGATAACTAACATAGTCATACCAATTAGAGGAAGGGGTAAGGGAACTAAGTAAACATGCTGGACAAATATCAAAGAACTAAATGAAGTCAGTCATGCTGATTACACATAAGGCAGAATTTAGACATGCTTAATAATAGCATACAGAAGGACAAGTTGAATAACTAATACAGGAACAAGCATAGATGTATAGGCCTAGAACACATGAGGTTGAGTTTCAAAATCTAAATGGAGGCATACCAGCTAAAGAAGAGAAATGCAGAATGTAAAAATAGGTGTAACTCCACTATCTAACCTTGGCTTTCAGCCGGCTAGACCACAGTCAGCACAAGTAGCAAAGAAAGAAGAGAGAGTTTGAATGTATGTGTGTGTGTATTCTGAACAGTGTGTTCATGTGTTGAAGGAGCAGAATGAGAGTGGAACAAAAGATACTGGAGCTACAAGGAGAGCTTGAGCAGGTTCATAACTTGGCAAACTTGTCACTCACTGAATGTCCCCAACATCAACCAACAAAACACAAAGAACTCGGCACTTCCCTAAAACACACCAAACCAACATTCACAAAACCCTCCTGCACCATATCAATACACAACCCCACCTCAAAATCTCAATCTCCTACCAATACCAACTATGCCACAAAATCACCATCAACCAATTCAGTACCCACTAACCGCCACTTATCACACTCTCCAGAACACACCACAACCCATTCCTGATCCTCAAAACTCAACCAATGGCAACCATTACACCTAGACACCTGACACTCACCAAAATAACCCCATATACATGGAAACCGTACCTCACTCTATCCAACCAATTTCCTATACACCAGAATCAGCTGAGAAGGACCTACTCATAAAAATCATGGCCAAAGAACTCAAGAAGTTGACGAGTCGAGTTCAGGGTGTCGAAGGCGGAAAGGGCATAGAAGGTTTGAACTATGAAGACCTATGCATACAGCCAGATGTAGAACTACCAGAAGGGTACAAACCTCCCAAGTTCGAGATGTTTGATGGTACAGGTGATCCCAGGGTTCATCTGAGGACCTATTGTGACAAGCTTGTCGGGGTCGGGAAAGACGAAAAGATCTAGATGAAACTCTTTATGAGGAGTCTTACGGGAGATGCTTTGTCCTGGTACATCAGCCAAGATCCTAAGAAATGGTCCAATTGGGTGAGTATGGCGTCTGTTTTCATGGACTGATTCAGGTTCATTATGGAAAATGCACCAGATGTTTTCTACATCCAGAATCTTAAGAAGAAGCCCACCAAAACATTTCGCGAGTACGCTACTCGTTGGAGGTCAGAAGCAGCCAAAGTCAGGCCATCTTTGGATGAGGAACAGATGAACAAGTTCTTCGTCAGAGCACATGATTCGCAGTATTATGAAAGGTTGATGGTTATTGAGAACCATAAATTCTTTGATATCGTCAAACTCGGGGAAAGAATTGAGAAAGGCATCAAAAGTGGGATGGTAATGAATTTTGAGGCATTATAGGCCACAAATAAAGCATTGCAATCAGGCGGCATATCAAAGAAGAAAGACGTTGGGGCAGTAATGATAGCTCAAGGCCTGAAATCTCTACTTACATATCAAATACCTCCACCTACATATCAAACACCTCCACCCATATATCAAACATCTCCACCTACATACCAAGCACTACCACCTACAAATCAACCATCATCTCCCAGATATACCCAACCAGCCACTGTTTATCATACTTATAACTCCTAACCATCTCATTTCCAGTCACCTCTGACTCGCCAAAATTATCCAAGACCAAGACCCAATTTTGACCGCAAGCCACCCAGACAATACACCGCTATTGCTGAACCCATCAACCAGCTGTATGAGAGGTTGAAAGTCGCAGGTTACGTCACTCATATTCCCGCTATGGCATTAGAGAATCCATCACAATGGGTCAATCCAAACAAAACTTATGCGTATCATTCTGGTATGAAGAGGCACACCACTGATGAGTGCCGAACATTGAAAGATAAGATCCAAACGATGATTGACAACAAGGTCATACAGGCAAAGGAAGCCACACCCAATGTCCGCAACAACCCTCTCCCTAATTAAAGAGGTGGTGCCGTACATGTGATAGAGACGAACGAAGAATGGGACCCTGAGGGGTCGATTGGGCTTATTCGGGAGGGCGATGATATTAAACCCTCGGTCACACTTACTCCTATTGTAGTACAAACTCAGTCGTGAAGCGAGATTGAGGTAGCTGCACCAGTTCCATTTGAGGTAGAGGTGGCTCCACCTGCGGCCACCCCTGTTCCGCTTGAAGTAGAGGTGGTCATACATTTTACAGTAACGGTATCTACCATACCTCATTTCCATTCAAAAGCAATACCCTGGGATTATGTTGCCGAAGCTCGGCAAAAAGGGAAGGCGAAAGTAGAGGAACCCGATACTACACAAGGAATGACTAGGACCGGAAGGGTCTATATACTTGAACACCTGGAAGGACCAAGTGAGGATGCCACTACCAAGCAGCCCATCATTGAAACAAGGCAGATGACCTTTGGAGGAAAGTAAAAGTAAAGGAGTATTCCGTCATTGACCATTTGAACAAAAACCCAGCTCAGATATCTATCCTGTCACTGTTGCAAAATTCAGAGGCACATAAGAATTCTTTAATGAAGGTGTTGAATGAAGCTTATGTACCCAACAACATCACCGGCAGGGAGATGGCCAACATGGTAGGACAGGTGCTGGAAAGTCATTAAATAATCTTCCATGAGGATGAGCAACCGCCTGTAGGGTTGAATCACAACTGATAATTGCATATGACGGTGCAATTTGAAGACAAATTCATCGTCAGGGTCTTGATTGATGGAGGTTCAAGCTCAACATTTGTCCGTTAGATACTCTAAAAAGGTTGGACAAAGGTTTTTATGAAATACGGGTAGGAAATATGAACGTGAAAGCTTTCGATGGGTCTCAAAGGGCTACAATCGGGGAAATCAACCTTTGCTTGCAAATAGGGCCAACTTGGTTCCACGTCGAGTTTCAGGTGCTCAGCATACCGGCCTTATACAATCTTCTGTTGGGACAACCATGGATCCATGTTACTGGGGCCGTGGTATCCATATTACATCAAGTCGTGAAATTCGAATGGAATCGTCAGGAGGTGATCATTCACGGAGATGGAAGTATCCCCATTTACACCAGCCAAACCATCCCGGTTATCAGAAACAGAAGAAGGCTAGGAAGGGAAACCTATCATCATATTGAACATGTCAATGCCGTTGAGAAAGACAAATGGTAAAGTAGCAAAATAGAGAGCATACTAGTATGGTCTAGGTATGAACCCGGCAAAGGGCTTGGGAAGAATCTCCAGGGTATCACTAAACCGATACGGCTGAAGGGTCATGGTACTACCTTTGGTCTAGGATATCAGTACACGTGGCAAGAGTATAATTATTGGTCGCCTCCATAGCGCGGACCAATTACCCTCTCAAGCAACCAGTGCCATGTCTAGATCAAGTTTTTCACGAAGCTGATACAATATGGGGAACTGTAGAGGAGGAAACATTAGTTGGGCAGAAGAATCTGTTCCTAGGGGATGAGGATATGGATTGCAGTGCAATAATTGAGGAGGAGGAGGAGGAATAAGACCTCACTATTCAGACCATGGAAAAGGGAGTTGTTCTTAGGAACTGGACCGCCACACCATCCCGGGCCCGCCGAGTCCCTGGGTAGCTTGGCAGATTTTATTTCTATAGCCATTCTAAGCATTTAAGATTTTCAGTAACTTTGTTTTAAAGATTTACTTGTTTCAAAACAAACACTCGATTCATCGAGCCGTACTTGTCCGGATGTTTTTCAGTTTTAATCAAATGCATTGCTCTTTATTATTCATTATTATTTTCTACACTTTTTATTTCTACAACATTATTATTACTTTTCCTGATGAACCAGTGACTGTGAGATGTAATGAGGCAATGCAATATGAGGATAGTGATTCGGATGAAGAAGAAGAGATACCTGAGGAAGTTGTCAGGGAGGTAGAAAACTTTGAGAATAAGCCTAAGTCCAATCTGGAAGAAACCAAAGCAGTAAACTTGGGGGACGTCAAGACCGTCAAGGAGACTCGCATAAGCATTCACTTATCACCGGGTACTAATAGGGGGAGCACTCATACTTGCAGAAATGGACGGAGAAGTCTGGCCAAAACCAATCAATTCAGACGCAGTCAAGAGATACTATGTTTAGACTGTTTACATTTTTTATCTGATGTAATTGAACTATGCTTGACCTAATACCTGTTTAAGAGGGGATACATAGGCAGCTCTGTAGTTTCGGTCATATCATAATAAAATTTCCATTTCCCCCCAAGATTAGAAATTGGGGCAGAATTTTGAGGAGGACTCTCAAAATTCCGGAAAAAGTCCAGCCGACACCATTGCATGCCAGATGGTCAGAAATCGGTTAAGAAACTAGGCTAGAATTTTGAGAAAAATTCTCAAAATTCCGAGGAAGGTTCAACAGATTTCGCAAACAGCCGAAGGATCATCTACCAAACTGGGGCAGAATTTTGAGGAGGACCCTCAAAATTATAACATGAGAAAGCTGCAGTGTCTCTGAAATGTGTTATAGTCACTAGTTCATTTTAAATTACTGGATATTAAAATATGTTTCTAAATAACTCTATTTTTATCAATAATTGCATATTTTCGAAAACTCCATTTCCGTAGCAGTCAGGTGTTACCCAGGGAAACTCAAACGAGACCTCTAAAACGGAGCATAGCAAGGCCAGCAGACAAAGGCATGAACCAATGTCCCCTCACAAAACTTACGATTTTTCTTTAAACGCAGGCACATCTGACGCAGCAATACCATCAGTAAATATATACACGTAACAAGATCACCATCTATCAGGCCACCAGACACTGAACGTATTCCCAGCTAAGAAACAGTCTACTCTTATTCGCTATCCATATTATCACACCTCCTTTTTACCACCTGAAAAGGGGGATATAAGGGAGTTTTTCCTATTAAAGTGACATTATTTGAAATGAAATTATTTTTATTTAATATTCAGAGTCGTCACTTGGAATAATTTATTTTTGGTGTCCCAAGTCACCGGTTTATTTTAAATCCTAAATCGAGGAAATTTCGACTTTATTTTAAAGTCTGCGAATCAGAAATTCTAGATAAGAAATTTTGTTAACTCGGGAGAAGGTGTTAGGCACTCCCGGTTTCCGTGGTTCGATCACGGTCGCTTAAACTATTAATTATTGGCTTATTATCTGATTTACTATATATTTTAAGCCTATTGTGCATTTTTTACTTTGTAACGGCTTTTTAATTATTTTAAACCGCTTTTAGGATTTATGGAATTATTTCTTGAACAAGATACAATTGTCGTACACATGCCGTTTTGGAACACACCACAAACCATGCTACATGAAATGCACCCGCGATTCGCGACATCTTTATATTATTATTGTTTGAAGTTATTATGATTGGGTCACATGAAATGCACACCCGAATTAGGGATTATGTATCATAACCATCTCACGGGAATTGTACCCATAGTCACGATATTTATTATTAATTGCGCTTAAAGCAAGCTACGATGTTTGAAAGCTTCTCCTAAATTAATTTAAGATTGTTGTAGAATATACAATAAGTTGTTAGTAATAAGAAGTAAATTGACTCAAAGAAAGAGGAACTTCTCATGTCAACAAATGCGAAAAACACCACAACATCACCATCATCTCTATTTAGCATCAGTACCGAGAACTACTTGAAAGTTGATTGTCTTGCTTCTTCACAAATTCCAAACATTAGCGTTCATTTTTTCTAAATCTCCTATTTGTATTTTTTTTTACTTGCTCCACATTGTAGGAGCATTGAAACAACACTACTCTTTCCCCAACTCACCAGGGGACCAATCCAAGAAAAGGTAGAGGGATGATTCTAGAGTATTTTCAACACCATCCATGTCAAAATGCAATTTTATGACAAGGATCTATACAGATTCCCTTAAACTTGAAATCTAGTTAGGACAAATGTAATCAGGATCTTGAGCTTTTGTGATGTAAAACATTCAAGTGCTTGCCTAGTATATTGCAGTAATAAATTGTCACCGAAAGCAATCACGAAATTGAACCTGAACTTGCAAACGTTTAGGTTAATTAAAACCGATATTGATTAGAAGGAACAAAAAGCTACAGGCACACAATCCTAAAACGTATTTGTAACTATATATACAAAATCTTTCATCCATCCAGACTTGTCATAAAACAAAACCAGTTCCTAAATGGCTTATTAGAAATAACATGTGCCTTCGTAAACAAGTAACCGAATGGCACACCAATAAATGAGGGGTAGGAACAAGAAAAAGTAACTGTGAATACTTTGATTTTATGGCATAATATAAACCTCTAACAACACAAACTAGCTCCAATTACAGAAAAATTTGAACACTAATACATAGCACACAACAACAACTAAGCCTCAATTCCAAACAAGTTGGGGTCGGCGATATGAATCCCCACTTTTGGAGAAATTAACCCATTTAACAAGAATGCTACTCTAATATCACAGCAGCGACTATACTAATGAATTCACATATGCTTCCAACAATTATTCAAATGGTAGATTCCAATCTTACTTTTAGCTTAAAAAAGTGGGATATCATCCATCAAAACAAATATGTCAAAAATAACATAAAAAAAGTTGACATACAACAGGTTTTTCATTTCTTCATCAACATATTCAAGAGAAAATATAAGAAAAATTTCAACTTACTTAGAAGCACACTCAAGAGCTAAAAATTTGACAAATCAGAAATAAAATGAAACCTCAGCTAACAAGCAACAATAAGCTCACAATCAAACCGTTCCAATAGCTTCAAAATTGTTCCAAATCCCCAGGAGAAAATGAAGCCAACCAGTGAAAATGGAAGCGAAAGAAAATGACACTGTCTCTTACCCTTCTCTACTGCTGTTGATTTCTATTTTTGGCCCTCTATTGCACCACTTTCTTAGGTCTTTGCAGTGCTGGTTTCTTTTAGATTGGGAGGGGGTTTCTTTTTTGTTCTTCTCCTAAGATCTTCAAAGATGAGGAAGAAGAAGCCAGCAAACAGCGCTGAAGCTTTTTTTTTAAAGGGAGTATTTTCTTCTAATCTTATCTGTAGGTCTAAATATCTGATAGGATTAAGGGAAAGAGGGTCTTAAGTAAAGGGGATTTGGTCGTGGTCGTTTTTTGATTTGGGCCAGCTGGGTGGAACAAAAATTTGGGCCACTATATTTGTTCTTTGGGGTGGCCCAATACACCAAGACTAAATCAATTTCTTTTCCCATTTTCCTTTTCTTTGTTTTTTTATTTTTTTTCTCTAATTAATTAAATCCTAAATTAATCTAATTTGTTGAAATTAAAATTCTTTATCTATTTTTAACATTAAAACAACTAATTAACTTAAAACTAAAGAAAAATGCTAGTTTTAAAGGCTAAAATCTAAATATGTAAAAATGACCATTTTTTGTAATTTTTTGCTTAATAAAATTAATTCATACATGCAATTTGATCCTACGATTGCATGAAATTAAAATGTGATAATTTTTTGTGATTTTAAAAATATTAAAAATGCATGAAATGCAACTAAATAAGGAAAAACTTCTAAAAATCAATTAAAATTAATTTTGGCTTATTTTAGGAGTTATTTTCATGTAGGCCAAAAATTAGGTGCTCACAGCTGCCCCTCTTTGCTCAAAAACATGAAGAGTTTTCGGGCAAAGATAAAGTGAGCAATTACGAGCAATTTTTGCCTGTTTGAAACTCCATTTGGAAGCATTTTGAAAAAGTTTGACCGAACCTTGCTTTAGAGATTGCCTACATATCCTTGGCTATAAAGGAATCAGGTTGGTGTAGTTCTGAAAGTTTTGGTAGCTGGGACTACCGGAAAGCTGTGATTTTAACTGCTATTGTTGTTGTTTCTGCTTGCTGAACTCCTTATTACACCAAAATGAAAAATAAAAAACTAAACTAGCTAAGCCTATCAAATATGAGTTACAAGATTCCTAAATTTTTCTGAAGCTTGATCTTGAGTCTTGGCTGGTTCTTCCTGCAGACTCTGATCTGAATCTTGATGCTCGTTACCTGCAACCGCTGGTTCATTCTTCTTTGGCTTTTTGGATCAAGGCGGGACATGCAAAGCTTGCGACTTCAGTCACATCTTGAGCAGTCCACATCTTTTCTCCGCTTATACACTTAGAGTTCACTTCTTTTCTTGTTTTTTTTTCTTTATTTGGATTGATACTTCTTCTTTTGGTCATCTCAAACCTAGTGCCTTATGGTAAAAACCTCTTTTGGCACCAAAACAAACAAACAAACAAAAAATTTCTTTTCACTAGGAAAATTTCGTGAGTTATTGCAACAAGAATCTAAACTATTTCTTTACTGAAAGCAATGAATTCAAGATTGTGTATCCCTGAGAAAAATATTAGGGAGTGGAGACCCTATATCTAAAATGCAATTAAATAGGGATTGGAGGCCCCAAGTTGGGAAGATTACCAGGTTATGCTGGAAAAATGACCAGGTTATGCCGGAAAGGTCCTCAGGTTATGTCGGGAAAGTCATCGGGTTATGCCGGAAAAGAAAAAGGTCCTCAGGTTATGTCGGGGAGGTCCACGGGTTATGGTGGAAAAGTCATCGGGTTATGCCGAAAAATAAAAAGGTCCTCGGATTATGCCGGGGAGGTCCACGGGTTATGCCGGGAAAGTCATCAGGTTATGCCAGAAAATAAAAAAGGTCCTCGGGTTATGCCGGGGAGGTCCACGGGTTATGCCGGAAAAGTCATCGGGTTATGCCGGAAAAGAAAAAGGTTCTCGGGTTATGCAGGGGAGATCCACTAGATATGCCGGAAAATTCATCAGGTTATGCCGAAAAAGAAACAAATTCCTCGGGTTATGCCGAGGAGGTCCACGGGTTATGCTGGGAAAGTCATCAGGTTATGCCGGAAAAGAAAAAAGGCCTTTGGGTTATGCCGGAAAAGTCATCAAGTTATGCCGAAAAAAGGTCCTCGGGTTATGCCAGGGATCAACTAGGGAGTGGAACCCTATAATGGAAAAGACTACCAGGTTATGCTGGAAGCGACTAGGGGATGGGACCCTATGTTGGAAAAACGTAGCTAGAGATTGGGGACCCTAGGCTACCATGATTTTTGAATTTTTCTTCTTCTTCTATTTCTTCTTCTTCTTCTTCTTCTTCTTTTTTTTTATTTTTTATTTAGGAGAATGAATGAAGAGTTTAAAAAAGGACTTCCCTTTTAAGGGACAACTGTTGCTGCAAAACCGTTTTGGTTTCTGCGTGCCTTGCTTTTATTGCACCTGCTTCTTGCAAGGTTATTTTGGACTGCACCCGTTTCCTGTTTTCAAACAAAGAACAATTGTTAGTTTGAACGGTGGTTGATTTTGTGGCCTTGATTATTTAAACCACTTGATCTCAGCCCCTTTCATCTGCAACCTATTGTTTCCTAAATACCGATTGCATTTCTGACCCTGGAGAAACTCTTGCTTTTCCGGATTTTGCTATGATGATTGGTCGGTGGAACTCAACCTTTTTCGACTTTATTTTGCCTTCGTAGGCCTTTCATTTCTGACTTCCTTTTCTTTTTCTCTTTTTTTTTCTTTTGTTTTAACTTCGGAGCATTGGGGAACTTTTGGCTCCTCAAACATCGTCTCAACGGCTAGTCACGGGGGACTTAACCTTTTTCAACTTTATTTTACCTTCATAGGCCTTTCATTTATGGCTTCTTTCTTCCAACTTCCATTTTAGAGCATTTGGGTATCCTTGGCTTTTAAAGACTTTGTCGAGACGGTTAGCCATTTGGGACTCAACCTTTTCAACTTCATTTTGCCTTTGTAGGCATTTCAATTTGATTTTCTTCTTCCGAGAGTTTTGATTTCGAAGCATAGGCCGCCATGGTCAGTCGAGGTCAATTTGATGCCCCTGACGAGGCTCGGTGCCTTTTTGCATATATACTTGTATCAAATGAGAACCCAGTAAATCAGTCTTACCATCCTTTCTTTGTCTTAGTTTCGGAACAGAGTTAGACCGAAAGGGATTCAAAGCAAACAAACAATGGAATGGAGAATGAGTTTAAAACAAGAAATGTCCCTTTCGAGGAAAGGAAAGAAGGACTTATCTGGAGTACATGCGAACTTCAATGAACATGACATGCCTTTTGGACTGGATGCCTGATCTGTGTAAACTGTCCAACTCTCATAAATTCATCACAACTTTTGTCTCAAAATAGAGAAACCTTGCCAGGACTCTGACGATGTCGATGGCTGTGAGGATCCTCTTTTCGATCTGGGGCGCCCTTTGCAGGTTTTCACCAGCTGACCTTTCTCATTTCTCTTCTCACCGTCGCCTTATAGTTCTTTTTGCGAGTTTTTACTAACAAGACTCTCATTTTTATTTTCTCTACTTAATGTCGCCTCACAGTGCCCGTGTGGGTTTTCACCAATAAGACTCTCTCATTTTATTTCTCTCATTTTTTGTTGCATCAGATCCAAGTAGTTATATTCTCTGATCTTTGAACATTCTCACTGATTGATCGGAAGGACTTGAACAGGATTTGGGGTAAAAAGAGTTTGGATTGAATTACAACTTTGGAATCTTTCAGGCGAACCATTATAACTTTTGCCCCAGTTTTACTTTTGGGGGAATTTTGATTTTTATTTTGGTGTGACTGAACCCTAGTGAGAGGCTGCCTACGTATCCTTTCATAGTCAAGTTGAACGTAGTTCAGGGAACTTTGCTTTTTATTTTCTTTTGTTTTTCTTTTGTTTTGTTTTGTTTTCTCTTTCTTTTTCCTTTCCTTCTTTCTCTCTCTCTTTTTTTCATTTTCTTTGTCTTTTCTTCCCCCTTTCCTCTTTTTTTTTTTTGTATTCTTCTTTTTTTTTCCTTTTCTTTTTCATTTTTTTAAACTTTCTTTTTTTCATATTTTTTTTATAACACTTTCAGGTTCCAAAGAAGAGTAACTGGCTCAAAGGGTTTGCAAAAGGTTGATAGTGTTTGGGTAACGAGAATGAAAGCCTTCATCATCCCAACCAGAGAATATTAATACTATATGGAGGACCAAACATAGTACCTTTTGGCTGCATTTGCATTGACAGTTGTTACAGGGATATTTCCTTCGATGTGTCCCAAGTACAACACACTCTTCTGGCAGTACTCTTTTTGCAATGTACGGACCTTTCCAAACTGAAGCCAATTTTCCTTTAGCTGTTCCAACTCTTTATTTTATTTCCTTAAACTTATATTCATTGCAATCTAATTCTTGATTAATTATTTCGAAGTCTGACAGCGTTTTAGGATCTAGGCATGAAGTCCGCAAGCATGTCATTTTATTGAAATCTGCATTAACAGGACTAAAAGAGCATAAGAAAGAAAAATGACAAGATTAAAAAAAGAGACATTCCTGGACAATGAAATATTAATTTCATTTGATTTTTTATTTTTTTTTCTTTTTTTTTCAATTTTTGAAGCTAGATGGGTTTACACCAGAAAGTAAGACGATAAGGTAAAACATCCAGATCACACCCTGAGATAATCCGGATGCAGAAAGGATAGCAAGACTGGCTACTAAGACTCCCATCTGATGGGGAACTTTCATGCTTGGCGACAATTTTTTGGCTTTTCTTCTGTCTTGGCAAGGGCTGCAACGGCCTACAGTGCCGGATCAAATTCCTCATATTCACAAATCATTCCGACTATTGGCCCGATGTTGTGGGAAGGCCACATATTGTTCTTCACATCAGGAGCTTCTTCATCCCGAAAAATGATTCTTTCAGCTTCAATCAAATCTTCAACTGCCCTTTTGAGGGTCCTACAGTCCTCCGTACTGTGTCCCACTGCTTTAGAATGGTATTCATATATAGCATCAGCTCGGTGTGAGGGGAACTCGAGGTTTGGCCGGTTCGGGGCCAGTAGTTGTAATAGATTTAGCCTGATTAGCTTTTGGAACATGCTCGAATACGATTCACCAATAGGGGTGAACTGATTCTTTCTTAAAGGCTCTCTTGGGAGAGGATTGTATCGGGGATCCATTGGTTGAGGATTACATGGAGCTTGGTAAGGATGGGCATTTCTAGGAGGTAGAGCTCGGCTTTGTGTATAATGTTGTGGCCGCATGTAAGGTTGTGCATTCATCACCGCATAAAGAGGTGGTGCCACGGCATAAGAAGCATCTTTAAGAGGATAATAATGTTAAGGGACCTCAGGAAGCATATATGATCGGCTGGATGACCTGCGGGTCCCCATCGAGCTCGAAACTATTTTGGCTCCCTCCTCACTCCCATTTCTGTTCATCAAACCCTCCGAACCATTTTGAACATCTGGTGATGTGGCTTTAAAAGCAGCATGACTCAATATTCGGCCCATTTTTAGACCGTTTTCAACCATTTCCCCAATTTTGATAGCCTCAACAAAATGCTTACCTACAGCAGACATCATGTTCTGGAAGTAGTCCGCCTCATGGGCATGTAGAAAGATTGTGACCGTTTCAATTTCGTCCATTGGAGGCTTTACCCTGGCAGCTCGCTCACGCCATTTGACAGCATATTCGCGGAAGCTTTCCGCGGTTTTCTTTTTCAAATTGGACAAAGTATTTCTATTGGGAGCGATGTCCACATTATATTGGAACTGGCAGATAAAATCTCGGGCCATATCGTTCCACACGTGCCAATGAGTAATTTCTTGATCCGTACACCACTCAAAAGCGATTCTGGTGAGGCTTTCCCAAAAATAGGCCATTAGCAGCTCCTTTTTCCTACCAACGCCTCTCAACTGGTTACAGTATCATTTCAGATGAGCGACCGGGTCTCCGTGCCCGTTGTACTTTTCAAATTTTGGCATCTTGAAGCTAGCTGGCAAGTGGACATGGGGAAACATACAGAGGTCAGAGTATGAGACACTCTTCAGACCACTCAGACCTTGCATGTTTTTCAGGATTTGTTCCATGCTTTTCATCTTCCAAGCCATTTCCTCTTGCTCGGGACTTTTAACAAACTTTTCTTGCTCCCGCGAGAGATCATATTGCGGAGGTTGAATGAAAGAGTACAGGGTCACATATGTTATTTCTGGTTGAAGTTATGGACCTTGAAAGATGAATGTTGGAGGTGGTGCCTGGGGGCGAACCACAGAAGGTATGCCAGGATCATTGGAAGGCATTGGAGGGTGCCCGCATGGGATAAGCGGGTTGGGTACAGGGGCGTTGGTAACCTCACTTGACCTGCGGATCAACTCAAGGAACCCAGGGATTGAACTTGGCGATTCCCTACCATTAGACCAGGTGTCCCACCTTTCCGATATGCAGAGACTCAACATCTTATTCTCTTCAGCAACTGCTGATTCTAGGTGCAGAATAGTCGATGCTAGGCTATCCTCAGGACCGATGATTGGTAGATTGTTTGCGGAGGTCATCTGTGCCTTTGGATTTTATGAAGGAGGGGAGGCTAGACTACCAACCAAACCAACCACAAAAACCTGGCTAGTTTGCATATCCAACAACCTTTTTAGTTTTGAAACATTTAACATATAGGAAATCGCACGTTGGGATGCAATGCACCTAACAGTTAAATGTTTCTACCGTGTTTTTGAACGGTTGCATGTTTTATCCCGGCCTTAACGAGACCTTTTCACTCTGTACCTCTTTTCTTCATTTCTGCCTCTCTTTACTCACTCTTGATATTTTTTTCATCTCGTTTTTGTCGCTCTTTCATTTTTGCACACTCTTTTTCTCTTTTGTTTGTCACTCTTTTATTTCTTGTCGATCTCTCTTTTTTTTTCTTTTTTTTCACTCTCTTCTTTCTTTTCACTCAATTTTTTCAGTTTATTTTATCACTTAACTAATTTTAGTGCTATGATTGAATCCGATGGGGATTGCCTACATATCATGGTGCCGCATAAATCAAATCTTGTGTAGTTCGAGAAGATCAAAAATGGAGTAAATAAACTAGATTCTTTTTTTTGGGTGGAATTTTTTGAAAGAAATGTTTTAAAAGAAGAAAGGAAATATTTTGTTTTTGATTTTGATTTTGATTTTTGTTTTGTTTTTGAAAGAAAGACTTCTAAAAATTCATTTGCTATTGATTTGAACTTTGGGAATTTTAAAAGTAAAAAGAAAATATTTTTGCTTGAATTTTCATTTGTTTTCTCTTTTTCTAAAGAAGAAAGAAAATATTTTTGAATTTTGGATGTTGGCTCTTAATTTTCGAAAGAGGGACTTTTAAGAAAATATTTTGGATTTCTGAGTTTTTATTTATCTACAAAAGTACTTCTAAAGAAAAGCGAAAATATTTTTGGACTTCAATTTTTCAACAATTCTTTTTGACATTTACGAAAGAAAAACGTTTAAACAAGGAAAAGAATTTTTTTTATTCAATTTTTTCTGTATTTTTTATTCAAAATAAAGGAAACTCGTATTTTGGATTTTGATTTTGATTGATTTTTCTTTTTTCTATATGAAAAAATTCAGCAAGAAGGAAACTACTTTTTTTTAGAGTTTAAAAACTTCTTCTTTCTTTTTTTTGAATTTTCTAAGGAAAGATTTCTAAAGAAGGAACTAAAAGAAAATATTTTTGGATTTTTTGAAAATTGGGGTCTCAAAGAAAGACTTTTTAAAAAAAAAAGGAAGGGAAGGACAATATTATTGGATTTTTGAAAATTGGGGCCGGAACTGATGAGATTTGCCTACGTATATCACATCCGATAAGAATCAGGCCCGCGTAGTTCGGTCAGTTTTGATGGAACAAGGAAACATGGCACTTATAGATTTGGGTTCATTTTGAAATGACCTTGTCTTTTTCTTTTTCCCTTTTTTTCGGAATTTCGCCAGAGTTTTCGGAATTTTTCAAATACCTACCTCTCACTCTTGTTTTTGATTTTTGTTTTTTTTCTTCTTATTTTTTATTTTCTTTCCCTATTCTAGAAGTCGGTCAACATGCAAGCCGAAACAAATAGATGCACAAGTAGCACGTAAGATGCATCAGTATGGTCTTTTTAATTTGGGTAGACCTGTCCTAGACGGACCCAACCCCTGTGTTGTGTCCCTAAAGTCAAATGCACGTGATGCAAACAAGCGTTCCTACTAGGGATCTGGCATGAGGCTATGTTATTCTAGGTTAAAAAACCTGCGTATATTGTTCTAGACCTGGCTTACCCGAGCAGACAGCTCGAGCCGAGGGGGCAGTGTACCAGGAATACAGAAGCTTCACCGGCTTTGCAACTTGTCCGAACCTCATTCATAAATTGGGATATGACTCTAATAGAAAAGAAGTCACACGAAGTGCAGACTTCCCAGATGATTTAGAAGACTCAGCGAGAAGAGGGTTTCGTAACAGTTCATATAATATCAAAGCGGCAAAAAGCGATATTTAGCACATTAGGCTCAATCACATAAAAATCAGATAATAAATAAAGCCAAGTATAACAGTTATACTAAGCTCGAATTCTTGAACCCTGAACCGAATGTTCTGGTTTTTGATTTCCCAGCGGAGTCACCAGAGCCGTCACACCTCCTTTTTATCACCCGAAAGGGGGATATAAGGGAGTTTTTCTAATTAAAGTCACATTATTTGAAGTGGAATTATTTTTATTTAATATGCAGAGTCGCCACTTGGAATAATTTATTTTTGGTGTCCCAAGTCACTAGTTTATTTTAAATCCCAAATCGATGAAATTCGACTTTATTTTAAAGTCTGCGAACCAGAAATTCTAGATAAAGAATCTTGTTAACCCAGGAGAAGGTGTTAGGCATTCGCGGGTTCCGTGGTTCGAGCACGGGCGCTTAAACTATTAATTATTGGCCTATTATCTGATTTACTACATGTTTTAAGCCTATTGTGCATTTTTAGATTTATAACCACTTTTTAATTATTTTAAACCGCTTTTAGAATTTATGGAATTATTTCTTGAAAAAATTACGATTGTCGTACACTTGCTGTTTTGGAACATACCGCAAACCACACTACATGAAATGGATCCGCGATTCGCGACATGTTTATTTTATTATTGTTTGAAGTTGTTATGATTAGGTCACATGAAATGCACACCCAAATTGGGGATTATGTATCATGACCATGTCACGGAAACCGTACCCATAGTCACGATATTTATTATTAATCGCGCCAAAAGCAAGCTACGATGTTTGAAAGCTTCTCCTAAACTAATTTGAGATTGTTGTAGAATATACGATAAGTTGGTAGGAATAAGAAGATAACTGACTCAAAGAAAGAAGAACTTCTCATGTCAACAAATGCAAAAAACACAGCAACGTCACCAACCATCTCTATTTAGCATCTATACTGAGAACTACTTGAAAGTTGATTGTCCGGCTTCTTCATAAATTCCAAACATTAGCGTTCATTTTTTCTAAATCTCATATTTGTTTTTTTACTTGCTCCACATTGTAGGAGCGTTGAAACAACACTACTCTTTCCCCAAATCACCAAGGGACCAATCCAAGAAAAGGTAGAGAGATGATTCTAGAATATTTTCAACACCATCCCTATCAAAGTGCAATTTTACGACAAGGATCTATATAGATTCCCTTAAACTTGAAATCTAGTTAGGACAAATGTAATCAGGATCTTGAGCTTTTGTGATATAAAACATTCAAGTGCTTGGCTAGTATATTGCGGTAATAAATTGTCACCAAAAGCAATCACGAAATTGAACCTGAACTTGCAAACGTTTAAGTTAATTAAAACCGATATTGATTAGAAGGAACAAAAAGCTACACGCACACAATTCTAAAACGTACTTGTAACTATATCAACAAAATCTTTCATCCATCTAGACTTGTCATAAAACCAAACCAATTCCTAAATGGCTTATTAGAAATAACATGTGCCTGCAGAAATAAGTAACTGAATGGCACACCAATATATGAGGGGTAGGAACAAGAAAAAGTAACGGTGAATACTTTGATTTTATAGCATAATATAAACCTCTAATAACACAAACTAGCTCCAATGACAAAAAAAAATTGAAAAACAATACATAGCACACAACAACAACTAAGCCTCAATTCCAAGCAAGTTGGGGTCGGCAATATGAATCCCTACTTTTGGAGCAATTAACCCATTTAACAAGAATGCTACTCTAATATCACAGCAGCGACTATACTAATGAATTCACATATGCTTCCAACAATTATTCAAATGGTAGATTCTAATATTACTTTTAGCAAAAAAAAAAGTGGGATATTATCTATCAAAACAAATATGTAAAAATAACATAAAAGAAGTTGACATACAACAGGTTTTTCATTTCTTCATTAACATATTCAAGAGAAAATATAAGAAAAATTTCAACATACCTAGAAGCACACTCAAGAGCTGAAAATTTGACAAATTAGAAATAAAATGATACCTCAGCTAACAAGCAACAATGAGCTCATAATCAAACTGTTCCAATAGATTCAAAATTGTTCCAAATCCCCAGGACAAAAATGAAGCCAACCAGTGAAAATGGAGGCGAAAGTGTGACAATCCGGTCGGTCGTCTTAAGAATTAACACCTCGATCCCCTATTAACTGCTTTCTCCAAGTTTATTTCTGCTAATGTGATTTGTCGGGATGTTCGGTTTTGAGTTTCGCGGAGTTTTGGGACATTTAGCCCCTAAATGAGAGTATAAGAGTTGGAAACTTGACCGTAGTCGGAACAGTGTGATGACGGCCTTGGAATGGAAGTCCGACAGTTCCATTAGATCCGTTGGGTGATTTCGGGCTTAGGGGCGTGATCGGATTATGATTTGAAGGTACGTAGCTAATTTAGGCTTGAAATGGCGAGAGTCGAATTTTTGAAGTTTCCAGTCTGATAGTGAGATTTTTACATAAGGGTCGGAATAGAACTCCGAAAATTGGAGTAGCTCCGTAGTGTTGAATGTGACGTGCTTGTAAAATTTAAGGTCATTCGGACGAGATTTGATAGACTTTTTGATCGAAAGCATAAGTTAAGAGTTCTTGGAGTTCTTAGGCTTGAATCCTATGGTAAATTTGTGATTTGATGTTGTTGTGAGTGTTCCGAAGTTTTGAACAAGTTTGAACGATGTCATGGGATGTGTTGGTACAATTGGTTTGAAGTCCCGGGGGCTCGGGTGAGTTCCGGGATGTTTTAGGCCAAAAATCATAGCTGATGCAGGTCCAGAAGAGTTGCAGGCTCGGAACCCACCAGTGTTGTCGCACAAAGTCTAGTATGTCTGCGGAGGGGGCTGTACGGACACACAAAATGCAGTGCGGTCCGCGGTGGTGGCAGTGCGGCCGAACAAAATGCAGTGCGGTCCACGGTGAGGAAAATTTCACTAGTCCTAATTTAGAAGCTCAAATCTTTTGATCTACAAGGAATTTTGGGATGATTCAAAAATGAAAGTTGTATCCCTTCGTGTCTTGTTTCCAAAAAGGTAAAGAAATCACAATTTGGACATCTGTAGCGAAAGTTATGGCCAAAATACTAACACTTGTCACTGCAGTCAAAACTTGTGTGACCGCAGTCATTTTGTGCGGACCGCACCGCACTGGTTTTGTGCGGACCACAGTTGTTTTTGTGTGGTCCGCAGAGGTAGAAATCCGGGGGGTTCCCTATAAATACAAGGTCTTGGGTTTTATTTCATATTTTGACCTAGAGAGCTTGGATTTTGGCGATTTTTCGAAGGTTTTTCAAGAAATTCATCGGGGTAAGTGATTCTAACTCAGATTTGGCTAGAGTACATGAATCCATCATTGAATTCGTGATTTGGGATCGAATTTGGGAAGAAAACTTGTAAAATCTTTCAAAAATGTAAAATGATAATTTGAAGGACCAAATGGTATCAGAATAGGATAATTTTGGTATGGTTAGACTCGTGAGGGTATGAGGATTCTGAAAATGTAAATTTTACCCGATTTCGAGATGTGGTCCTAAGGGGCGTTTTAGTCATTTTACATAATTTCACGTATTAGCATAGAATTTAATTGTAGAATCAGTTACTTGAAGTATTATTTACATTATGCAATTGAATTGAATAGATTTGGGTCATTTGAAGTCTAGTACTCGTGGCAAAGATGTGGTGTTGGGTTGATTTTGAGTCGGTTCGAGGTAAGTGGCTTGTCTAACCTTGTGTGGGGGACCTTCCCCTTAGGATTGGTATATTTGGTAATTGAAATGCCTTGTACATGAGGTGACGAGTGTGTACTTATGCTAATTGATGGAAATCCAATTTGCTCAAGTAATTACTAATATGTTTCCTTTCCTATTTCTATTTCTTGCACTATTAAGACTGTTGTTAGCTTAAGAAAGCATGTCTAAATGACTTAATTTGCTTTATTTGATTCAACGTGCCTTACTTGAATTCTGTGAAGCATGCTAGGCTAGAATCACTTGTTGCCTTAATATGAAATTTTGCCATTTCTGTATATCTTCCTTCTGTTGCTGTGTATTTATTTTGGAACTACGGATGTGGGATTCCGGTAGTTCCCCCTTGTCTGTTTACTTTGGGACTACGGGTTAGATTCCCGGTAGATCCCCATGCACATTTACTTTGGGACTACGTGTTAGATTCCCGGTAGACCCCCCTGCACAATTATATGGAACTACGGGAATGCACCCGGTAGATTTCCCCAGTACTGGGTATTAACATTTGGGACTACGGAACGGGATTCAGGTAGATCCTCGCGTACTATTAGTTGGACTACAGGACGATATCCCGGGAGATCCTTCAGATATGTATATATGATGGGCTACAGGACGGTATCCCGGGAGATTTACTGGATATGTAAAGATGGGACTACAGGACGGTATCCTAGGAGATCCCCGATTGTTACTATCAGTGCTGAGTTGTATTTCCTTTCCATGACTACCTTGTTCTGTATAGTTGTTTCTGTTCTGTTCACCCTATGTTATTTTACTGTTGTACTCATTTATATTATTCCATTCTATACTGTTGATCTTTATGTTTTATTTAATCTTAGTAGGGACCTGACCTTCCTCGTCACTACCCAACCGAGGTTAGGCTTGACACTTACTGAATACCGCTGTGATTTACTCATGCCTCTTTTGCGCATGTTTTTCATGTACAGATCCAGGTACCGCTGATCAGGTCTACTATCCTTGAGGGACGCGACTGCTCTAGAGACTTAGAGGAACATCTGCCATGTCCGCAGACCGAGAAGTCCCTTTCTATTCCTGCTTTTAGTATTTATCCCTTATGTACCTTCCTATTCTTATTAGACATTTCGGAGTTAGAGCTATGTAGTATTGATCTTAGCTTGTGATTCATTGGTTTCTGGGTCTTGGATTTATGCTTGGCATTGAGAGTTAAACATGGTGTATACCGAGCGGCACATTTAAACATTATTACTACGGTTCACGGAGGGTGAACCAGGATCGTGACAAGTTGGTATCAGAGCTCTAGGTTCATAGGAGTCATGGATCACAAGCCGGTTTATTAGAGTCTCGCTGATCGGTACGGAGACGTCTGTACTTATCTACGAGAGGCTATGTAAGTATTAGGAAAATTTCCACTTCATTTGATTTCCTTGTCGTGCGATATTTTGATATCACCATTCTAAACTTCTGTCTTTTATTCTTTCACAGATGGTGAGGACACGTGCTACCCGAGATGATCAGGCACCCGCACCCCCTACTACAGCCGTTAGAGGCCGGGGCCGGGGAAGAGACTGAGGACGCGCACGTGGTGAAGCTAGAGCACCTGCGCGAGCTGCCACTGAGGTACCACCAGTGGATCCAGCCGGAGTCCAGGCACCTGACACACCTACTGCTACTACCACGCCAGCACTTCAGGAGACTCTGGCATAGTTTATGAGCATGTACACCACTTTGGCTCAGGCAGGGTTGTTTCCCCTTGCTGTAGCCACATCCCAGGCTGGGGGAGGAGCACAGACTCCCGCCGCCCACACTCCTAATCAGCGAGTGCATGTTGAGCAGGTCCTTGAGATTATCCTTGTACCGCTTGCAGTGCCAGCTCAGCCCGAGGACATGGCAGCTGCTTCCGAGGATGAGCAGTTGAGGCTTGAGAGGATCAAGAAGTACAAGCCTCCTATATTTAGTGGTATAGCATCGGAGGATGCTCTAGGATTTCTTGATGAGTGTTACTGCATTCTCCATACCATGGGTATCATAGGATCGAGCGAGGTTTCTTTCACTACCTTCCAACTTCGAGGAGCCACCTATGAGTGGTGGTGCACCTATAAGTTAGACAGTCCAGATGGACTCAGTTTTCAGATCTGTTCCTGAGGGAATATGTTCCTTAGAGCCTTAGGGACGCATGGCGCGTGGAGTTTGAGCATTTGCACCAGGGTGCTATGACTATTTCAAAGTATGTTGTCCATTATACCAGCTTGTCTAGGCATGCACCAGCCTTGGTTTCTACTATTCACGAGAGAGTTCGCCGATCTATTGAGGGTCGTATTCCCAACATCAGGTCTAGCATGGATCGTGAGTTGGAGATGGATATTTCTTATCAGTAGGTGGTGAGCATCGCTAGGAGGATTGAGAGTATGCATGCTAGGGAGAGAGAGGAGAGGGAGGCTAAGAGATTTCGAGAGTCGGGCCATTATTGTGGTGCTCGTACCCCAGCTGCAGGTCGTCATGGTAGGGGTTATATGAGTCGCCTTATTCATTCAACTCTTCCAACAGCCAGTAGTGCTCCAGCTCCTCCTAGGCCTCAGGAGCCTTATTATGCACCTCCGATTTCTAGAGCGCCTCCTACGCGGGGTGCTTTCAGAGGTCAGTCCAGCAAACCTGGCCCAAGCCAGTCACAGCCACCACATCCTCCCAGAGCTTGTTTTGAGTGTGGCGACACATATCATATAGTGAGGGATTGCCCCAGACTTGGGAGGGGTGCACCTCCACAGACTTCTCAACCACAGCGTGCCCTGCAGAGTTCTCAGGCTATGGTTACAGCTCCAGTTGACACCCCACCCACTAAGCCAGCTAGAGGTGGAGGTCAGGGAGGTAGAGGTCACCCTAGAGGGGGAGGCCAGGCCAGATACTATACCCTTCCTGCCCATACCGAGGTTGTTGCCTCCGATTCTATCTTCACAGGTATTATATTGGTTTGTCACAGAGATGCATCGGTTCTATTTGATCCAGGATCTACTTACTCTTATGTGTCTTCTTACTTTGCTCCGCATTTGGGTGTACCTCGGGATTCTTTGAGTTTCCCTATTTTATGTTTCTACTCCTGTGGGAGATTCTCTCATTGTGGACTACGTTTATCGATCGTGTTTGGTTGCTCTTAGTGGTTTTGAGACCAGAGCCGATTTATTGTCACTCAGTATGGTTGACTTCGATATTATCTTGGGCATGGACTGGTTATCGCCCCATCATGCTATTCTTGATTGTCACGCAAACACCGTGACGCTGGCTATGCCAGGTGTACCATGTGTTGAGTGGGGAGGTACTTTAAATTACACTCCCAGTAGAGTTATTTCTTTTATTAAAGCGCAGCGTATGGTTGAGAAGGGGTGTGACACATATTTAGCTTAAGTGAGAGATGTCAGTATTGACACCTCTTTTGTTGATTCAGTTCCAGTAGTACGGGATTTTCCCGATATGTTTCCAGCTGATCTTCCAAGCATGCCGCCTAATAGAGATATTGATTTTGGCATTGATCTGTTGCCAGGCACTCAGCCCATTTCTATTCCTCCGTATCGTATGGCTCCTCCTGAATTGAAGGAGTTGAAGGATCAGTTACAGGAATTGCTTGATAAGGGTTTTATACGACCTAGTGTATCACCTTGGGGTGCTCCTCTGTTGTTTGTGAAGAAAAAGGATGGTTCTATGCGTATGTGTATTGATTATCGCCAGTTGAACAATGTTACAGTGAAGAACCGTTATCCTTCGCCTCTATTGATGATCAGTTTAACCAGCTTCAGGGTGCACGAGTGTTTTCTAAGATTGACTTGCGCTCAAGTTACCATCAGTTGAAGATTCGGAAGCCAGATATCCCGAAAACTGCTTTCAGGACTTGGTATGGTCATTACGAGTTCCTTGTTATGTCATTTGGGCTGACCAATGCCCCAACAGCCTTTATACATTTGATGCACAGTGTGTTCCGACCGTATCTTAACTCGTTTGTCATTGTCTTTATTGATGATATTCTGGTGTATTCCCGGAGTCGGGAAGATCATGAGCAGCACCTGAGGAATGTGCTTCAGACTCTGAGAGAGAAGAAGTTATATGCTAAATTCTCAAAATATGAGTTTTGGTTGGATTTAGTGGCATTCTTAGGCCACGTGTTATCGAGTGAGGGCATTCAGGTGGATCCGAAGAAGATAGAGGCCGTGCAGAGTTGGGCCAGACCATCCTCGTCTACTGAGATCCGTAGTTTCCTTGGTTTGGCTGGCTACTACCGTCATTTTATGGAGGTGTTATCATGGATTGCAGCCCCTATGATCAGGTTGACCCAGAAGGGTGCTCCGTTTCAGTGGACGAAGGAGTGTGAGGCGAGCTTTTAGAAGATCAAGATATCTTTGACCACAACCCCAATTTTGATATTGCCTATAGGTTCGGGGTCTTATACGGTCTATTGTGATGCCTCGAGGGTTGGCCTCGGAGCGGTGTTGATGCAGAACAGTAGAGTCATTGCATACGCATCTAGATAGTTGAAGATACATGAGAAGTACTACCTTGTTCATAACTTTGAGTTAGATGCCATTGTTCACGCCCTAAAGAGTTGGCGCCATTATTTATACGGGGTTCCCTGTGAGATTTATACTGACCATCTGAGCTTGCAGCACTAGTTCAAGCAAAAGGATCTAAATTTGCGCCAGATGAGGTGGTTGGAGTTGCTAAAGGACTATGATATCACTATTTTGTATCACCCGGGCAAGGCCAATGTGGTGGCCGATGCTTTGAGTCACCGGGCAGAGAGTTTGGGGAGTTTATCTTATTTACCATCATCGGAGAGGCCTTTGGTGATGGATGTTCAGGCCTTAGCCAGTCAGTTTGTGAGATCGGATCTTTTGGAGCCTGGTCGGGTTCTAGCTTGCGTGGTTTCTCGGTCTTCCTTATTTGATCATATCAGAGAGCGGCAGTATGATGACCCTCATTTGCTTGTCCTCAAGGACAAGGTTCAGCACAGTGATGCTAGGGATGTAACTATTAGTGATGATGGGGTAATAAGGATACAGGGTCGAATTTGTGTACCCAATGTCGATGGGTTTCGAGAGTTGATTCTAAAGGAGGCCCATAGCTCGCGGTATTCCATTTATCCGGGTGTCGCGAAGATGTATCAATATTTGGAATAGCATTATTGGTGGAGGCGGATGAAGAAAGATATAGTTGGATTCGTAGCTTGGTGTCTCAATTAACAGCAGGTGAAGTATGAGCACTAGAGACTGGGTGGGTTGCTTCAGCATATAGAGATTCCGGAGTGGAAGTGGGAGCGGATCACCATGGACTTTGTAGTTGGGCTACCACGGACGTTGAGGAAGTTTGATGCTATTTGGGTGATTGTGGACGGCTGACCAAGTCAGCTCATTTCATTCCTATGTGTACTACTTATTCCTCGGAGTGGATGGCAGAGATCTATATCCGGGAGATTGTTCGTTTGCATGGTATTCCGGTTTCCATCATTTCAGATAAAGGTACCCAGTTCACATCACGGTTCTGGAAAGCTGTTTAGCATGAGTTAGGTACTCGAGTAGAGTTGAGTACAACATTTCACCCTCAGACGGACGTACAGTCCGAGCGCACTATTCATATTCTTGAGGATATGCTCCGTGCGTGTGTGATTGAGTTTGGAGGGTCTTGGGATTAGTTTTTGCCATTGGCGAAGTTTTCTTACAACAACAGCTATCAGTCCAGCATTCAGATGGCACCGTATGAGGCTTTATATGGTAGGCGGTGCAAATCTCTGGTGGGTCGGTTTGAGCCGGGTGAGGCCAAATTGTTGGGCACAGACCTGGTTCAGGATGCTTTGGAGAAAGTTATGGTGATTTAGGATAGACTCCTCACAGCGCAGTCCAGACAGAAGAGTTACGTGGACCGGAAGGTTCGTGATGTTTCCTATATGGTTGGAGAGCGGGTTCTGCTTCGAGTTTCACCTATGAAGGGCGTTATGATGTTCGGGAAGAAAGGAAAGTTGAGTCCGAGGTTTATTGGCCCTTTTGAGATATTGAGGCATGTTGGGGAGGTTGCTTATGAGTTGGCCTTACCTCCCAGCTTGGCAGGAGTTCATCCGGTATTTCATGTTTTAATGCCCCAGAGGTATCACGACAATCTGTCGCACTTGTTGGATTTTAGTTCAGTCCAGTTGGACAAGGATCTATCTTATGTTGAGGAGCCAGTGGCAATATTGGACAGGCAGGTTAGAAAATTGAGGTCAAAGAGCATTGCATCGATGAAGGTTCAATGGCTGGGCCAGCCGGTCGAGGAGGCGACCTGGGAGACAGAGCAGGATATGCGCAGTCGTTACCCTCATCTTTTCACTACTTCTGGTATGTCTCTATTCTCGTTCGAGGAAGAACGAATGTCTAAGTGTAGGAGGATGTGACGACCCGGCCGGTCTTCATAAGAATTAACGCCCTGATCCCTTATTAACTGCTTTCCCCAAGTTTATTTCTGCTAACGTGATTTGCTGGGATGTTCGGTTTTGAGTTTCGAGGAGTTTTGGGACACTTAGTCCCTAAATGAGAGATTAAGTGTTAGAAAGTTGACCGTGGTCGAAACAGTGTGAAGACGGCCTCGGAATGGAAATCCGATAGTTCTGTTAGATCCGTTGGGTGATTTTGGGCTTAAGGGCGTGATCGGATTGTGTTTTGGAGGTCCGTAGCTAATTTAGGCTTGAAATGGCGAGGGTCAAAGTTTTGAAGTTTCTAGTCCGATAGTGATATTTTGACCTATGGGTCGGAATGAAATTCCAAAAATTGGAGTAGCTCTGTAGTGTTTAATGTGACGTGCTTGCAAAATTTAAGGGTTCTTGCATTGATCGAAAGCATAAATTAAGAGTTCTTGGAGTTCTTGGGCTTGAATCCTATGTTAAATTTGTGATTTGATGTTGTTGTGAGCGTTCCAAAGTTTTGAACAAGTTTGAACGATGTCATGGGATGTGTTGGTACAATTGGTTTGAAGTCTTGGAGGCTCGGGTGTGTTCCGGGTAGGTTGCGGGATGTTTTAGGCCGAAAATCATAGCTATTGCAAGTCCAGAAGAGTTGCAGGCCTCGGAACCCACTAGTGCAGTCGCACAAAGTCCAGTGCCTCTGCGGTGGGGGCTGTGTGGCCGCACAAAATGTTGTGCGGTCCGCGGTAGGGGCAGTGCGGCCGCACAAAATGCAATGCGGTCCGCGATGAGGAAAATTTCACTAGTCCTATTTCGGAAGCTCATATCTTATGATCTACAAGGAATGTTGGGATGATTCAAAAACGAAAGTTATATCCCTTTGTGTCTTGATTCTATAGCGAAAGTTATGGCCAAAATACTAACACCTATCATTGCAGTCAAATCCTGTGCAGTCGCAGTCATTTTTGTGCGGACCGCACTTATTTTGTGCAGACCACAGTCGTTTTTGTGCGGTCCACAGAGGTGGAAATTCGGGGGGGGGGGGCGCCCTATAAATATGAGGTTTTGGGTTTTATTTCATATTTTGACCTAGAGAGCTCGGATTTTGGCGATTTTTCGAAGGTTTTTCATGAAATTCATCGGGGTAAGTGATTCTAACTCAGATTTGGCTAGAGTACATGAATCCATCATTGAATTCGTGATTTGGGATCGAATTTGGGAAGAAAACTTGTGAAATCTTTCAAAAATGTAAAATGATGATTTGAAAGGACCAAATGGTATCGGAATTGGATAATTTTGGTATGGTTAGACTCGTGAGGGTATGAGGATTCTGAAAATATAAATTTTACCCGATTCCGAGATGTGGGCCCAAGGGGCGTTTTGGTCATTTTACATAATTTCACGTATTAGCTTAGAATTTAATTGTAGAATCAGTTACTTGAAGTGTTATTTACATTATGCAATTGAATTGAATAGATTTGGGCCATTTGGAGTTGAGTACTCGTGGCAAAGACGTGGTGTTGGGTTGATTTTAAGCCGGTTCGAGGTGAGTGGCTTGTCTAACTTTGTGTGGGGGACCTTCCCCTTAGGATTGATATATTTGGTAATTGAAATGCCTTGTACATGAGATGACGAGTGTGTACTTGTGCTAATTGATGGAAATCCGATTTTCTTAAGTAATTACTACTATATTTCCTTTCCTATTTCTATTTCTTGCACTATTAAGCCTGTTGTTAGCTTAAGAAAGCATGTCTAAATGACTTAATTTGCTTTATTTGATTCAACCTGCCTTACTTGAATTCTGTGCAGCATGCTAGGCTAGAATCACTTGTTGCCTTAATCTGAAATTTTGCCATTTCTGTATATCTTCCTGCTGTTGCTGTGTAATTATTTTGGAACTACGGATGTGGGATTCCGGTAGCTCCCCCTTGTATGTTTACTTTGGGACTACAGGTTAGATTCCCGGTAGATCCCCTTGCACATTTACTTTGGGACTACGGGTTAGATTCCCAGTAGACCCCCCTGCATAGTTATATGGAACTATGGGAATGCACCCGGTAGATTCCCCCAGTACTAGGTATTTACATTTGGGACTACGGAACGGGATTCTGGTAGATCCCCGCGCAGTATGAGTTGGACTATGGGACAGTATCCCGGGTGATCCTTCGAACATGTATATATGATGGGTTATGAGACGGTATCCCGAGAGATTTACTGGATATTTAAAGATGGGACTACAGGACGGTATCCTGGGAGATCCCCGATTGTTACTATCGGTGCTGAGTTGTATTTCCTTTCCATGACTACCTTGTTCTATATGGTTGTTGTGTTTTATTCACCCTGTGTTATTTTACTGTTGTACTCATTTATACTGTTCCGTTCTATATTGTTGATCTTTATGTTTTATTTAATCTCAGTAGGGCCCTCGTCACTACCCAACCGAGGTTACGCTTGGAACTTATTGAGTACCGCTGCGGTGTACTCATGCCTCTTTTGTGCATGTTTTTCATGTGCAGATCTAGGTACCGCTGATCAGGTCTACTATCCTTGAGGGAGGCGATTTCTCTAGAGACTTCGAGGTACATCTGCTGCGTCCGCAGACCGAGAAGTCCCTTTCTATTCCTGTTTTTAGTATTTAACCCTTTTGTACCTTCCTGTTCTTATTAGACATTCCGGAGTTAGAGTTATGTAGTATTAATCTTAGCTTATGATTCATGGGTTTCCGAGTCTTGGATTTATGTTTGGCATTGAGAGTTAAACATGGTGTATGCCGAGCAGCACATTTAAACACTGTTACTACTTTATTTCTATTTTACATTGTTTACTTCTGCAAATTTTGGTTTTCCTTCCGCAAATTAGGCTTACCTAGTCGTAGAAACTAGGTGCCGTCACAACGGTTCACGGAGGGCGAACCGGGGTCGTGACAGAAAGAAAATGACACTATCTCTCGCCCCTCTCTACTGCTGCTGATTTCTATTTTTGGCCCTCTCTTGCGCCACTTTCTTAGGTCTCTGCAGCGCTGGTTTCTTTTAGATGGAGAGGGGGTTTCTTTTTTGTTCTTCTCGTAAGATCTTGAATGATGAGGAAGAAGAAGCCAGCAAACGGCGCTGAAGCTTTTTTTTTTTAAAGGGAGTGTTTTCTTCTAATCTTATCTCTAGGTCTAGATATCTGATAGGGTTAAGGGAAAGAGGGTCTTAAGTAAAGGCGATTTGGGTCGGGTCGTTTTTTGATTTGGGTCAGCTGGGTGGAACAAAAATTTGGGCCACTGTATTTGTTCTTTGGGGTGGCCCAATAAACCAAGACTAAATCAATTTCTTTTCCCATTTTCCTTTTCTTTATTTTTTCCTTTTTTTCTCTAATTAATTAAATCCTAAATTAATCTAATTTGTTCAAATTAAAATTCTTTATCTATTTTTAACATTAAAACAACTAATTAACTTAAAACTAAAGAAAAATGCTAATTTTAAAGGCTAAAATCTAAATATGTAAAAATGACCATTTTTTGTAATTGTTTGCTTAATAAAATTAATTCCTACATGCAATTTGATCCTAAGATTGCATGAAATTAAAACGTGATAATTTTTTATGATATTTCTTATGATTTTAAAAATATTAAAAATGCATGAAATGCAACTAAACAAGGAAAAACTTCTAAAAATCAATTAAAATTATTTTTGGCTTATTTTAGGAGTTATTTTCATGTAGGGAAAAAATTAGGTGCTCACACATATCTTGCATGAGGCTAATCCACGCCTCCATATTTGCATGAGGCTAATCCCTGCCTCCATATTTGCATGAGGCCAATCCCTGCCTCCATGCTTGCATGAGGCTTATCCTTGCCTTCATATCTGCATGAGGCTAATCCTTACCTCCATGTTTGTATGAGGCTAATCCTTGCCTCAATATCTGCATGAGGCTATTCCTTGCCTCCATATTTGCATGAGGCTAATCCTTGCCTCCATACCTGCGTGAGACTAACCATTGCCTCTATATTTTCATGAGGCTAATCCTTGCCTCCATATTTGCATAAGGCTAATCCTTGCCTCCATATTTGCATGAGGCTAATCCCTGCCTCCATATTTGCATGAGGCTAATCCTTTCCTCCATATTTGCATGAGGCTAACCTTTGCCTCCATATCTGCATGAGGCTAATCCTTGCCTTCATATTTGCATGAGACTAATCCCTGCCTCCATATTTGCATGAGGCTAATCCCTGCCTCCATATTTGCACGAGGCTAACCCCTACCTCCATATTTGCATGAGGCTTATCCCTGCCTCCATATTTGTATGAGGCTAACCCCTGCCTCCATATTTGCGTGAGGCTAACCCCTGCCTCCATATTTTCATGAGGCTAATCTGTGCCTCCATATTTGCATGAGGCTAATCATTGCCTCCATACCTGCATGAGGCTAATCCTTGCCTCCATATTTGCATGAGGTTAATTCTTGCCTCCATATTTGCATGAGGCTAATCCCTGCCTCCATATTTGCATAAGGTTAATTCTTACCTCCATGTTCGCATGAGGCTAATCGTTGCCTCCACATGAGGCTAATCCCTGCCTCCATATCTGTATGAGGCTAATCCTTGCCTCCACGTTTGCATGGGGACTAAGCATTGTCTCTCATTGCATAAATATCGATCTATTATGGTACTACCTATTTGTTTTTCGATTGGGCTAAGCTCTGCCCTTCATCTCACAAGACTAAGACTTGTCTTGGTAACATCATATTATTGCATCTCATGGGCTGAAATATCGCCGACCTATCCAAATGCATCATAGTGTAAAAGGCATCATCCTCATAGCCGGAAGACACCATGCCATTGCTTGAGGACCTCTCAAATTTACATATCATTATTCAAAGGCATCATGCTTCGGAGGCACCATCTTCATGGCCCGAGAACATCATTTCATGGCCTACGAATCTCGCACTAAACAATTCATGGCCCAGGACATCATGGTCCGAGGACGTCATCCTTAACCGCATGAATACAACTTTCATGGTTCAAAGAGAATTTGTATCATGTTTAAACTTTCCCACAAATACATGTTTGTAGCATCTCTTTATCTGCAGGTGACCAGTAGGCAACCGCTATCCTAGTAGCAGCGACCTCGCTCCAGTTCATTCAGCCATCTCAAACCTGGACCATTTACCATAACCACTCTTGCATCCAGTCCGAAATCTCGTGTCCGTTCTTGTAATGACTTCATCGGTATATTCCGCCAATGAATCCAAAACTACACATGGCCTGATTCATGTAAAACCAGGGATATGTAGGCAGCTCAAAGACCGGAGTCCGACCTCTATCTTTCAAAATATCATCCGGTCAAAATTGGTCATCATGACTTTACCTGAAAACTCTTTTATCTTTCCCGGGTAAAGAGGGGCGGCTGTTGATACCTAATTTTTCCCATAATATTTTCAAAACTATGCCTTGGCACCAATTAGTATTTTTTATACAATTTCTGTATATTTAAAATATTTTAATTAATTTATCCCAGCATTTTATTTATAAAACAATCACTGATTGCATCACAAAATAGTTTTATAATAATTTTTGTGGCTTAATTTATCATTTTCATTTATATTAAGTTTTAATTATTGCACAAATAGCTACATTGGTATTTTTAGGATGCAATTGCAATTACTTTACGATTATAGCCTATGCATGCATTATTACATTATTTTTTATCGAAAAATAGCTTTTATATTTTTTAAATATTAAGTAATTACTTTACAACATTTCCGTGCATGAAAATCATTTTTTATAATTTATTAACTATTTTATAAAATTGTTTTAGCAATTAATTACGTATTTAACATATAGCCCCTTTTTCATTTGAAACCTAGCCTATTAACTAGCCCAATGTTAACCCCTTATAAATCAGCCAAGGCCTAATACCCACCTGCCCAACCCAACACTCGGGAAAATCCTGACCGTTGATCATTGTGATCAACGGTCTACATTCCCCCTTCCTAAAATAAACTAACCTATACCCCCCAAACCTTAATAATTCTAACACTCTCCCCCACCGTCACCTAATCCCCTCTTCTCTCAGATACTCTCAAGACTAAACCCTAATCCACCCTCACCGGCACTCATCTATGGTAATCCATGGTGGTTTTTTTACCACCCCCAGGCCTCTAATGGCCTCTCATGTACTGGTATCACCATCTCCAGGGTCCTCAAGGGACCAGGGTTAGTCTGCTTACGCCTTTGCTCTTTGCTCGCCTGTTTCAGGCTGTTCCGGTTCGATTTTGAGTAAGATCTTCCTATATCGCCTTAGATCTATGGATTTCTAAGATTGCTTCTTATCACAACCCCGGTTCTCCCTCCGCGAATCATCCTGACGACACCTAGTCTCTACGACTACGTACGCCTAAAACGCAGAAGATAAACTGTAACGACCCGAACCGTCGTTTCCTATATTTTCGTCCCGTATTCCCCGTTAAATGCTTATTCATGTTTCAATATGTGTACTTGGTGAATTTGAGTCAATTCGGATCGAGTTTGGTATGAAATGGGACAATTAGTCTCTTTAAGGAAGAATTAGTTTGGAAAAGTCAACTGGACGTTGACTTGTGAGTTAGAGGGCTCGGAATTGAATTCCGATGATTCGTTAGTTTCGGGGGGATGATTTAAGGCCTAGGAGCGCAATCGGAATTAATTTTGGAGGTCCGGTGAAGAAATTAGCTCATTTTGGCGAAGTTAGTGTTTTGGCGATTTCCGGTTGATAGGTGAAATTTTGATCCGACGGTCGGAATGGAATTCCGAGAATTTCGGTAGCTTAGTCATGTCCTTTTGTACTTGTGTGCAAAATTTGAAGTCAATCGGACGTGATTTGATATGTTTCGGCATCGGAAATAGAAGTTGGAAATTCTAAAGTTCATAAAACTTGGATTGGAGGTTAATTCATGATTTTAGCGTTGTTTGATGTGATTTGAGGCCTCGAGCAAGTCCGTAATGTATTTTGGGACTGGTTGGTATTATTGGTCGTGGTCCCGGGGGCCTCGGGTGTGTTTCGGATGCCCAACGGGTCATTTTTGGAAGACTTTTGCCGTTTTGAGCATAAATGTAATGATCTAAAGGTTCATTTTTAGTTCTAGAGATCCAAATTTGATTTTGAGACTTCCAAAATTTAAATCATGAATTATAGGACTGATCTGGAAATTTTGGTTTAATTTCATCAAGTCGCGATTGGGTTTTTGACGTGAAATGTGAGTTAATTGTTTAACGAGCGAAATGGGTATTGAACTGGGCAAACGAGCTCCGAATTGAGTTTTGATTGAAGGGTTGTGTTCGTATTATTATTTGTGACTCATAGGAACAAGAATCGTCTAATTCCGAGTTCGTTGATGGAGTTAGAGCCATTTTAGTGAAAAATGGCTGTGCTGCAAATTTCTTAAAAGCTGTTGTATTTTCTGCAGCAGTGAACAGTACCCGCATGTGAATAGTAACCGCGCGGGTGAATAGTGAACAGTGACCTCAAGCGCATGAACAGTGCCCCGCGTGAACAGTACCGAAAATTTCTGGACAGATTTAATGTCCAGCAGTCCGAGTTTGGTCATTTGTTTTGACTTCCAAGCTCGGATTTTGGGCGATTTTTAGCAAGAAATCTTGAGGTAAATCACTTGTGATTATTTCTACTCCATAATATTGAATTATCATCGAATAGTCCGACTAGATTACATGTTTTTGAGGAGTAAATTGAAGATTTAGGCCTAGGAATTTGAAAATGATTTGAAGATTTGAGGGGTCATTTGAACTTCGATTTTGGTAAATTTTATATGTACGGACTCGTGGCGAGACGAGGAATATAGTGATGTGACTTTTGTAATTTTTTGAGAAGTGGGCTCGGGGCTCGGGTTTTGCGAATTTTGTGAATTTCGATATTTTTTGAGTCTTTTCGATTGGGTTATATTCCCTTAGCCTATTGTAATGTATTAGTTGTGGTTTTGACCAGATTCGATGCGTGAAGAGGTAAATTCGATAGGCAAGGGCATAGCGTAGTAGACGTTGGATCGTCTTGAGGTGAGTAATGATTTTAAATGATGCACTGAGGGTTTGAAACCCCGGATTGCATAACATACTGTTATGTTAAGATGAGACACGTGTTGTATGAGGAGCGCGGGGTCATTTACTATTGGGGATTGTGACTTGGTCCATCCCAGTTGATATTTTTACCGCGTAATTGATAATGATTTATTGTTTTTCACTATGATTGGGCTTATTGCCATATTTGGGCTTCATGCCAATTATCTGAAATCTTTTGTGAATTTACATCACTATTTTCCTCACGAATTGAAATATTATTTGAAACTCAGTCCAATTGAATTATATTATTTTGTGAACTCAGCTACATTTATACTCAACTCGAGATTTAATGATATTTATAATGTTGTTGAGCTGAGCACTATTGTTTTACTGATGCCCAAGAGGCTTATGATTATTTTCTGGACTGATTGAGGCCGAGGGCCATACGTGAGGATATGTTGAGTGATGTGAGGAGGCTTTCAGGCCTCGAGTGTTATATGAGGAGGCTTTCAGGCCTCGTGTGTGATGTGTGAAGGCTTTCAGGCCTATTGATATTGCGCTTGGGCTGTAGGAGCCCCTCCGGAGTCTGTACACACCCCCAGTGAGCGCAGGGTACCCAGGTGAGTTGGGAGTGGGTCCAAGAGGCTGTTGCTTGTGTGTGGTGAGTTGGGAGTGAGCCCGAGGGGCTGATGTTATGTGCTGGTGAGTTGGGAGTGAGCCCGAGGGGCTGATACTATACTGAGATTTACATATTGAGCCCGAGGGGCAAGCTTTTGATTTATCCTTACTGTGGAAATTATTTGTCTTTACTGTTTTAAAAGAAGAATTATCTGATACTCACTATTTTACTGTATAACTGATTTTACTGCTTGGGATAGCGCTATATTGTGCCGTTATGAGATTTCATGTTTTCAGTCGTTATTTATTTTTATTACTCACTGGGTCGGAGTACTCACATTACTCCCTGCACCATGTGTGCAGATACAGGCAGAGCTGAGTTCGCTCCTGAGCGCTGATTCTTTCCAGACCAGGCGGTGACTAGGAGTAACGAGGTAGTTGTTGACGTCCGCAACCCCGTTTTCTCCCTTATCTTTGTTATTTATGATAATTCCAGACTTTGTAAAATATTAGTAAACTCTGTAGTAGCTCATGACTTGTGACACCCCGATTTCGGGCTGAGTTAGGAGGGTTTTCCTTGTTCTATCACGTTTATTTCGCATTTAAGATTATATTGCCCATGATTTAGACTTATTTCTGCTAAGTAATTATAAAGAGATGTACTGTTTTGTTGATTGGCTGGTCTTATCCTCACGAGAGGCGCCATCACGACCGGGTTGGAATTTTGGGTCATGACATAAACCAATTTGCGGAAGAATACAATTTAAATTAGAAATAATGTAATAAAACAACGTTTGGGAATCCATGGATCGAGTAGGAATCAGAGGGGTTGGGGCTGGTTTGGGTGGCGGCGGCTAGGGTTAGGATTAGGGTCTCAAAGAGACGGAGAGGAGAGGAGTTTTAGGGAGGTGGTTTTGTGAGAATGAATTAGGTTGGGGGGTTGTTTGGTTAAAAATGGTAAGAACAAATAATGGTCGTTGATCTCAAAGATCAACGACCAGGATTATGAGGGGCCTGGGCCAGGTTAGGTTTAATTGGGGTTGGGTTTGATTAGTTTGGGCATAGTCTTAGTGGGTTAGGGGTTGAAATTGGGCTGTTCAATTAGGCTAAATCTGAAAAATAAGAGGGCTATTTATTAAATACCCAAGTATTTAAATAAAAATTATTTTATAAAATAATTAACAATAAGAAAAAATAATTTTCATGCACAGAAGTGCTTTAAAATAATTATTCAATATTTTAAAAATATAATGGACCAATTTCTACTAAAATAATGCAGTGATGTATGCATGGGCTATAATTGCAAAATTATTACAATTGTAATCAAAAGGTGTAAATCTAGCCATTTATGAAATAATTTAAACTTAATATGGCTATAAATAGCAAAATTAAATCAATAAAATGTTATAGAGCCATTTGTGATGCAATTTTATAATCATTTATATAAATAAAATGTTAGAAAAAATTAATTTAAAAATATAGAAATTATGAAAAAAATGTCCATTGATGCTAATGCATAGTTTTGAAGGTATATATGCACTTTGAAAAATATTATAGGGAAAAATTGGTTATCAACAGCTGTCACTCTTTACCTGGGAAGAATGAAAGAGTTTTTGGGTAAAAAAAATGATGGCCAATTTTGACCGATTGGGATGTTTTGAAAAATAAGGGCCTAACCATGGTCTCTAAGCTGCCTACATATCCCTGATTTTACAGGAAGCAGGCCATGTGTAGTTCTGGATCCACCAATGAACGAAACTGGTGGAGTTGTTGTAGGAATGGTAGCCAATTTCTGCAAAGGCTCTTTTATGAAGGGTAATGTGGGATGGAGTTATGATTAAGGGTCTAAAGTGTATCAGATGTATTATAGGGCAGATAGCTGGATATTACGAGGTAAGATAGGTAGCTGGTGAGAATCGGTAATGAATGGCAACATGAAAATCGTATGAGCGGAAACCGGAGCGAATAATTGCTCCCGTTTGAAAAATGGTTACCTTCGAGATCACCTGCAAACTCAAAATACGATGCATGCAAGTACGTAGATTACTGCAAAAATCTAAACATGATGCAAATTCCCTTTTGGACCATAAAAGATTGCCTTTGGACGGTGCGGATGATGTCCTCAGACTATGATGTCCTGGGCCATCAATTGTTATATAGGCGATTCGCCGGCCATGAAATGATGTTCTCGGGCCATGAAAATGGTGCCTCTGAACCATGCCGTCTTTGAATAATGATATGCAAATTTGAGAGATCCTCAGGCCATGGCATGGTGTATTCCGGCTATGAGGATGATGCCTTTGGACAATGATGCCTTCGGACAATTTGGCGATATTTCAGCCCATGAGATGTAATAATATGATGCTAAAATTAACAAGACAAAACTTAGTCCTGTGAGGTTGAGGGTAGAGCTTAGCCCGAAAGAGGAGCAAATATATAATGTTGGAATAGAGCAGTTTATGCAAGGAGGGACAATGCTTAGTCCAATGAGAAGGCAGTGCTTAGCCTTATGCAGAATGGAGACAAAACTTACGAGGGACAGGGCTTAGTCCCATACAGATAGAAGGCAGTTCTTAGCCTTATGCAAATATGGATGCAGGGCTTAGCCTAATGCAACTTTCGGGACAAGGCTTAGTCCCATGCAAATGGAAGACAATGCTTAGCCTTATTCAAATATAAAGGCAAGGCTCAACCTCATGCAAGATGGGGGAAAGGGATTTGTCCCTTGCAAATGAAAGGCAAAGCTTAGCCTTGTGCAAATATGGAGGCAGGGCTTAGCCTCGTGCAAGATGGAGAAAGAGCTTAGTCTCATGCAGTATGGAGGACAAAGGCTTAGTCTCATGCGAATGGAAGGTAGCATTTAGCCTTATGCAAATATGGAGGTAGGGCTTAGCCTCATGCAAGATGAAGACAGAGCTTAGTCTCATGCAGGATGCGGGACAGGGCTTAGTCCCATGAAAATGGAAAGCAGAGCTTAGCCTTATGCAAATATGGAGGCAGGGCTTAGCCTCATGTAAGGTAGAGACAGGGCTTAGTCTCATGCAAGATGCGGGACAGGGCTTAGTCCCATGCAAAAAGAAGGTAGTGTTTAGCCTTATGCAAAAATGGAGGCATGGCTTAGCCTCATGCAAGATGTGGGACCGGACTTAGTTCCATGCAAAGAATAAGTAGCAAATATGGGTAGAATATTTCTTAGCTGGGGATATGTTTGGTGTTTTGTGGCCCGATTTATAGTGATTTTGTTGCGTGTATATATTTGCGAGTGCTACAGTTATGTCAGATGTGCTTGCGCTTAAAGATAAATTGTAAGTTTTGTATGGGGAGGTTGGTTCGTGCCTTCATCTTCTAGCTTTGCTCCTTCTTTCTGGAGGCCTTGTTTGAGTTTTCCTGGGTAACACCTGGCTTCTACGAAAATAGAGTTTTCAAAAATATGCAATTGTTGATGAAAATAGCATTATTTTAGAAAATATAGTGAAATATCAAGTAGTTTTAGATGAACTAGTGGTTGTAACACATTTCAGAGACATTGCAGCTTTCTCGTGTTAGAATTTTGAGGGTCCTCCTCAAAATTCTGCCCCAGTTTGGTCGATGATCCTTCGGCCATTTGCGATTGACGAAAATTGTTGAACCTTCTTCAGAATTTTGAGAATCCTTCTCAAAATTCTATCCCAATTTCTTAACCAATTTATGACTGTCTGGCATATGCTGGCATCAATTTTGAGGGTCTTCATAAAATTTCTGCCCCAGTTTCTGATCTTGGGGGGGCGGGGGAAACGGAATTTTATTATGATATGATCGAACCCATAGGGTTTCCTACGTATCCCCTCTTAAACGGGAATCAGATCGAAAGTAGTTCAATTACATCCGATGAAGAAATGTAAGTAGTCTAAACATAGTATCTTTTGACTGCATCTGAATTGATTAGTTTTGGCCAGACTTCTCCGTCCATTTCTTCAAGTATGAGCGCTCCTCATGTTAGCACCATGTGAACCATGTAAGGACCTTGACAGTTGGGAGAGAATTTCCCTTTGGCTTCATCTTGATGTGGGAAAATCATCTTCAGTACCAGCTGTCCGGGTGCAAACTGTCTTGGTTTGACTCTTTTTTCGAAAGCTCTAGACATTCTGTTATGATAAAGTTAACCGTGACATACTGCGTTCATTCTTTTTCCATCTATAAGGGCCAATTGCTCATAGCGGCTCCTTATCAATTCTGCATCGATGAGTTCGACTTCCTATATGATCCTTAAAGAAGGAACCTCTACCTCGGTTAGAATGACAACTTCGGTACCATAAACCAACATGTAGGGAGTTGCCTCGGTTGATGTGTGACCTGTAGTGCGGTATCCCAACAAAGAAAAGGGTAGCTTCTCGTGCCATTGTTTGTGGTTTTCTACCATCTTCCTTAATATCTTCTTAATATTTTTGTTGGCAGCTTCTACAGCTCTATTTATCTGAGGTCTGTACGCTGTGGAGTTCTTGTTCTTGATTTTGAAAGTTTCACATATGGCTTTCATCAGATCGTTGTTGATATTGGCGGCATTATCAGTGATAATGGACTTGGGAACTCCAAATCGACAAATAATACGATCCTTGACAAAGTCTGCGACGACTTTCTTGGTTACAACTTTGTAATATGTAGCCTCCACCCATTTTGTGAAGTAGTCAATGGCCACTAGAATAAATCTGTTCCCGTTTGAAGTAGTGGGCTTGATCGGACCGATGACATTTATTCCCCAGGCGGCGAATGGCCATGGTGAGCTTGTTGCATTGAGCTCATTTGTCGGCACTTTTATCATATCGGCATGCACTTGACATTGGTAGCATTTGCGGACATACTGTACGCAATCTATCTCCATAGTCATCCAAAAGTAACTGGCCCTAAGTATCTTATTGGCCAAGACTAAACCATTCATATGGGGGCCGCAGGTCCCAGCATGTATCTTCTCAAGTAGCTTAGAAGCTTCTTTTGCATCGACACACCATAGAAATCCCAAATCAGGAGTTCTTCTGTACAAGTTTCCTCTGTTGTGGAAGAAGTGATTGGACAATCTTCGGAGTGTGCATGTTTTAGCATGGTCTGCATGCTCTGGGTATTCTCCTTTCGCCAAATATTCCCTGATGTCATGGAACCAAGGTTTTCCATCCATTTCATCTTAAACATGGGCACAATAAGCCGGTTGATTATGAATTCTCACTGGGATAGGATCAATGAAATTCTTATCTGGATGCTATATCATGGATGACAAAGTGGCCAATGCATCAGCAAACTCATTTTGAATTATGGGCACATGCTGAAACTCTATATTCATGAATCTTTTTCTCAATTCCTACACATGGTCCAGATATGGCAATATCTTGGAATTCTTGGTGGCCCACTCTCCTTGTACCTGATGCACAAGCAAATTTGAATCACCAATTACTAGTAGCTCCAGAATATTGATGTCGATTTCCATGTTGAGTCCCAGTATGCAGGCTTCATACTCTGTCATGTTGTTGGTGCATGGAAATCTGAGTTTAGCAGATACCGGATAATATTGACCTGTTTCTGATAACAAAACAGCTCCAATGTCCACTCTTTTGAAATTTGCAGCTCCATCAAAGAACATCCTCCAACCGTCGTATGCTTCAGTAATGTCCTCTCTTACGAATGACACTTCTTCATCAGGAAAATATGTTTTCAAGGGTTCGTATTCTCCTCCCACAGGATTTTCAGCAAGATGGTCTGCCAATGCTTGTCCTTTGACCACCTTTTGAGTTACATAGACGATATCGAACTCACTTAACATTATCTGCCACTTGTCTAACTTCCCAGTCGGCATGGGTTTCTGGAATATGTAATTCAGAGGGTCCATCCTGGATATAAGGTAGGTAATGTAGGAACAGAAGTAATGCCTCAATTTTGAGTTGTCCAGGTCAAAGCATAGCAAGTGCGTTCCATCAGAGAGTATCGTGCTTCATAAGTTGTGAATTTCTTACTCAGGTAGTATACGGATTACTCCTTTCTCCCTGTCTTGTCATGTTGTCCCAGAACACATCCGAAGGCTCCATCTAATACAGATAGATAGAGTAGCAAAGGCCGACCTGGCTCTGGCGGGACCAAGACCGGTGGTGTGGACAGGTACTCCTTGATTTTGTCGAAAGCTTTCTGACAATCCTCGGTCCAGCTTGTTTTGGCATCTTACCTCAACATTTTGAAGATGGGTTCACATATAATTGTGGATTGCACTATGAAGCGACTAATACAGTTGAGACGTCCTAGGAAGCTCATCACGTCCTTTTTGCTCTTAGGTGGCGGTAACTCCTGAATAGCCTTAACTTTGGATGGGTCTAGCTCGATCTCTCGACAGTTGACAATAAATCCCAATAACTTTCCTACAGGAACCCCAAATCCACACTTTGCGGGGTTTAGTTTTCAGTTGTACCTCCTTAACCTGTCAAAGAACTTTCTCAAGTACGCTATGTGATTTGCGGCCCTCTTGGATTTCATAATGACGTCGTCCACATATATATATATTTATTTGTGTATCATATCATGGAAGATGGTTGTCATGACTCTCATGTAAGTAGCCCCAACATTTTTTAAACCGAAGGGCATCATTTTGTATCAGTATACCCCCCATGGTGTAATAAAAGCTATTTTCTCTGCGTCTTCTTCATCCATCTAGATCCGGTGATAACCCGTGAAGCAATCTACAAAGGATTGGAGTTCATGCTTAGCGCAATTGTCAATCAGGATGTGTATATTTGGTAGTGGAAAGTCATCCTTGGGACTTGCTCTGTTTAAGTCTCGATAGTCAACACATACCCCAACTTTCCCATCTTTCTTCGGAACTGGTATAATATTGGCTAACTAGGTTGGGTACTCAACCACTCTGAGGACTTTGGCTTTGATCTACTTAGTAACTTCCTCCTTGATTTTCAGGCTCATATCTGGCTTGAATTTCCTGAGTTTCTGCTTCACTGGAGGACACATGGGATCGGTAGGCAACTTTAAGCCACTATGGACGTGCTCAAACCGGTCATGTCATCATATGACCATGCAAAGATATACTCATACTCCTTCAAGAAATGAATGTACTCCTCCTTCTCTGTTGGTGATAAGTGAATGTTGATGCGAGTCTCCTTGACGGTTTCGGCGTCTCCCATATTTACTGCTTGGGTTTCGTCCAGGTTGGACTTAGGCTTATTCTCAAAGTTTTCAACCACTCTGACAATCTTCTCAGGTATTTCATCTTCTTCCTCCGAGTCACTATCCTTATATTGCATTGTCTCATTACATGTCACAGTCACCGGTTCATCAGGAAAAGTAATAATAACGCTGTATAAAGAATAGTGTGGAAGATAATAATGAATAATAAATAGCAATGCATTGATTAAAACTGAAAACATCCAAAACAAGCACGGCTCAATGAATCGAGTGTTTATTTGAAACAAGTAAGTCTTTAAAACAAAATTACTGAAAATAGCTTAGATGCCTAGCATGGCTATAGAAATAAAATTAGGCTGATTGCCAAGCTACCCAGGGACTCGGCGGACCCGAGATGGTATGGCAGTCCAGTTCCTGAGAACAACTCCTTTCTCCACGGTCTGAATGGTGAGGCCTTCCTCTTCCTCCTCCTCAATTATTGCACTGCAATCCATGTCTTCATCCTCCAGGAACAGATTCCTCAGCCCAACTAACGCTTCTTCTTCTGTAGTTCCCCATATTGTATCAGCTAGATGAAAAGTTTGATTTAGATGAGGCACTGGTTGCTCGAGAGGCTAATAAGGTCCACTCCATGGAGGCAACCAATCATCATACTTCTGTCATGTATACTGGTATCCGAGCCCGAAGGTGGTACCATGACATTTCAGCTGTATTGGTTTGGTAATACCCTGGAGATTCTTCCCAAGCCTTTTGCCAGGTTCATACCCAGACCATGCTAGTATGCTTTCTATCTTGTTACTCCACTATTTGTCTTTTTCAACGGCATTGACGCGTTCGTTGTGATGATAAGTTTCCCCTCCTAGCCTTCTTCTATTCCCAATAACCAGGATGGTTTGACTGGTGTAAATGGGTTTACTCCCATCCCCGTGAATGATCACCTCCTGATGGTTCCATTCAAACTTCACGGCCTGGTGTAGTGTGCAAGCCACAGCCCCAGTGGCATGTATCCATGGTCGACCCAATAGAAGATTGTATGAAGTTGATATGTCAAACACTTGGAATTCAACGTTGAACCAAGTTGGCCCCATCTATAGACAAAGATTAATCTCCCCAATCGTGGCCCTTTGAGACCCATCGAAGCCTTTCACATTCATGCTTCCTGCCCGTATTTCATGGAAAACTTTGCCCAATCATTTCAGAGTATCCAACTGACAAATGTTGAGGCTTGAACCTCTATCAATCAGAAATCTAGCAATGAATTTGTCTTCAAATTATACCGTGATTACAATGCTCGGTTATGATTCAACCCTTGAGGTGGTAATTCATCCTCGTGGAAGATTATCTTATGAATTTCCAGCCCCTGTCCTACTATGTTGGCCATCTCTCCGCAGGTGATATTGTTGGGTTCGTAAGCTTCACTTAACACCTTCGTCAAAGCATTCTTATGTGCCTCTAAATTTTGCAATAGTGACAGGATAGAGATCTGGGCGGGGGTTTTGTTTAAATGATCAATGACGGAGTATTCCCTCGCCTGCACTTTCTTCCAAAGGTCATCTGGAGCTATTTCGATGACAGGCTGCTTTGTAGTGGCATCCTTACTTGGTGCTCCCAAGTGTTTAGGTGTATAGACCCTTCCGGTTCTGGTCATTCCTTGTGCAGCATCAGATTATTCCATCTTTGCCTTCCTTTTTTGCCTAGCTTTGGCAGCGTAATCCCAGGGTATTGCTTTTGAAATGAAATGAGGTGTGGTTGATACTGTCACTATGAAAGGTGTGGCCACTTCTACTTCAAATGGAACAGGGGTGGCCGCAGGTGGAGCTACCTCTACCTCAAATAGGACTGATGCAGCTACCTCAACCTCGACTGGTGACTGAGTCTGTACTATAATAGGAGTAAGTGTGACTGCGGGTTTAAATTCATCGCCTTCTTGAATATGCCCGATTGACCCCTAGAAATCCCATTCTTCATCTATCTCTATCACATGTACTCCACCCCCCTATGATCCAGGAGAGGATTGTTGTGGACATTGGGCGCAACTTCTTTCGCTTGTATGACCTTGTTGTCAATTAGTGTTTTGATTTTATCTTTCAATGTATGGCACTCGTCAATGGTGTTCCCCTTTATACCGTAATGGTATGCACAGGTTTTATTTGGGTTAACCCATTTGGGCGGGTTCTCTACTGCCAGAGCGGGAATAAGAGTGACATAACCAGCAGCCTTCAACCTTTCATACAGCTAGTCGATGGGTTCAGCAATAGCAGTGTATTGTCTGGATGGTTTGCGGTCAAAATTGGGTCATGGTCTTTGATAAATTTGGCGAGTTGGAGGTGACTGGAAATGAGATAGTTGGGAATTATAGGTGTGATAGACAGTGGGTGGTTGGGGATATCTGGGAGATGAGGGTTGATATGTAGGTGGAGATGTTTGGTATATGGGTGGGGGTGTTTGGTATGCGGGTAGAGGTGTTTGGTATGTGAGTGGAGATGTTTGGTATGTGAGTGGAGATTTTGGGCCCTGAGCTACCATTACTGCCCTGACGTCTTTTTCTTTCTCAATATGTTGCCTGATTGTAGTGCTTTGTTTGTGGCCTACAGTGCCTCGAAGTTTGTTGCCATCCTTCTCTTGATGCCTTCTTCGATCCTTTCACCAAGTTTGATGATATCAGAGAATTTATGGTTTTCAATAACCATCAACCTTTCATAGTATTGCGGATCATATGCTCTAACGAAGAACTTGTTCATTTGTTCTTCGTTTAATGCTGGCCTGACCTTGGCCGCTTCCGACCTCCATCGAGTAACATAATCGCGAAAAGTCTCGGTGGGCTTCTTCTTGAGGTTCTTAATGTAGAAAACACCCGGTGCATTTTCTGTGTTGAACCTGAATCGGTCTATGAAATCAGATGCCGTACTCACCCAGTTGGACCATTTCTTAGGATCTTGGGTGATGTACCAGGACAAAACATCTCCCGTAAAACTCCTCATGAAAAGCTTCATCTGGATCTTTTCATCCTTTCCGACCCTAACAAGTTTTACAATAGGTCCTTAGATGAACCCTGGGATCACCTGTACCGTCAAAAATCTCGAACTTGGGAGGTTTGTAACCCTCTGGCAGTTCTACATCTGGCTATATGCATAAGTCTTCATAATTCAAACCTTCTATCCTTATGCCTCCTTCGACACCCTGAACATGACTTGTCAATTTATTGAGTTCCTCAGCCATATTTTTGATGAGTAGGTCCTTCTCAACAGATTTCGGTGTATAGGAGGTTGGTTGGGTAGAATAAGGTACGGTTTCCACATATATAGGGTTGTTTTGGTGAGTGCCAGGAACCTGAGTGTAGTGGTTTTCATTTGTTGAGTTTTGAGGATCGGGAATGGCTTGTGGTGTGTTTTTGGGAGTGTGATAAGTAGTGGTTGGTGAGTATTGTATTGGTTGATGATGGTGTTATGGTGGAGTTGGTATCGGTAAAGGATTGGGATTTTGAGGTGCAGTTGCATATTGATGCGGTGTAGGAGGGTTTAGTGTATTTCAGGGAGGTGCTGGGTTTTTGGTGTTTTATTGGTTGACATCGAGAAAATTCAGGGTGAGGGATAGGTTTGCTAAGTTGAGGACCTGCTCAAGTTCTCCCTGTAGCTCTGGTATCTTTTGTTCCAACCATGAAACCAAATCATTTGTTGCCGGAGTACTCCGACCATCTGAAGTTTCTGCATTCTCTGCATTTTCCTTTCGAATACCACTTTAGTAATCCATTTTAGCTTTCCCTTTGCTCTTTGTATTACTTGGAGGAGGAGATGGTGGAGGGCCTCTAGATCTGGTATGATATGTTGATGATGCCAGTATGTGCGAACCAACCTTAGGGGATGGGAATAAAGAATAAAGAAAAACAAAAGGTAGACAAGTCAGTAATGATTCTAAAATGTTTCTAGTATTTAAACACATATTGCGTGAATGTAAATTCGCGTCTTAATTTGGGAGCCTCATTGTGCTCGATGTAGGCCTAGCGACAAACAGGTTTGGAGAAATTCAGTGTCAATAATTGCCTCATTTCATTAATGTAAAAATAAGCGACCCAAAACAACACTAAATAAGATAATGTTACTAATGGTACTTGTCCTTATTACATTTTAAGAAGAAACCAAGTAAACCTAATCTACTTGGTCCCAGAAGGAACCTCTCCAGATCGGATGCTATTGTCGATCAACTCTCCCAGCTCACGTAGGTTTAGTAGTAAGAATGCCCTTGCCAAATGCCCACCTTTGTTTCCCTCAGCGTTCTGGCAGTCGGTGATCCTCTTTCTTATCTTCCGTTTTAATTCCATTAAACTGTACTTCAGATATTCCAGCCTTTCACTGGATTTAACAGCTCTTTCTTTCCACTCATTGATCATTTCCATATTGGCCTTATGCTACGCTATATGCTCAGCTTCAGACTCTCAAACTCTTTTGCGCAGCTTGTTATACTTCACCTCTGCTTCGACAAACTCGTCTATGACCCTATTTCCTGGATCAACCCTTGGCTTGAAGATTCCTGATAGATTATCATCCAACCATGAGGGATAAAAGTATGAATGACCCGCATGATATTGGTCCGGATCGATGGTATTCTTCTCCACAATAATCTTCAAAGTCCACATATGTTGTGCTTCATCCTTTTATGGGATGGCGTCGCCCTGGAAATCAGCTTTGAAGTGACTCATTTTAGCGACTCCTGGTATGACCTGTCTTCTGCCTGCCTGTCTCATAACTTTGAGAGAAGCATAAAGATATATCCCCCTTAACCCAATTAACACCAAATATGGGATGTCTATGTATCTGATGATGAACTCGTTGGTGGGGAACCACTCGAACATCCACTGAACCTGGTCCTGAATAAACTTGTTAAAGAACTGCACCAATCCTATAGCATCCTTAGGTTGAGCAAACATGTATGGAATGTAAGTCATTCACTTAGGGTGATAGAAGGCTATGTGTTCATTCCACGACCTTCGTGGAAACTCTTAGCGGTATTGACCCCTTTGGAGATGTTCTAACAGCCAAACTTGTAATAGCAAATTGCAACCTCAAAGAATCTGGATCCCTTCTAACAGCGTTCCAAGGCCCGGTACATATCTGCAATGATCATAGGGACAATAGTATATGTCTGTCCCTCGATCCCGTCCATCAAAGTTTTGGCCACCATGGCAAGCCTGGTATGGATTCTATACCCTTGGATTAGGAATACCAGCATGCCCAAGAAACACACAATGAACACGAATACCTTACGATGAACCTATCCCAAGGAGGTGATTAAGAACTCATTATCAAAAATACGGTAAGAACTACTGTGACCGTATCTTTTATAGAGGAAGTCAAAAGGTATGTAGGAGTTCTTCAGGAACTCCAAATCATCATTTTTCTTCATCCCCATATTTCTCCAAAATTAATGCACACAATCGTGGTTGCGTCCGTTGGGATTATGGAACACCCGATGGACTTTTGGACGAGGCTTGTCTTGAAGGGTTATTATGCGGACAACATATTAACCCGGCTAGGTTTGACCATGATGCATGTACAATTAGCCAGAGTAAGGTTGCTATAGAGGTCTAATTGTCGTGCCCCCTTTTTCCTTCGCGGAGTCCGGGTTTCGACATTCATTAGGAACAACTCTTTTCCTTTTGGGAATTGGGTTTTTGAAGAGTCTCCACCTAACGGATTAAGGTGCGTTAGGGCACCTAAAGTAATTAACTCATATAACCGGTTTGCATTACCAGAGATTAGGGAAAGGGCTCGAAATAAACTTGAGGGGAAGGTGTTAGGCACCCCTTGTGGTCCACAACGGTGGGCCCCGGCTGAACTTAGCTATGTGAATTAGTCATTTAACAAGTAAACGATCTACGCACACATTTGCAAATAAATGTAGTTTACACAGTCTATATACAATCAAGAAAGTTTAGATGGTCTATGCATACGTAAATCAAGGAGGATTGAACAGACCAAGTATACATACATAAACCAAGGAAGTTTAGGTAGTCTAAGCACACGCATGTGAATTGGGAAGGGAAGTCCTAAGTTGATTAGCCTATAGGATCACATCTGTACAATACCCGGTAAGCCTTCCTCAACTAGAAGGGTTACATGTGGCATTAGCGCATAGGTCATCATATCCTTTTACTACCCATTACCATCCCCTTAGTGGTTATATAATCAAGTTTAATTAATGAACCTTAAGTGTGCTTTTACCCGTCCCTTCCTTGTGGTCCTGGAGGCGTTTAGGACCTCTACACTTAGACAGTTCTAGATACTCCTAAAGCATTTAAAAGGTAAAATCTAAACGACAACAAAGAACACATAGGACTGTCAAATAGGAAACAATTAGGGGCTCATGTTTGCCACCACACATAATCAGATACATTGCACATGTCAAACCAATTGTTTTTGAAGAAATTCAGAAAGCCTTATAATATCTGGGAACTAATTTAAACAACTTTAAGTTATTTAGTCCTATAGGCATGCTGACCTAAATGATTAATATTACAAGACTGATTTTAGGCATGTTTACACTAGGACATGACTGTTTTAAACCTTTTTATAGATAGTTATTTATTTAACACAACTTAGACATGGTTTAGAGCCAATGCAAAGAAAGTCCTAAATCAGGATTTCTAATGCACATAGAGATGATCATTTTTAATTAAGCATTATAATGACATGATTTCCAGGTGATAATAACTTAAGTAGAGTCAGAGAAAGAAGTGATGAACTTATAACATGTTTCTAATATGCAAAATATAAACGTATTAGGGCAGGTTTTCTAATGCAAATATTATAGATTTATGACATGTTTTGATGCAAGTAACATAGTATATGGGCCTAAAACATGATTTCTATCATGACATAAACTCGAAGCGGATTGCTGTTGCAAATATACATAAACTAAGAGCATGATTTCTACTATGCATCAACCTAAAGCATGGTATCTACCAAGTTTCCCACAAACATCATTGTGTACGGTGAAACCGGAAGGTCCAATTTCTCACCATTAAGGTGTATTTGGGGAGTCATGCCGATATCTCGAGGCTGAGAGATTGCGGCCAAGTTCTTCACCTCGAAGTTCATTCACGTTCGACCAAGCAATGACCCCCAGGTGGGGAATCCTCGAGGCGAGCAAATGCCGTCGGTAGAGTCTGATATCATGTGTAGCCGTCCCATCTCTGTGTCTTCACACTTCGTGCATTCTGTACTATGTTGTATTCCCCCTCCTATATAAAGGGGATCCTCACCACTTTGTAAAGGGCGGTTGTTGCTCCAAACATTCTACACAAGATCAATAATATCTCTCTCTCCCTCTTCTCTCTCCAATTTACTCGCACGAGGCTACTCTTTACATTTATTGCTTTCATGCTTGTTTTTCATTTATTGCTTGATATTGGCCATAGAGAGCCTTCTTTAATTATATCTTAACTATTATCCCCTTCCCGGTTACCCCCGATATCTCAATCTCGAGCCCGGTATCGACCTCGAGGCCTTTCATTGATCAGTCTGAAGCCCGGGTAGCAAGCCCCTCGGTTTGATTACTGCCCTGTTTTAACTTGTATTTCATCATTAAACTTCATACGCCTAGCATTAACTGCTCTAAAAACTAGCATAAAAATAGATCTCGTATATTTAGAGTCCCATTTACAAATTTAATTGTTGTTACCATTTTCACGGTAAACAGTTTGGCGCCCACCGTGGGGCTAATAATAATAGTGATTATTTTCTTGCTGATTTCATTACAAAAATGCAAGTTATCTTTCACACTTTTTCTTGTCCAAAATCTTTTGATTTTAGGACAAAATGTCTAGCTCAGTAAACAGAGTCGAGAACGACAACCTCAAAAACCACAGTGAAAATGGTGTGGCTATTCCATTTGTCAGCGCGCCACCGCAGAATCCCGATAACACGCCCGAACCAATTTTAGCGGACGCGGATTTGCAGGATGCATAGTAGGTCGACGAAACCTCACACGCTGATAGAAGCATACAACATGGCGACCAAGAGGAAGCCCAGACGACCCCGACTCGGGAAGTATTGGGAGTTAGTCTTCATGATATTTTTGAAATGTTGCAGGCACAAAAGTTGGCTATCACTCAGTTGCAAACACACTCCAAGACTCCCAGCACAGTAGCACCGGAAACTACTCCCTCGGTCGAACAGGTACTGGAGAGGTCAAGCAACAACGGATCAATAGACGATTCTACCATCGTGAAAATGCTGGAGGACCTCACTAAAAGGATCCAGTTAGGCAAGAAAATGATTGCAGCCAACGATAAGAAGGTCGAAACTTATAACTTTGGAGTCGACCAAATCCCCGGCGCGCCCCCAGTCCTGAAGGGTGTAGATTTGAGGAATTTCGTGCAACGGCCGTTCCCAGAGGAAACGGCTCCGAAACCCATTCCTAAGAAGTTCAGAATGCCAGAACTCCTAAAATACAATGGGGCCTCGGATCCCAACGAACACGTCACTGCCTATACGTGCGCGATGAAAGGCAATGACATAAAAGATGATGAGATCGAGTCCGTCTTATTGAAGAAGTTTGGATAAACGCTATCGAATGGGGCCATGATGTGGTACCACAACCTAGCCCTCAACTCCATAGATTCATTTGCCATGCTAGCAGATTCCTTCGTAAGAGCGCACGCCGGTGCCATCAAGGTAGAAACAAGGAAGTCCGACGTATTCAAGATTAAGTAGAGGGAGAACGAAATGCTACGAGAATTCATGTCTCATTTCCAAACAGAACAAATGGAACTACCCCGGTCTCCCAACGAAATGCTACGAGAATTCATGTCTCATTTCCAAATAGAACAAATGGAACTACCCCGATCTCCGATGACTGGGCAGTGCAGGCCTTCACTCAAGGCCTGAATGAACGAAGCTCGGTGGCCTTAAGGCAGCTGAAAGAGAATCTGATTGAGTATCCCGCCATAACCTGGTCAGACATCCACAATCGATACTAGTCAAATATCAGGGTCGAGGATGACCAGCTGGGAGCCCCCTCGGGCTAAGTATATCCAAGAAAACTCTTAGCAAAGGAGTCAATATTACAAAAATAGAGTTACCAGCCATCCCCCGATGATAGGAGGAATGCTCTGAGATGCAATCCACCTCGCAACGATTGATTGGTGAACAAAGGACAAAACCCTCGGGGACCCCTCAACAGAGGTGCATTCGACGGGGACACGGGGCCAATTAGGGCACCTCGACTATCAGAATACAACTTGAACATCGACGTCTCGGACATCGTATTCGCCATCAGCAAAATCAGGGACGCCAGATGGCCCAGGCCTATACACTCGGATCCTTCCCAAAGGAACTACAACTTGATTTGCGAGTTTCACAACTCGCACGGGCACAGAACCGAGGATTGCAGGCAACTCCAAGAGGAAGTGGCCCGATTGCTCGATAACGGGCACCTTCGGGAATTTCTCAACAACCGGGCTAAAAACTAGTCCCGAGAAAGAGAAACAACCAAAAAGAACAAAGCAGACGAGCCCCAACACGTCATCCATATGATTTTTTGATGCTCGCTGCTAGACGTATTCAAATAAAGGACCACATAGCATCCGCCAAACGAGTGCCGGAACCCGAAAGGGCCATCGCCACTAAGGTATAATCACCTCTTCCTTTTTCTATCTTTTACTTCACAGTAACGCTTGCGCAAGCCAACGACCAAGGAAGTCTGGACACCACTCCGGCTCGAGGTCCCTGAGGTTTTAAAGCGTTCATTGCACTCTTTTACTTTGACCGGGTTTTTATCCCGAAATGGTTTTTTGCCGGCAAGGTTTTTAACGAGGCAACGTCCACGCACTTCCTAAGAAGTACTCAACAAGCCTACCGGATTTTCTTCGCAATCAACCTTGTGCCGGGAAATGACAAATGAGGTTCCAATAGGAAATGATGTACCGGACCAAACTGTTGAGCGAATCGTGTCCGTATAAGTCGGGCTTACGGCAACACAACGACATGTATTTACACCAAGCAATCAAAGAATATCTTTCGCCAAAAGCATTTCGTACTGCAAAAGAAAATTCAGCATGCTCACGACAAGGATCCCTCCACTAAGTACGTCCCAAAATACTCGGAGACTTAGCATCAACTATTTGGCACCCACACGACCTCAGGGTCGGAACTCCGTGCTCATAAGGCCCCAACGAGGCAATTCCAAGCTCACGAGTAACAACCTTCGAGCCTAAGCAAACTCGATGACTCGGAGACTGTCACCAATCGCCATTCACTAGAAAACCCGAGGCTGTAAGACCCCGAGCGGGCAAACTTGGTCTAGATAGATCTATTTTACATAACAACAAAAAACTGTAAAACCTCAATAGGCATGGAAAAACTATAAGACCTCAACAAGCATGAAAAAATTGTAAGACCTCAACAAGCATGAAAAAACTGTAAGACCTCAACAGGCATGAAAATTTTGTAAGACCTTGCTACAGGCATAAACTCAATCCCAAAGTTTAGGCTATGTGTTGCATTTGTAAGACTCCCGAAAGGTCATACCCTCGATGCAGATGCCAAAACTATCACACTCGGGATAAAAAATGGCTCCGGCCAAACACATATGACTACGATCAAAACGACTGCACCAGCCAAATTAATGCGACTCGAGGACGCCCGACTGTCGCTAACAAAATCATAGGCCATTACTTAGAATATACTTCGAAAAGAATCGGTTAAAATAGGCTACCATCAATAGGAAAACGAGTTTCGACCATGTCAATTCCAAATCACAAGGCTTCGAGCTACTCAGCCTACGAGCTAAACTTTTCGAGGTGCTTGAACATCTTCGCTAACAACTTGAAATCTAGGTTCTTCCTAAACCGACGACGGGTCAGGCAAAATTATTTCAAAAAAGACCTTAACGAGGGAAAAACAAAGCCTACATATGCCTAAGGGCAAAAGCGTAGGAGCCATAGTTGCTAGCCAAACGAGCCTCAGGGCCACACACTAAAAAAATGCAACGACCGGATCCAAAGTAGTTAACTACACATGCCTAAGGGCATAACGTAAGAACCATCGTTGCCAGCTCCACAAGCCTCAGGGCCACATACATAAAAGGTTGCTTCGACCCAAGGCGTAAGAGACATTGTCGCCAGCCCACGCAGACATAAAACTTGAAGGTCGATTGAGCTCGAGTCGGAGCCCGACTCGGAGACTGAACCCAAAAATGGTTATAATACGTATGCCCAAGGGCAAAAAAAAAGCCACTGTCACCAGCCTAACGAAAATCAGGACCATATTACAGGTTCGGAGACTTTTACCAATCTAAAGGTCGAATCGACCCGATTGGGATCTTGACGAATAGAAACACAGAAGATACAAATTGCGGGGTTCCCCCTCTTATTGTTACATATAGGCGGCGAAACGCAAGCTCAGTACACAAAATATTATGAAATCTATGCACACAAGAAGGAGGCAGGGAATAAACGTTCCCCCTTTCGGCAACTATGGCCCGGCGGCTCCCTCCTCACCATCTTCAGCATCGGATAGAAGGAACTTGGTATCATACTCCTCCCCTTTCTCTTGCTCTATCTCCCCCAAGAGATTGAAGCCCCTGACATGAATCTCATTGAGGACTTCCCTCCGGGACCTGCACCTCGTATACTCCTTGCTATTGCTTACACGATCAAGGCTCTCTTCAGCTCAGCTTTAGCAGCGGCAACACTCTTCAAATAGGCCACTACTTTCTGTCCTGCCCTGGTATTACTCATCACAACCTCGGCCCGGACATTCACCACGTCAATCTTCTCCTTCGAAAGCTCGGACGAAAGCCTTGCAATCATATTCGCCAGAGCCGAATCGTTCGCACGAACGGTCTGGATTTGCATCTCAAGAGCAGAAACCTTGGCTTGGGCCTTCTCTTTGGCCACAAAATGGGCACTTACATGCGCCTGCAGCTCATTGAATTCGCGTTTGGCTCGGCCAACCTCGCCCTAGTGCTATCCCAACTCATCTGCCTTGTCCTACAACTGAAACATCAAAATATCAGGACGCCAAGATAGAAAGGGAGTGCAAGCCAGCATAAAGTACAGGGTACCTGTAAGCAGATCTCAAGGCTCCGGCTCCAGCTCCGGTCCACCTCGCACTGTAAGGAAACAAGCTCACTTTCCTTTGCCGCACAAAGAAGCTTGAGGGATTTCTCCCTATTCAAAGCCTTCCGCAATGGAGCCTCGCTATGAAGCAACTCAGATTTAAGCCTGTCAAAGGCATGTGAAAGAAAGCTAAATAAACAAAAAGAAAAGGGGAAAAAGAAGAACACGAGGCCGGAATAATCTTACAGCAGTTAAAACTCACCATGAGGCTAAACCGTTGAGCCTCACTGAAGGCCGAAGCAACGTCCGATGGCGTACCACTCCCAGAAGGTGGCCGAACGACCAAATCGCTTCTCTTTAACCGCTGAGAGGGATCGCCTCACTGCAAGCCTTCTCGCACCCTGGAGAATCTTTTCTTTTGTCAACACTCCTTGATCCCGAGGCCAACAATCTGTCCTCCTCCCCTGGAGGACACGGCCTCATTTCGAAAGAACCCCCGGCACCTACAACAGTTGAATCAAATAAGCCGGCAAGAAAAGCACCATTCTTTAGGAGACAGAGCGCTGAGCACCTACTACGATGCTTCGCCTCCTATCTCCGTTTGGACTGATCTCGCCACCGGCACCTATCATAAATCGAGCAAGCTGCTAGCTTACGAGACCACTTGGCTAAATCAGGGACCTCGCTCGGTGACCAATGGGTTGCTACAAATAAGGAATAGAAGGATATCATTACGGAGCCTGCCTCCGGTCAAAATGATGATAGTTTATATGAGGCATTACGTGTGAATTCCATTTCTCAAGAAATGGCAAAAATTCTCTAGGAATGACATCGGTCATTCGAATCCGAACGAACCGATTCATCCATTCCCGATCCTCATCCTCCTTGCTGCCGACCACAGGAGCTTGGGTGGATCGACGCTGAAGAGAAATCAAGCCCCGATAATGCTGTGGCCGATATAACCTCACGAGATGGCTGAAGGTAAACTCTATCCTGGCCTTATCGGCAAAATATCTCATCGCTTGCACTATTTTCCAAAGGGAGGGATGAGCCTGTGCTAGTGTAACTTGATATCTCCGACAGAAACCGAGCACAACGGTCGGGGGAACCCAGTGCAAAAACATGCGAATATACGCACAAAAATACCTTAACATATGTCATAACGCTCCCCTCGGGAGAAGGTACTTGTAATATCATGCCTTCTCCCCATCCGCAGTCTTTTCTGATCATCTCGAGGTTTTCCTCTCCCAATGATGAAATGATCCTCGACACATGCTCCCGGTGGCCTAGAACATTGGGAGGTTTCCCCGACATGACATCTCTCCCCGAGGTAGGGAATCCCGAGCCTCACTTACTTGACATCGGAGGCGAGCTGCTGGCACCAGCCGAATGTAGAACACGAGAGGAGCTCCCCTCCACCCGACGATCGGACATCGACGCAGCAGTCATGGACACGGTAAAATAGGAAGGGAAAGATGAGGGTCTGAGCAAAAAATTCTTTCTTAGGGGAGCGGAAGGACTAGCACAAAGGTCCAGGCTCTGCAGAAGAGATAGCCTTTCAAAGCAGCAAATTCACTGTTGGAAAGACGTATGTGAATAAATAGGGGTAAAGCAACAACTGCCCACCTACCCAAAAGGGCCAATTAATTTTGGCCACGTTAATGTCACCCTCTCCTAGGCAAACGCACTAGCGAAATCATCACGGGCCCCCCTTTTTTATCAGACCACACGAATATTGTTACCCCGCGAAACTCAAAAAACCACGAGACCTCAGGGAGCTCTCCGATGTCACGAGCATCGGTCCGAGAGAAGCTATTGATTTAACCCTAGCGCATGGCCAATTTCAGAATTCGAGATGCTCCGAGAAAAAGTTCCGAAAGGCCAACATCGGGAGTCAAAAGCAAAATCGCGAAAGCAAAGGGGAAAAAAAGAAGAAATTGAAAAAAGCTGACAAGAGGAAAAACCCTTTTTTACATTGCCAAAAAATGTATTCACAAAAAACATATTTACACAACCCATCCCCTGGGGGCCGCATACAAAGGGAAAAAGAAGGGATAAAAATGACTTTGAGACTACTCCTCATCGCTATTACCTTCGCCCTCATCGGGGGCAACTAAAAGTGCCAGTTCTTCCTCTAATTCACAGTCTTCCTTGAGATCAGCTGATAGGTCGGTACCTCTGGCTCTAATTCCCTCCAAGGTCTCTCTCCTCGCCTCTGCCTTAGCATGCTTAATAGCTCGGATTAATTTCTGCTCAGCTGCTATTGATATGTTGCGAGCTATTCTATGCACCATGGCTGCATCCTCCAGTTACGTGGAAGTATTTCGTTGAACCTCGAACTTAACCACAACCAAAGCAGCAACCTCCTTGCGATCATCCTTGAGAAGATCCCGAGATGTTGCCAACTCACCGGCCGCTACTTCATTTCGCTCCCTCAACCTGGAGATCTCCGCATTCAGTTGTTCAATCTGTAAACCATTCTGCTCGACCTACAAAAGAAAGGTGAACCAATTTATGTTAGAACACGAGAACAAAAGTCGGGGACAAGCAAGGCAAAATACCTGTGCGACAAGGTCGGTCTTTTCCCCGAAGCGCCGTTTCCAAAGCAGCTCGGAGCTCTCCTAGTTCTTTTCCTCCTTGGGTAGAGCGAGTCTTAGAATCCCGCAGCATCGAGGTAGCTTTCTTGCACTCCTTTTCATGATAAGAAAGCTCCTCGTGGAGTCGAAGGATGGCATGATCATACGTCTCCTTGCACTGTAGCGTAACAGATAAGTTAGAAAGACAAGGGATAACGTCCGAGGATAAAATAAATACACGAGAAATGGCTATCACCTACTGCATGAACTTCTTCGCCGCTTTGATGGCACTAGGAACATTAATATCGGCATTATCACTAACACCATCAAAGATGTTGGCAATAGAGCCTCCCCCTTGGGGAGGAATCCCCGCTTTGTCGTCGACCACTTCTTGTGTGTCCCGCAGTTCCCCTGACGAAACCTGGAAGCATGAGAAGAAGTCGTTCAGGTCACCGACTTCTCCAGAAGGCAACCCATGCTCTTGAAAAGCTCCGGGCCCTGACCCTTCAGGAACGATGGCAGCAGTCCCCCCGGTGGAAACTACATCAAATTTAGTTGCGCAATTTGAAGCCGCATTAACACCCTCTTCGAGGGCCTCCGGTTCACGAGACTGGCCAGATTCAGCCGTTCCAGACTCAGCAGCCTCCGACGAGGCACCTGTGAGACTTTGACATCCAACCTCGTCTTCTGCTCTAGCTGACATCCGTCATCATCCTCTACCTCATTGTCATGATTAACCTCTGAAGTTGAAGCAGAAGTTCCAGCAGTGGCTCGATGCTCAAGTGACCTGGATTTCTTTGTCGTGGGAAGGATAACAACTGCCTTGATTTTCCTCTTCTTGCTCGTGTCAGGCTCCAAAGCCCCTACTCCGCCACTAGGAAGCGGCCTCATCAGGTCAAGACCTGCACAAGTACGGTAACCGCAGGATGTCATCACCAAGGGCGCGAGGGGAAACACAAACATGAGACATAGGCGGTAAGTAAACTCTACCATGATTGTTGGCCACCCATCGCTCCTTGGCCAGGTCGGTCCAAGATCGAACAAAATATGGGAACTTCTTGTCCAACCGCTTGATCCACCCTGACAAGTCTGGAACCGCCTCAGGGTACCAAACAGCGGTTGCAGGAAGCACAAAGAGATTGTTTTTTCTAAAGAAGAATAGTTGAAAAGCGATTAAGGGAACAATTGCTTACGTTGGGTATTCCACCTCTCAAAAAAGGGCATCCTTTGGGCCGGGATGATATCCGAGGTCTTCACCCGGATAAACCTGCTCATCCATCCTCGATCCTTTCCCTCGTCAATGCTCGAGAAAAATGATTATTTGGATCGATGACAGAGCCTGATTAAACCTTGATAAAATCGAGGGCTGTACATCCTGATCAGATGATTGAGGGTAAATATCTCACCCTCAACCCCTTCGGTGAAATGGTGAAGCATCAACACTATTCTCTAAAAAAATGTGGATCTGACTAAGCGTCACATGTCATCCGTCGAAGAAGCCAAGGATAACTGGGTCTATCTCCGAGGGAGAGGACTCAGAAGAATTATCGGGACCCAGGGTGAATGGGTAGGTGTACGCGTAAAGAAAGCCGGCCTTATGGTCCGTTATATTATCATTGGGACCGGGAATCTCCACCCCCACTGCCTCGCTCCATTGGCAGTTCGTCCTCACCGTGTTAATATTGGTCACGACGCTGACATATTCGGATACGTGCTCACATCGTCCTGGTGTAGATGAAGTGGTATCGACGTTAAAATCCTTCGACATATCGAGATTAGGTGGAGTACACTGTTCTAAAGAAGGAATCGCTCTGGTTTCCTCCTTAGATGATCGAGATGATGATCAGTGTCATTCCACTGGGGAACTGTTCTAGAAGTCCTAGCCATGTAAATGGCAAATATTTCTCTAAAAACGAGATGGAAGAATGGAAGAGGCAAATGGTTCTAACTCGTGAATTTGGAGATGGGGTGAAAGTAAGAAGTATCAAACAGTCGATCCATTTATAGGAACCGCTTGGGCACCGGAAAGGATGAGCCAATGGCAGTTCGTGGGTTCTTCGATTATCATATTTGATGACAACCTTTGCATGATTTTCTGGAATATGGAATTTAATGCTCTTATCGATTGACTTCACGGCAATCATGACCTTGAGATGACTGTTCAAAATCATTTCCTAGTACTTCATTCTAGGAAACGCGGAGACTATTTGTGTACGGTGAAACCGGAAGGTCCGATTTCTCGCCATTAAGGTGTATTTGGGGAGTCATATCGATATCTCGAGGCTGCAGGATTGCGTCCAAGTTCTCGCCCTTGAAGTTCATTCACGTTCGACCCAGCAATGACCCCGAGCATGGGGAATCCCCGAGGCGAGCAAATGGCGTCAGTAGAGTCTGATATCATGTCTAGCCATCACATCTCTGTGTCTTCACACTTAATGCATTATGTACTATGTTGTATTCCCCCTGCTATATAAAGGGGAACCTCGCCACTTTGTAAAAGGCGGTTGTTGCTCCAAACATTCTACACAAGATCAATAATATCTCTCTCTCCCTCTTTTCTGTCCAATTTACTCGCTCGAGGCTACTCTTTAAATCTATTGCTTACATACTTGTTCTTCATTTATTGCTTTATATTGGCCATAGATAGCCTTCTTTAATTATATCTTAATAGTTATCCCCTTCCCGGTTACCCCCGATAGCTCGAGCTCGAGCCGAGTATCGACCTCGAGGCCTGTTATTGATCAATCTGAAACCCGGGTAGTAAGCCCCTCGATTTGATTACTGCCCCGTTTTAACTTGTATTTCGTTATTAAACTTCATACGCCTAGCATCAAATTCTCTAACAACTAGCATAAAAATAGATCACGTATTTTTAGAGTCTCATTTATAAATTGAATTATTGTTACCATTTTCACGGTAAACAATCATATAGGAACCCTTCCCTTTTACTAATCACCCCAACATCTGTTTACAAATAATATTATTACAGACCAGGATAAAATGAATTACATAAGTAAATAAGACTATACTATAGGGAGCCTAAATTAGGCCCGATGTAAACCCGGGAATGCTAGGCATTCAATAGAGTCTCAGAAGCCAAAGATCTCACAGCCAATAATGTATGTCTTGGTATGTCAGAGTTCCCTAAGGACCTCAAGGATCCTGGGCAGTGCTCACACCAAGACCTTTCATAAAGTGGGGATTGGTTATGTGCAGTGTGGAAGGGCCAGCCTTGGTATGCTAGTATTCGGAGAGATCTCAAGGATGCCTAAGCAGTAACCATACCAGAGGGCAGAACTTAATAATCTAGTAGTATGGTGAGAGTGCTTGACATAGTGTTGAAAGAATTAATGAAACAATTTAGAAGTGGAAAGATTCAGAAACAATTTGAAAGATACTAGGAGAATGCTAGGAGTAGGAGCAGCATTTTGAAATCATTTTGAGGAAAAACATACTCAGCACACAATCTAATTAATCATAGAATACCTGGATTCACTTAACAAGCAGACTTACAAACAAGGGGATGATGGGGATTGGGAAACATATAGGGTTGAAACCATATAAACATGGAAACTGATGCAGCAAATTGTTGATACCCAATTTTTTTCATAATATTTTTCAAAACTATGCCTTGGCACCAATTAATATTTTTCATACAATTTCTGTATTTTTAAAATATTTTAATTAATTTATCCCAATATTTTATTTATAAAACAATCACTGATTGCATCACAAAATAGTTTTATAATAATTTTGTGGCATAATTTATCATTTGCATTTATAATAATTACTGCCACCTCTAATACAGGTAAGTAGACAAGTAATCTTTCTCCATCCATTGATTTCAATAACAGGGGCAGTTTTGATAAATACGACTTCAAATCCTTTAAAGCTTGTTGATATTTGTCAGTCCATTCAAATTGAGTTTTTTTTCAATATTGAAAAGAATTTAAAATATTTTTCTGAAGATTTGGATACAAATCTCCCTAGATATGCCACTCTACCTGTTAATCTCTGTACATCTTTTCTGCTTGTAAGTACATCGGGCCTTCTTCAATTACCTTGATTTGAACCGGATTCACTTCGATGCCCCTGTTAGAAACAAGAAATAATAAAAATTTACCTGAAGAGACACCAAAGGCACATTTCTCCAGGTTTAACTTCATGTAATACTTGCCGAATATTTCAAAGGTTTCACTCAAGTGCTCGTGTTGATTTTACTAGCATGTCGTCAATGTAGACTTCCATAGTTTTTCCTAAGTACTCTTGGAACATTTTGGTCACCAATCTTTGGTACTCTAATCCAACATTCTTTAAGCCAAACGACATAACTTTATAATAGTAAGTCTCTCTGTCTATAATAAACGAAGTTTTTTCTTCATCTAGAGGATCCATCTTCATTTGACTATAACCAGAATATTCATTTAAAAAACATAAAAGTTCATGACCAGTAGTAGAATCAATTAGTTGATTTATATGCGGTAAAGGAAAGAATCTTTACGGCAAGACTTATTTAAATAAGTATAATCCACACATACTCGCCACATTCCATTCTTTTTTGGGACTACAACAGTATTATCTAACTAGTTAAGGTACTTTACCTCTTGAATTGACCCAATTTTCATAGGTTTCTGTACCTCATCTTGAAATACTTGATTTTTAAATGATCCTATGGATCCTCATTCAATTTATGAGTCATTACCTCCGGTGGTATACTTGTTATGTATGAATACAACCAAGCAAAACAATCGGCATTAGTGCATAAGAATTCAATTAATTTACCTTTCATTTCCAAGCATAGGTTCGTTCCAATGTAAAAAATATTTATTAGGCCAGTGATCAAATAATGTAACAGCTTCGAGCTCCTACGTGGTTTTTTTGATATTTTGTTTTCCTCTGGCTCTTCTATCACATCGAATCTTGAATCTATACCAGCTTCATTTTTTGGACTTTCTGCTGGGGTAGGTAGAAAATTATCCTCAACTGAATTCTGTGATTGCTATTTCTTATCTCTATCCTCGAGTATTCCGCTTGCGATTGCAACTAAGCTGATATCTACTGCCTGTTGATCTCCTCTAATTTGACAGATTCCGCATTGTGATGGGATTTTAATTACATGATGCAACACTGACGGGATGACATCCATATCATGAATCCATGGCCTTCCTAAATTATATTATAGGCCATATCTGCATCTATTGCCTGGAATTTAATGTCTTTGATGGCACATTCTGTGAATGTTGATAACATGATTACCTTTTGTCGCGACACTTGAAGTAGCGAACCTTGACAACGATCAAGCCGTGGGTATGATATGATTAGTCGCTTGCATTTCATTCACTATTATTAGTAGTATGATATTCGCAGAGCTACCCTAGTCAATCAAAACTCGTTTGACATTAGTATCATGAACAAGTAAAGATATTATTATTGCGTCGTTGTGGGTGATGATCAAACCGTCCGCATCTTCATCATCCAAGATTATGCTAGCTTCTTCCAATACTTGATGAACCCATTCTCTGTGGGTTACAGTAATTTTGGATGTCTTTTTTGCCACTATGTACGTTACCCTATTGACTTCTTCACCCCTCCCCCCTCCCCCAATTATAATATTTATCGTCCTTTTTAGTGATGGGGTGTTAGTGGTTCTTGCTTGCTTTTCATGTAAGATTGTTTTCCATTTTCACTAATTAGATCAGTGAGGTGGCCTTTCTTCAATATATATTCAACCTCTCCTTGTAGGAGCCTGCAATCTGTTGTTCTATGGCCATAATCACAGTAAAATTCGCACCAAAATTCACGGCTCCCTTTGCTGGGATCTGACCTTATCTCTTTCAGCCATCATACTTTGTCAACCATTCCTTTCAGAAGAGCTACCAACTCAAATGCACTGATGTTGAAATTGTAATGTCCTATGCTTGATCAAGAGTTTGAATCACAATATCTTGTTGTGTCTCGTTCCTTATTGAATCGGGAAGAGGAACTCGACTCCTTTTGTCTCGATAATGAATCAAACTGTGCATGATGTTTCTTTGATCGGGGGTCTCATCGTGAGGGTCCCATATAAGGCTTGTACCTGTTCTTTCCAAACCTCCTTTTTGTTTCTTAACGTCTAGACCCGAACCTTTCATCTATCTTTGGTTGAGACACTGTATCTTCTTCTATTTGTAACTTTATAATGTACCCGTTGTATACATCATTCCAGGTGGTTGCAATAAACTCATGCAGGTTTTTTTAACTCTTCTCATGGCTTCTAAACTTTTCTCATTAGATTACTTTCAAATACCATAGCTATCTAGTTATTGGTACATGCGGTAACATCAGCCTCTCCCGCTGGAATTTATCTACGAATTTCCTGAGCAATTCCGTGCTTTCCTTCTTTACTTTAAGGATGTCTTACATTCTCGTTTCAACTTTTTAAGATCCCGAATGTGCTTTAATAAATGAATCTGAAAGCTCAGTAAAAGTATCAATAGAATTTTTAGATAAGAGTGAATACCAGGTTAATGCTCCTTTTGTGTGAGTTTTGCCAAATTCTTTCACTAAGACTGATCCAATTTTCTGCTTGGTTAAGTCATTGCCCTTAACTCCTGTGATAAATGCGGTAACATGGTCATGTGGGTCAATGGTCCCATCATATTTAGGGATATCAGACATTTTAAATTTTTTGAGAATTGGCAATGGTGTTGCGCTAGGCTTCCAGGGTTGTTGCGAAGATTTATCAGTATCCACTCCTTTGATCATGGGTGGTACTCCAGGTATCTGCTTTATCCGCTCATTTTATTCCTTGAGCTATTTCTGCAAGGTTAGTAACAAACTTTGCAAATTAGAGTTATTTGGTGTACTCGACTCTTCGACTCCAGAATCATTTGGTATTTCTCCACTTCCTGAGTTGTCAAGCCTTGAACGAGGGTTTTCAAGAGTTATATTTACTAGTGGAGTGATTTTTACAACAATGGCTAATCCATTTGCAAAAGAAAGCAAAGCTTCACCAACTTGTTGGGCAATCATCTGCCTCAAGTTATCTTGCTCGTTGGCTTGCTCATTAACTTGTTTTCCATCGTTACGAGTAGAGACCTTTTAGGAGAATTGCCTTGTGAGCATTGTGGAATCACTGTGGCATAAGGTGTGGTGGAGTTCCACCTTGTTGACTTCCTTGAACTCCCTCACCCACATGAATAATTTCGTTAGTAGTAGACATGCTCTGTTGCTAAAGATGAAATAATGAAAAGTGAACAGATTATTAGATCTCCGGCAACAAAACCAATTTGTTTAACCAAAAAATAGTGTTTATGATCAAAGTTAATATTAAAATAAATCAGGTTTCTAATAACCATGTTTACTTCACGTTCTCAAAAATAAGAAAGTAAATTATAATTGGAATTCAATATAAAGGAAATAAATCTTATTGATGATTGTTGTTTTCTCCCAAGAATTGCGAACAAGAATCTTCAATCAAGTAGAGATATAAAAGTAAATGATTGATTGAATATATTTGTGAGTTTTTTTATGATCGTACAAAATAAAGTAAGGGCGCTTTATCAGCATACAATATGTAACGATTTCCCCTCTCTTAATTCTTGCACGTTATTAACATTAACTACATTAATTATTCGTTATTGAAATTACGCGGAACAGTTATAGTAATAATAAGCAATCGTGCATATTCTAGGGTAATGCTGATTCCCTTGCCATATTCATAACTGATCATGAATCTTCCACTTTTATAGTCTTCATGCATTCTGTGCCTATTTCTTCTTTCCCAATTGTTGGATATCGTATCTTTAATCCATGTGACATATCCATTTTTCCACGAGCACAAATGCTAAATCCTCCATGAAATAGGTAATTCTTTGCTTGATTTAATCAATGTTTCTCCCACTCATAATTTCAATAGTAGTTGCGGAAGAGAAGCCGGAGCGTTTACTTTCTCGTTCTCTTTTTTATTTATTTATTTATTTTATATTAGCAATTCCAAGTTCAAGATCTTTGTTTAGCCATTGATGGAGAAAACAACCACCACTGCATTAAAATTTTGTATCAAGCCTAGAGCCTTGGTTTAATATTTTGAAATATGTAACAACATATTCAGTAAATTTCCATAAGTGAAATTTGGGAAGGGTAATTATACAATCATTATTAACACTTTAAAAAACTCCAACATAAAATAATTTTATTACAGACACATTTAATTTATTACATATTATATACACATAAAAATATACAATGCCATATATATAATATATGATATATTATACATTACTATATATTATATGATATATACTAGTTGTACGGAGAAGTATAATTTAATGGTGAAATTGGAGGAAAACTAATACGCATTGATTGTTTTAGGTGAGAGGCAATCTTAAGAGAGATATATTAAGGATATATTAGGTGACAAAGAATATAAAGAGAGATATTAGGAATACATAATACTGTATATAATTTAATACAAAAGTTAAGATTTTAAAATAAGTTATGTGTGTAATATTCTCAAAGTGGTTATAATTTATTTAATAAATCTTTAAAAAGTTTTATTTTGTGTAAATTCCTAAAAGTTATATGTATAGCAATTAGGCTAAAACGCAATTCTCAATCCCGTGGGCTTAAAATAGCATAGTTCTGGGAAGATGTAAAATTTTCATGTGGCGCCCAGTTTTACGTCACACATTGAATTTGTATTCATTTTTTAAAAAAGTTTAACTGGTACCCAATTTTTAAATAATTTTATATATACACATTTTTTTCTTCTTCTTTGTGCTTAGAGTTTCTTCTTCTTCTTCTTCTTAGTTGCAAAATAAGTTTGTTAAATTTGTTGTTGTTTTGACAATTTGATGATTGAGATTTGCTTTTTATAATATTTGAAAGTTATATTTCAAATTTGAGCTTTTTTGGAGTAGGTTTGGGCATTGAATTATGTATTTGATTGTTGAAATTCAAAGAATAAGCTTATGTTTCAGAACTTAAGATTTGAAATCCGAAGTTGCATTCAATAGATTGAACTACTTAATATTTGAATTTCTAAATTTGCATTTGAAAGATATAAGAACCTCATATTTAATTTCTGAATTTGCATTGAAGAGATTGAACTACTTCTGGTTCGACTCGATAGGTTGTTTTAAACTTTAGTGTTCCATTCGATGGTTTGAGACTTTGAGTATCTTCATATTATGTATTATGACTTGAGTATATGGTCAGATTTAATTTTGGGAATCCTGTATTGATTTGGATAAGTGACTCTCGATCCACAATCACCCAAATAGCATCGAACTTCTTCAAAGTCCGTGGGAGCCCAACTACAAAGTCCATGGTGATCTTCTCCTACTTCCACTCTAGAATATCCATCTGCTGAAGCAAGCCACCCGGTCTCTGATGCTCATATTTCATCTGCTGGCAATTAACCGAGCTACAAATCCCACAATGTCTTTCTTCATTCTCCTCCACCAATAATGCTGTCTCAGATCCTGATAGATCTTTGCAGGCACCCGAATGAATGGAATACCGCTAGCTATGGACCTCCTCCAGAATCAACTCCCGAAGCCCATCTACATTGGGCACACATATCCGGCCCAACATCCTCAACACCCCATCATCACCAATCGTCACATATCTGGCATCATCGTACTGAACTCTATCTTTAAGGACAAGCAAATGAGGATCATCATACTGGCAGTCTCTGATGCAATCATATAAGGAAGACCGAGAAATCACACAAGCCAATACCCGACTGGGCTCCGAAATATCCAACCTCACGAACCGATTGGCCAAGGCCTGAATATCAACTGCAAGAGGTCTCTCCCCAATTAGAATATATGCCAAACTTCTCATACTCACTGCCTTCCTACTCAAGGCATTGGCCACCACATTGGCCTTCCCCAGATGGTACAAAATAGTAATGTCATAATCCTTTCGCAACTCCAACCATCTCCGCTGCCTCAAATGAGATCCTTATGCTTGAACAAGTGCTGGAGGCTACGATGATCAGTAAACACCTCACACGACACACCATACAAATAATGTCTCCAAATCTTCAATGCGTGAACAATGGCACCCAACTCCACATCATGAAGAAGGTAGTTCTTCTCATGGGGCTTCAACTGACGAGAAGCATAAGCAATAACTCTATCCTCCTACAACAATACACACCCAATACTAACTCTCGAAGCATCACAATACACGGTATATAAACCTAAAGCTGATGGCAAAACTAACACTGGAGTTGTGGTCAAGGCAATCTTGAGCTTCTGAAAGCTCTCCTCACACTCATCCGACCACATGAAAGGAGCACCCTTTTGAGTCAACTTGGTCAAGGGTGATGCGATAGATGAGAATCCCTGAACAAACTAGCAGTAATAACCCACCAAACCAAGAAAGTTGTGAATCTCTATGGCCGAGGACGGTTTGGGCCAACTCTGAACCGCCTCTATCTTCTTCAGATCAACCTGAATACCCTCGTTGGACATCACGTGCCCCAAGAAAGCCACTGAACTGAGCCAAAACTCACACTTGGAGAACTTTGCATAAAGCTTCTCCTCCCTCAATCTCTGCAACACAAATCTCAAATGCTCCGTGTGCTCCTCCTGACTATGCGAATACACCAGAATATCATCAATGAAGACTATGACAAACGAGTCGAGATAAGGCCGAAACACATTGTTCACCAAATGCATGAATGTTGCTGGGGCATTGGTCAACCCAAAAGACATCACCAAGAACTCATAATGACCATATCGAGTTCTGAAAGGCATCTTATGAATATCCGAGTCCCTGATCTTTAACTAGTGATAACCTGAACGGAGATCAATCTTAGAGAATACCCTCGCTCCCTGGAGCTGGTCAAACAAATCTTCGATACGAGGCAAAGGATACTTGTTCTTGATTGTTACTTTGTTCAACTGCCTATAGTCGATGCACATCCTCATAGTTCCATCCTTCTTCTTCACAAATAGAACGGGCGCGCCCTAAGGAGATACACTAGGCCGAATGAACCCATTATCAAGGAGTTCCTGAAGCTGCTCTTTTAACTCCTTCAACTCCGCTGGTGCCATACGATACAGTGGAATAATATGGGCTGAGTGCCCAGTACCAGATCAATACCAAAATCAATATCCCTGTCCAGTGGCATGCCCGGCAGGTCTGCAGGAAACATATCGGGAAAATCCCTCACAACTGGAACAGAATCAATATTGGGAGTCTCTACATCGAAATCCCTCACAAAGGCTAAATACGTAAGACAACCCTTCCCAACCATACACTACTTCAAGAATGAAATTACCCTACTAGGAATATAATCAGTCGAACCTCGCCACTCAATCCGTGGCACACCCTGCATCGCCAATGTCACTGTCTTAGCATGACAGTCCAAAATAGCACGATACAGAGATAGTCAATCCATGCCCAATATAACATCAAAGTCTACCACACATAACAACAACAGATCCACTTGTGTCTCCAGACCCCCAATAGTCACCACACATGACTGGTACATACGGTCTACAGCAACAGTATCGCCCACCGGAGTAGATACACGAACATATGAAACAAGAGACTCATGGGGCGTATCCAAATAATGAGCAAAGTATGATGACACATAAGAATAAGTGGAACCGAGATCAAATAATACAGAGGCATCTCTGTGGAAGACTGAGACAATACCTGTGATCAAGGTGTCTAAAGCAATAGCATCGGGTCTATCTGGGAGTGCATAGAAATGGGCCTGATCGCCACCTGATCGACCTTCCCCTCTAGGCCGACCCCTAACTAACTGACCTCCACCCCTAGCTAGTTGGGTGGATAGTGGTGAAGTAACTGGCGCTGAAGCCGATGGCTGACTCCGGATCAAATGGAGCGCACCAACATCTTTTGCTGAGATGATAGCCTACTTGGAGGACTCTCAACCTGTCTATCGGTACCTGTGAGCATGAAACACAGTGTCCCCAAGCAGAAGGGACGTCAGTACGAATAATGTACCGATTATGTAAGGCACACAAATAAGTACATAAACGACATGGAAGAAATATAAAGTACATGACTCAACCTGTAAGTTTGGACAACTCTGTAATTCATGAAATACTTATAGTGTCATGCATATGCGTATGAATATCATGTCGTGTATAGGTACATGTATTCATAATATCATCAAGCCTCTGAGGGTATCCCATCATATCATCTCGGCCTCTTTGGGCAACATCATCAATGTGTACCAGCTGATCAGGTGGTGGTGCGTATATAACGCCGTAACCTTTTCCCATATCCCATAAACATATAAGTACATATATACGCGTGTATAACGCTTTCTGGTCATAGGTCAATGTACATGAATGAAATGCATGAGAAGTACGCCAATAAATTATTTTGGAGTGTCATAAGACCATTATGCCTCTAATTAATATCATAAAATCAACTTACGTATTTTCTGAGACCCATGAACAGATGATAAAATAATATGACACATGGGAATTCAAGAAAATAGGCATCTTTAATACTTCTATGAATAGAGTCATTTATGAAAGTTGCGCATTTGCTCATTTCGTTCGTGTCGTATAGATCATGCCAAAAAGAAAGAAGGGATAGCCTTGACATACCTAAGCCGATTCTCTTGACAATCCCTAATATACGTCAATTGCAACAAATTCCGTAATAGCGAGATCGGAGTAGGAAAAAATCCATATGATATTCTCGCGAAAGATTGCATCGTACTCCTTTAGAATCGCAAAATCCTGTTGCTATAATATTACGTAGTCTCGTATAAATTTTGTTTTCACTGAAGAACTCACGTTACATGTATATACATGTTCTTGCATGAACTTGATGAAGAAAAATAACTTTACTTTATCTCACTTTGTTAAAGAATCTAAAGAATTACGTTTTAAATTTTCCCATCCGTAAGTGTCTTCGTTGAATACATATTAAAGCTTTTCACAATTAAGCTTTGTGGGCCCCATTTACATAGTAAACAAGACCCAAGATTCCACCAAATGTGAGACCTTATAGTAATGACTAATGAGTCATTAATTAGAATGGGATGACTGACACATCATGCTATTTAATGATTATCCAATATATTCCTAATTAATTAGGTAATGTCTCGTTACCTGTTAATTAACTAATTACCCGCATAATTAAGAATTATCTCAACTTACTTAAAATACTACTCGCTTTTAACATACCTTGTACACCTTACTATCATGGTCATGTAGTACCTTGTGTAGCACTTGTCCATAAATATCGGGTATTAACGCTCGGCCCGTATTTTATCCAAATATGCCAAACTTGGACGAAAAATTCATTTTCTTTGACTTGCTTCCCCACTCACCATCACGAATTTACTCATCATTTGTTTAAAATTGTCACGGCCCTAAATTTGGACTCGTTCGTGATGGCGCCTATCGTGAGACAAGGCCAACTGACACAAACTCCCAATCCATTTTTAACAGTTATAATAATTCAATTTAAAGCATTAATAGATGATATATACCAAAATAACATAAAATAGAACAACGCGGAAATAAACACAGCCCGACATCGGGGTGTCACCAGTCATGAGCATCTAACATAAGCCTAAGAGTATGGAAAAGGACTACACAGTCGATTATAGAATCTAGTACAAGGAAAAAATAAACATAGGAGGGAGAAACACTGGGCTGCGAACGTCGAGCAGCTACCTAGTGAACTCCGAATGGCCAGCTGGAAGCAATCAGCCCTCGCTAGCAAGACCCGGGGCTCCTGTATCTGCACACATGATGCAGGGAGTAATGTGATTACACCAACTCAGTGAGTAATAAAAGTAAAGGCAGCTGGGCGATAAGAAAATACGTAAAACACAGCAAAATGCTATAAAAAGGCAGTATAAACTGCATACAATGCAATAGAACAATGAAAACTTGTAAAAACACCTCATTTTAGTAAAGTTATCTTTAAAACAACTTTAATAGTTAAAAGAGTGAATGGAAAGCAGCGAGAAAAGATAAATACATAAAATCAGCCCCTCAGACACAATATCAACAGAATCAGCCCCTCAGGCAATAACATGGAACAACATTAGCCCCTCGAGCTATATCACATATCACACTGAGTACCGCGCTCACTGGGGGTGTACAGACTCTGGGAGGGGCCCCTTATGGCCCAAGCGCAATATCAAGCCATCTCGTGGAATAATCAATAGGCTCTCAACCTCATATCGAGCCACATTGTGGCATACAACTCAGGCCCTCGACCTCGTAATCATAATCTGCTTCGGCGTGCAGCCTGATCCCATAATAATCCTCATGACACAAACACTCGGCCCTACTCAGTCAGAAATCACTAAAAGCCACTCGGGCACATTAAAATATGATGATCAACCCAAAATATCATTGAAAGTGTTAAAACGGAGTAAACATGACTGAGTTATGAAAACAGTAGAATATAACATGACTGAGTACAGATAAAAATCAAAATAGTGAGGAAAGAGCAGTAAAAATCCCCTAAGGGTCCAAAACAGTTGGCACGAGGCCCAAATATGACATTCAGCCCAAAACATGATGATAGCAAATAATTTTCAATCAAATACCCATCAAAACAGTCATTCGGTATGGACTAAGTCACAATCCCCAATAGTGTATGACTCCACGCTCGTCATCTAGCGTGTATGTCACCTCAATATAGAACAATAATGTGAAATCTGGGGTTTCATACCCTCAGGACAACATTTACAATAATTGCTCACCTTTATCCGGTCCAAACTCTAGCTCGCGATGCCTTTGCCTCTCGAATCGGCCTCCGGATGCTCCAAATCCAACCAAAATTAGTGCAAAACCATCAAAATATGCTAAGGGAACAAAGCCCACTCGAAAGAAATCAAATTACAATACAAATCTCGAAATTGGCCAAACCCGACCCCCAAGTCCACGTCTCGGAATCCGATAAAAATTACATCAATACACTCCTTATCACTCCCCGAGTTCATTCATATCAAAAGTACCGAAATCCAACCACAAATGACCCCTCAAATCCCCAGAATTTAGGTCTCCAATTACAAGCCCTAGTTCTTCAATATTTAGGCTTAAATTCTATAAATTCCATGATTAATTAGGTAGAAATCACATTAGGATTGAGTATTATGTCCATAAATCTTACCTCCAAGTGTTCCCCGTTGATTCCCTCTTCAATCCTCTCCAAAAAGCTCTAAAATCGCTCAAAAATGGTAGAACTTAGGCTCAAAATCACGGATATGACCTTTTAAAACATTCTGCCCAGCACTTAAAAATTCTTCATCGCGAATGCAGTCAACGCCTCGCGTTCGCGAAGCACAAACTTAAGTTGACCAGAATTCCTCATATGCGAACGCGACGACCCCTCACGAACGCAATGCCTTAGCAACTCAAACCATCGCGAACTCGTCTGCTATATCGCGAAGGCGAATCTTTCTGACTCCAACCTTTCGCGAATGTGGGACCTCCATCACAAATGCGAAGGACAAACCTCCAGCCTCTCATCATAACCCTTTGATAATGCGAGGGCCCACTCGCAAATGCGAAGGCCAAAAGTCTACAACACTCACAGCAGATTTTTTGCAATTTTTCTCAACTTGAAATGATCCATTCAACCACCTGAAACTCACCCGAGGCCCTCAGGACCTCAACCAAACACACCAACATATTGCATAACATCATTAAAACTTGTTCTAACCTTCGAAACGCTCAAAAAAATATCAAAACACCAAATTTGCATCGGATTCAAGCCTAAGAATTCCAAAAACTTCCAAATTCCGCTTTCGATCAAAAAGTCTATCAAACCACGTCCGAATGACCTGAAATTTCGCACACACATCCCAAATGACACAACGGACCTACTGCAACTCCCAGAATTCCATTCCAACCCCTATATCAAAATCTCACCTACCAACCGGAAAATGCCAAAATTCCAATTTCTCCAATTCAAGCCTAAATCTACTCCGTACCTCCAAATCACATTCAAATCACGCTTCTAAGTCCCAAATCACCTACCGAAGCTATCCGAACCATTGGAATCCACATCTGAGCCCTTTATCACATAAGTCAATATCCGATTAACTTTTTCAACTTATGCTTACTCAAAAGAGACTAAAGACTAAGTGTCTCAAACCTTACCAAAACCTTTCCGAACCCGAGCCAACCAACCCGATAACACATAATACAGATGAGGAAGGCAATAAGAAGCAAAAATGGGAGAAACGAAGCGGTAACTCATGAAACCACTGGTCGGGTTATTACAAAATAGTATAATCATTATAATCTCCAAATAATCTTTTTCATTGGACTAATGTCAATTACCTTACGACAAATTCAACGTACAATATTACAGGATGCAACATCATCATAATTTAATACTACGAAGTGTAATATCATCGTAATATAATACTTCGAAATGTAATATCGACGTAATATTGCGGAACGTCACATCATTCCCCCCTTGGAACATTCGTCCTCGAATGTTGACTGATGCTCTTATTATTCTCATAACCCAAAGGTCTTGCGAATAATTTAGTACTTGTCTTTCCATCTAGGCTACTATTCTGTGAATGAATCCCAAAGGCAAGGGCATTCCCCCCCTTTAAGCCTCTTTCTCACATCATGACTAGTAGTCAGAATCCTTCTAATCTTGTAAATTTTGCTACCTTCTGTCATGCAGCCTCTGCGATACTGACTTTGTAAGTGTGCCTATGCAACTCTTCTCTCTTTTTTCCTCCAGCTTTTAGCAAATCTCTAGGCCTTACTTTGTAAACATATACAAGGCTTAATATGATGCCTCTCTGGGCATCTATAGGTGTACTAAAGTTCTTCGCTCGGTACTTTGTAGAACTTGCGAATATGGCGATATCTTATTTCATAGATCTAGTTATCCATTCGTATGACTTTACCGCATCTACGTAGATCATACTATACCATAATTCTTACTTCGATTTATCGTTACTGAGGTCTGCAACCAACTCTAGGTTACTCTCGTTGCTTATCCTTAAGACTGATGGTCTTATCTCATCTCATATTGTTGAACTTTTATCCATCTATTGTTGATTCACCTTAATGTTGATTCATCATCTACCGCTGATAAATTGATCTTTTATGTAACACTGCCGCTAGGGATCGCGGCTCATCGGGGATATCTGGACTGATTAGACTGGTCCACTTAGGGATGATACTATACTTCCATAATCATACTTTATAGCATCCCAATGTGACTCACCTTATATGGTTATTTTAGTCCCTTACAATTCATAAAATCCTCTTTCCCCCTTTTCTTTTTTTCTTCTTTTTCAAATTATTACTCAAGTGAAGGACCAAACGTCATCCTTTTTTTATCACAGTTACACCCTAATTCTGCTACCAAGGCAGCATCCCATCTCTTCTAAATGCTACTAGTCTTAGACTCATTTGAGTTCATTCAGGCTAAATTGAGCTTTCTATAACTCAAAGGAACCATCAGCTCCTTTGTTTTCACGGGCTTAGTCCCAATGAGTTATCCATTTTCGTCACCTTCTCACTTGCATTCCCCTTATCGTTACTCTTGTCTTTCTAAAACCTTGTTGTTCTATCATATTTTAGCTTGTGATCAATTCCCATGCATTTTCTGGAACAACAAGCGAGACACTGCATCATCTCTAACTCTTCTTTTACTCTCTAATTAGACCTTTCGGTACTTAGAAAACATAGGCTGGGAAGTATTCCACTGACGACGTTGCTATCATTCCTACATACTGAATCCCAGCACTTCTAGCCTTTTATCCGCAGTATGGACTATTCACGACCTTCTGCATTTTGAGTGTCTTGTATGTTGTTCCCCTTTTCCTTTCTTACCTTAAACTCTTGCATTGTATCTTCTATCTCTTTCATGACCTCCCTTCCACATAAGTATAATTCACGTTCACAACTTGAAGCTCTACTATGATACTTGCACCTCTGGTGCATACACAATCCGGTGGGAGCTTCATATTGACTTCTTCTAAGTTTGGTACTCTTTTAACTGTCTCTATTGTAGAGCCATTATAAAATATGGCTACTGTACTACCTCTCTTGTACGTATAATTTTAAGAGTGATCCTGAAATGTCCTCAACCCATATGTTTATAAATTTTCTAGGTTCATTAATCAAACTCCTAATTTACTTAGTTGATGTACCTCTTTAGTTTCCTCCTTCTTCTTATCAGTCTTTATGTAGATTTAAGTTATCTCCCAATCTGGGGTTCATGGTATTAGTTATTACGTTTAGCCTTCCATGAGCGCTTCGGAATGTCCATGATACAATCTTCTAACAACTCAATCCTTTGTCTATGCCTTGGGCTCAATTCTTTCTTTTATACCGGAGTCTTCTAAGTCGGTATGATTGTCAACATATATGCTACATGTATTATACTCCAAACTCTTAAGTGTGTCCATAACGTAACTAACTCGGGATCATTGATCGAATAATTCCTTACAATCCTTCTTAGCTTTCTTTAAACTTATGCAATGACTTTTCCTGGTCTTTCTGCCCCCTTGTTGCATGTATACTTAACATATCCTAGTTCCCACTCATGCCGAAATTTTTGTGCAACTCATATGGTCTAGAATATTACCTTCGATTTTTCTCCCCGTTCATTAGCCACGGTAGGTGCCACTTTCTTTTGGAGTGATTACAATGTTGATGTGAGACTATTGTTACACGACCATTTCCTCTTTAGGTTACTATGCTTAGGTTGAAGACTTTTTCCTTATTTCTTCAGCTAGTCTTTCGTTGTAGTACTTCGGGACGACCCTCTGACTCTTCTAAAGTTGAGAGCTTGTTATATTGTATACCCAAAGAAGTTTTTTGATATTCTTACTCGCCTACAAATATCTGTAGTTACATACCTCTATGCACCTGTGCTCGTGCGGTTGCTTCTGAACTGAAGTTTTGACTATCTTCCCAGTGGCATTCTCTTTTATTTCTGTAATACTCATACGATATCTTTAACTACCCCAACTCCTATCTGAATATTTTTCAAGGGTTCTGATGTCATATCTGCAAGACTGAACTGCCCATGTTGGGGTTTACTATGTTTATTTTGCATGGTCTGTTGATTTATCTATAACCTCTTGTCTAGCTATAACTAGACCCTTCCTGAATCGATTACTAACTGCTCGTTAGTCCATTCTCATATTAATACTCCTCGTGATCTTTCTTGGATTATTTTCTTTGTTTTAACTTACATCTTGCGCTACTCTTTATTTATTAATAACATCCAGGGCCGGACCCCGTACTTCCTCTCCTTAGCATTGTGCTTGCTTAATATTCTTGAATCATAGCATATACGTAGGAGCTGAACAAGTGTAATCTCATTCCTTTCTCATTTTTATTGCATCATTCCTTTACCATTCTATAGTTACTAGAACCACTTAATTCTGACTTAATGCCACATCACTCCATATTCCCCTCCTTTAGGGGAGTACTAAAAGTTGGAGCTACGATGATCTATCTATAAATGTTTTACCTCTTCATTGTTTGCACCTTTTCACGTCATCGATGATCTTTACTCGCCTTGCGGAAATCCTTCTGTACTAAGGATAACAAAATTCCTTACTCACAAGGGTGACATCTAGTATATCTGGCACATGCCGTCCCTTAAGCTTAAATTTGCTCACATTGCTTGCTTTAGGGAAGCGTCTTCCTGAATGACCTTTAAAGGGTATTCTTCTATCATCCATTCATTTATTGTCGAAACGTAATCTCTGAAGTTCTCATGATGCCGACTATTATCAAATTACTTAGTCCTTAATTCATGTTTAGTTTATCTTGTTCACCAATCCATACTGATTTCTATTATTCTGGAGTCTAACTTTTCTGGATGGTAGTCGCGTTAAAGTCACGAGCTTATTTCTCGAAATGAGGATGTGACGTTATGACATATACTCTTTTGCTGCCTTAAGGCCTATCACCCCTCGTATTTTCCATCCCTTGTCTATATAGACTTTGTAATACTCTCATCATTTTTTTTTGATCTACCGTTGTCATTCATGTATCGCATCTTACTCATAATACTACCTTATCTCTCTTCTCATTACCCTGCTAATATTTCTGCCTATCCCTTTCTTGTGAAAACTTCAACAAGACATTCTTTTGCTATTAGGTCCTCTTGCTTCATTCACCGGCTTTTTGGGTTGCTCAACGTCCTCTCTCTACTAGGGACGGGAGCCATACTAAGATAATATTTGTCCCTTCTAGGCTTCCAGTACCCATCTTTGTAGTACTCATATGTAGCTGTACAATTTTAGGGTGCACCATCTGGGTGTTTCACGAGGAGATCTATTAGAACATTTGCAATGTCCTTCGGAAATGTCAACTAACGCATACAATCCATTCACCATTTTGGGTTACTCTAACCCTGGCCGGATCTTGATATCCCACCCTTCTTTTAAACTACACCTGTTAGCCCCCATAGGGCATAACCAGGATGGGTGTGGCCGATTGTACATACCTCTATTATTATTGATGGTACTCAAAAGGCTTATATTCCTCTGCCTAAATTGTAAATACTAATATTTTTCATTAACTGGGCACCTTATACCCTTCTTCACATTGCTTCTTTTATTTGTCGAAACTTGTGTCTACCTCTCGATTAACTTATTCCTTTTTATTGTGCGAGTGGATAGGCATTCTTGCCTTAGGAATCTTTATCAAGAAGCTTACACATCTTAGTATACACATGATCTATTGAATACCTCATATTTATCTATCATAAGCAAGATGCAAAAATTGAGTTCCTCTGGCTCAACTCTTCCACAGATATATCTCTTACTAACCGTCTTTCTAGATGTAGGTATTGCCGTAATATAAATAAGATAAAGTTTAGGAAATTGAGTTCTTACAACTGAACTCTACCACACGATCTAGAGTAAGAAGAAATACTGAACGTCCTAAATACCCTGTAGCCTCTTGCTTATAAGTGTGGTGCACGACACACCCATAAACAAGACTCTACTAGACACGGCTTGTAGACTCCCTAGGACAGAACTGCTCTAATATCACGTTTGTCACAACCCAAACCTATAGGCCACAACAAGCACCCGGTACCTTACTTAACTGAGTACCAACATAACATATCTTTCTTATTGTACTTTCGTTGGCAAATGGGCCAAACGTAATATCATGGGATAACCAGAATAAACATAGAGGAATACTCAACATAGGATGACCCAACCTGATATAAAAACTTATACATGTGATATACGGGCCTATAAGGCCAACATGATCATTTGTAAACTCAAAACATAGGCCGGCAAGGCTATACTAGCATTCTCTAAGAGTACATACTGATCATAAGGGTCGGGACAGGGCCCCGCCATACCAAATAATACGTATCTAAATCATACTGACCAAACAAGCAACTCTAGAGCAAATGGAGCGCACCAACATCTTCCATTGAGATGATAGCCTACTTGGAGGACTCTCTACCTGTCTATTGGGACCTGCGGGCATGAAATGCAGCGTCCCCAGGCAAAAGGGACGTTAGTACAAATCTACCAATTATGTAAGGCATACAAATAAGTACATAAAACACATGGAAGAAATATAAAGTACACGACTCAACCTGTAAGTCTGGACAACTCTGTAATTAATGAAATACTTATGGTGTCATGCAAATGTGAATGAATATCATGTCGTGCATTGGTACATGTGTTCATGATATCATCAAGCCTTTGAGGGCATCACATCATATCATCTCAGCCACTGTGGGCAACATCATCATCGTGTACCAGCTGATCAGGTGGTGATGAGTATATAATGTCGTAACCTTTTTCCATATCCCATATACATATAAGTACATATATATATATATATATATATATATATATATATATATATATATATATATATATATATATGCGTATATAAAGCCATCTGGTCATGGGTCAATGTGCATGAATGCAATGCATGAGAAGTACGTCAATAAAATATTTCAGAGTGTCATAAGACCATTATGCCTCTGATTATTATCATAAAATCAACTTACGCATTTTCTAAGACCCATGAACAGATGATAAAATAATATGACACATGGGAATTCAAGAATATATGCATCTCTAATACTTCTATGAATAGAGTTATGGAAGTTGTGCATTTGCTCGTTTCGTTCGTGTCGTATAGATCATGCCAAAAAGAAAGAAGGGATAGCCTTAACATACTTGAGTAGAGTCTCTTGACAATCCCTCTAATATACGTCAATTGCAAAAAATTACGTAACGACAAGATCGGAGTAGGGAAAAATTCTTATGATATTCTTACGAAAGATTGCACCGTACTCCTTTAGAATCGCAAAATCCTATTGCTATAATATTACATAGTCTCGTATAAATTTTGTTCTCACTAAAGAACTCACGTTACATGTATATGCATGTTCTTGCATGAACTTGATGAAGAAAACTAACTTTACTATATCTCACTTTGTGAAAGAATCTAAAGAATTATGTTTTAAATTTTCCCATCTGTAAGTGTCTTCTTTGAAGACATATTAAAGCCTTTCACAATTAAGCTTTGTGGCCCCATTTACATAGTGACTAAGACCCAAGATTACTCCAAATGTGACACCTTATAGTAATGACTAATGAGTCATTAATTAGATTGGGGTGGCTGCCACATTATGCTATTTAATGCTTATCCAATATATCCCCAATTAATTAGGTAATGCCCCGTTACCCAGTATTTAATCAATTACCCTCATAATTAAGAATTATCTTAACTTACTTAAAATACTACTCACTTTTAACATAGTTTGTACACCTTACTATCATGGTCATCTATTACAATGTATGTCACTAGTCCATAAATATCAGGTATTAACGGTGGGCCCGTATTTTATCTCAATATGCCAAATGTTGGATGAAAAAGTCATTTTCTTTGACTTGCTTTCCCTCTCACCATCACGAATTTACTCATCATTTTTTTAAAATAGTATAATCCTTATAATCTTTAAATAATCTTTTTCTTTAGACTAATGTCAATTACCTTACGACAAATTCAACGTACAATACTACAGGGTGAAACATCGTCGTAATTTAATACTGTGAAGTATAACATCATCGTAATATAATACTGTGGGATGTAATAATGACGTAATATTGCGGGGTGTCACACGGCCCTTCTGGCCCACTCACCCATGATGATGTAATAGGAAAGATACATTACATTGGTGCTCAGTTGAGTAAGGCACATGGTGCCCATCGTGGCCTATCGGTTTGAGTCATGACAAAAGAGGTATCAAAGAATTTCTGTCTTAGGGATTCTACAAGCCATGTCTAGTAGAGTCTTATTTATGGGTGTATTGTGCACCACACTTATAAGCAGGAGGCTATATGGCATTTAGGACTGCCACTCTTTCTTTTTACTCTAGATCGTGTTGTAGAGCTCAATTGTAAGAACTCAATTTCCTAAACTCTATCTTATTCATAATACGATGATGCCTACATCTAGAAAGAAAATAGGTAAGGGATTGAATGCGGCTGTGGAAGAGTTAAGTTAGAGGAACTCGATTTTGCATCATTCTTATGATGAGTAAATGTAAGGTCTCCAGCAGATCATGTGTGTACCAAGACGTGTGAGCTTCTGGAAAAAGAGCCTAAGGCAAGAATATCTATCCACCCATATGGTAAAAAGCAATGAGAGAATCAGAAGGTAGATACAAGTTTCAACAAGTAAAAGAAGCAAGATGAAGAAGGGTACGAGGTACTCAGCTAGTGAAGATTATCATTACTTACAATTCAGGAAGAGAGATACAAGCATTCTATGTTACCTTCAATAGTAATAAGGTATGTACAATTGGCCACACCGATCTCAGTTATGCCATATGGGAGCTAACTGATATGGTTTAAGAGAAGGACGGGATATTAAGATCCTACCAGGGTTAGAGTAACCCAAAAATGGTGGATGGATTTTTTGCGTTAGTTGATATTTCTTAAGGATATTGCAAATATACTAATAGAACTCCTTATGAGATACCCAGATTGTGCACTCTAAAATAGTACAACTGGATATGAGTACTACAAAGATAGGCACTGGAATCCTGGAAGAGATAAATATTACCTAAGTATGTTTCTCGTCCCTAGTAGAGCGAGAATGTTAGGCAACCCAAAGAGCTAGCAGATGGAGCAAGGGGATCAAAAAGCAAAAAAATGTCTTATTAAAGTTTTCAGAATAAAGTGATAGATAGAAATCTTAGCAGGGAAATAAGAAGAGAGATAATGAAGCATTATGAGTAAGATGTGATACATGGATGACAACGGTAGATCAAAAAAAAAGTGACAGTATTACAGAGTTTATAGTCAAGTAATAGAAGGGGCGAGGGGTGACAGGCCTTGAGACAACAAAAGAGTATAGGGCATAAAGTCATATCCTCATTTGGAGAAATAAGTTTGTGACTCTAACGTGATTAACAGAAGGAAAAGCTAAACCCAGAGTAATAGAAATCAGTATGGACTGGTGAACAAGATAAACTAAACATAAAGTAGGGATTGAGTTACTTGATAATAGTCGGCATCATGAGAATTTCATATATTGCATTTCAGCGATAATAGAATGGACGACAGAAGAATAACCTTTAAAGGTCATTCAAGAAGACGCTTCCCTAAAGCAAGCAATGTGAGCAAAGTTAAGCTTAAGGGATTGTATGTGTGCCAGTTACACTAGGTGTTACCCTCGTGAGTAAGGAATTTTGTTTTCCTTGGTACAGAAGGATTACCGCAAGGCGAGTAAGGGCCATCAATGATGTGAAAAGATGCCAAAGATGAAGAGGTAAAACATCTATAGGTAGATCGTCGTAACGCTAAATCTTACTACTCCCCTAAAGGGGGGAATATGGAGTGATGTGGCATTAAGTTAGAATTAAATGTTCCAGAAATTATGGAATGGTAAAGGAAGAATGCGATAAATATGAGAAAGGAATGAGATTGCACTTATCCAAATCCTACCGATATGCTACGATTCCAGAACATTATGTAAGCACGAAATCAAGGAAAGAAAGTAAAGGTTCCTACCCGGGATGGTATTGATAAATAAGGAGCTAGTACGAGAGGTAAGTTAAGACAAAGGAAATAACCCAAGAAAGATTATGCGGAATATTGATATGAGAATGGGCCAACGAGTAGTTAGTAGTTGATTCAAGAAGAGCCTAGATATGGCTAGACAAGAAGATACAGACAAATCAACAGATCGTGCAAAATAAACATAGTAAACCCCAACATGGGGAATTCAATCTCGCAAATATGACATCGTGACCCTTGAGAAATATTCAGATAGCAGTTGGGGTAGTTAAAGGTGTCGTATAAGTGTCTCAAAAATAAAAGAGAGTTCCACTGGGAAATAGTCAAAGGTTAAGTTCAAAAGCAACCTTACAAGTACAAGGGCGTGGAGATAAGTAACTACGGATAATTATAGGCGAGGAAGGACATCAAAAATTTCGTTGAGTATACGATGTAATAAGCTCGCAACTTTACAAGAGTCAGAGGGTCCTCCCTAAGTACTACAATGAAAGGCTAGATGAGAAAATAAGGAAGAAGGCTTCAACCTAAGCACAATGACCTAAAGATGAAATGGTCTTATAACAACAGTCTCACAACCACATTGTATGCACTCCATAAGAAAGTGGCACCTACAGTAGCTAATGAACGGGAAGTAAAAGCAAAAGTAGGATTCAAGATCATGTGAGTTGCATGAAAATTCAGGAATGCATGGGAACTAAGATAAGCTAAGTATGCTCGCAAAAAGGGGATAGAATGGCCAGGAAAGGTAATAGCTTATGTATAAACAAAGCTGAGAAGGAACAAAATGAATTATTCTGTAACGACCCGAGCGGTCGTTTTGCTTTCTAGAACCATGTTCCCCTAAATAAGACTTTTTGTACTTGCTTTTACTGTTTTATGACTTGTAGGGATGATTAGTTCAGGATTTGGAAGGTTCGGGTTGAAATAGGAACACTTGGTTGTTTAAGTTGGCTTAAAAGGCTAAGTTTGACTTCGGCCAATATTTTGAGTAAATGACCTTGGAATCTGGATTTGACGGTTACAATAGGTTTGTATGATGATTTTGGACTTGCGCGTATGTTCAGATCGGGTTTTAGATGAACCTGGGTTTTGGGTTGAAATGGATCTTTATATTCTAGACGTTTGTTTGGGATTCTGAGACTGGGAATAGCTCCGTATGGTAATTCAGGACTTGGGAGCGTGCCTAGAAGTGGATTCAGAGGTCCGTAAGTCGTTTCGAAGTCATTTGGTGAATGTTACAAATTTGAAGTTTTAGAAAGTTTGACCGATGGTGGACTTTTTGATATCAGGTTTGGATTTCCAGTTCCAAAAGTTGGAGTAGGTATGTAATGTCATTTAAAACTTTCATGCAAAATTTGGCGTCATTCCGAGTTGATTTGATAGGAATCGGACGCGCAGAATTGTTTTTAGAAGTTTTTGAGTTCATGAGTAAATTCATGCATTTTGACGTCCAATTCGTGGTTTTTTATGTTATTCTGGTGTTCCAATCGCACGAGAAAGTTTGTATGATGTTTTTAGACTTGTGTGGGTGTTTGGTGTGGATCCTCGAGGGCTCGGGTGAGTTTCAGACGTTTGGAAGGAATGAAAACACATCAGTTTTCTGGTGTTTCTTGGCAGCAATTACATGTCTCGCAAATGCAAGAAATTGTTCGCAAATGCAAACCTCGCATTTGCAAGAAGGGCTTCTGAATTGCGAAGGAGCCCAACCTAGGCAGTGTTCACATTTGCCACACATTTGTCGCATTTGCAATCCCGGCAGAGTTTGCATTTGCGACTCTTTGGTCGCATTTGCGACCGCAGCAGCGGAAGCCCAGGCTTCGCATTTGCGAACCTAGTGTCGCAAATGCGACATTAAAGGCATGTGCCCAGCTCATTTAGTGCGGGATTTAAGGCCATTTATCTTATTTCACTTCATATCTTGGGCGATTTTTGGAGCTTTTGGAAGAGGGGTTTCACCTAGCACTTTGAGGTAAGTAATTTCTACATAACATGAGTAAAATACATAGATTATGGGTAGATTAACATGTAAAAATTAGTGAAAATCAAGGGTTTAGATGAAAACCTAGGTTTTGATAAAAAGGAGATTTGACCACGAAATTGGTTAGGAACTTAGTAAAAATCATATATTTATGTTCCTAAAGTTATGGGTAACAACTTTCTTCGAAAGTTTTCAGAATCCGGACACGTGGACCTAAGGGCGAATTTTAGGAATCTTACATTTAGGGTTGGGTAATCACATTAATAATGGGAATATGAACTTTTGAGCTTACATTGATTAATTTGTATAATATTTGACTAGTTTCGAGCTGTTGGGCACCAAACTTGGAGGTTTGAGCACATTTTTGAATTGGGAAGTAGGTTTTGAGACGAGGTAAGTCTCTTTTCTAACCTTGTAAGAGGGAATTAACCCCATAGGTGAATTAAATAAATGTGTGTACCTATTTGTGGGGGTTACGTACATACAAGGTGACGAGAGCCCGTACGTAGCTACTATTATGCTATTGTTCGGCTAGTCTAGGACCCGTACTATGCTTTATTTGAAATGTTTGCACCCCTACTTGTTTATTTAATTGCTCAAGTCATAATGGAAGTTGATAAAAGAGTTTTAAAAGGTAAAAATTACTTACTTGAAGTTACGAATAAGACACTTGACTATGTATGAGAATATGTGTTTTATTTGAAATGTTTTCTATTTGTGGAGTGGGTCGAACACCTCGGTAGCAGGTAGATGCATCTGTGGTTCGTGTTGTTCGACCCTCGACAGTGCACAATTTAAATACTATGTTGGATCGGGTCGTACGACCTCAGCATAATTTGTGCATGTTAATTTTTTGGAACTATTTCTAATTAATATTGTTTAAATTTTTTGAAATGCGAGCTGTTAAATGATAAAGATGAACTTGAGATTAAATATTTGTGTCAAGACCCTAAAATTGACTCGGTCGTGATGGCGCCTAACGTGAAACTAGGCCAGCCGACACAAACCCTAAAACCAACAAGAAATTTATAATAAGTCATTTAAAGCCATTCATTAGCTAAAATCCCATAATATAAGTTAGGATAAGCATTGCAGAAATATAAGACAAGCCCGACATCGGGGTATCACCAGTCATGAGCAACTACAACTCGTGTAGGAATAAGAAAAGACAACATAGTCTGAAATAAAATAATAAGACAATCTAAATAGGATAGGAAGGAGAAGCACTGGGCTGCGAACGCCAAACAGCTACCTAGTCAACTCCGGAGACATGCTGGAAGAATGATCAGCACCTACTATCGCGCCCCGAGACTCCTGGATCTGCACACAAGGTGTAGGGAGTAATGAGAGTACGCCAAATCAGTAAGTAATAAAAGTAAAAGCAGCTGAGCAGTAAGAAACAGGTAATTTCATGTCATAGCACCACATTAAAATAGTATATCTCTAGAACAATAAAGTAAATCAATAAAACTCGTAAAAATAACTCAATTCAGTAAAACCTTTTTAAAACATCTTTCAATAGTTTCAAATGAGTGATAAAAACAGTGAGTAAAAGTGATGAAGTCATAAACAGCCCCTCGGGCAAAACATGTATCACAACCGCCCCTTGTCACACCTCCTTCTTCTACCCCGGAAGGGGTATAGGGGAGTTTTTCCAATTAAAGTAATAATAATTGAAACGGTATTATTATTTAAGTTCAGAGTCGACACTTGGGATAATTTATGGTGTCCCAAGTCACCGGTTTAAAATCCCGAATCGAGGAAGATTGACTCTGTTTTGCAGTCCTCGAACACAGAAATCCGGGTAAAGAATTCTGTTAACCCGGGAGAAGGTGTTAGGCATTTCCGGGTTCTGTGGTATTAGAACGGTCGCTCAACTATTATTATTGGACTATTTATCTGATTTTAAAACATTTTGAAACCTATGTGAATTTTATCCCTTTTAAAACTACTTTTAATAATCTGATTGTCATACAGCTAATTATTTGATTACACATTGCGATTCATGTCACAGGAACCGTGCCCACGATCCACAACATGTTTATTTTATTAACAAGATTAAATTGTAGCCGGGTCACATAAATGTACACCCTGATTTTAAAATTATGTATCACAACTACGTCACATGAACCGTACCCGTAGCTATGACACTTTACTTAATTAACGCGCTTAAATCAAACTACGAGAATTCAAGGCATTTTTCTACATTAGTTACGATAATTAATATGAGGGCCATAGATTAGGTGATTCAATTGTGTGAATGGAACGCCTCAGTTTCTTTCATAGGAAATGCATTCATATTAAACGAACTAGGATATCTACACTTAAAACTAATTTAAACTTAGAAATTACAACTACACCATGAGAGTCGTACCCGTAGTTGTGCTGATTTAATTAGTGCCTAAGGCAAACTACGAAATTCTCATGTTTAATTCAAGACTATGTTTAAGATTATCGCGATGCCTATTGAATTATGGCTACATCTAATATAACGTTTCTGAGATATCAAATTCGCTAACTTGGATTGTAGAAAGGAATGGACCAGCTTTTATTAAGTCCTATAACATAAGGGCCCAATCAAAAAGAACTCATTGAATATGTCAATCATGGGAATAGTGTGACACAATAGGGCCAAGATAGCCAGAACCTAAGCATTATACATTAACCAATTTTCAATTAATTCACAAACTATAACAAGAGGATCAAACAATAGCGTATCAACTGATAACAAAATTGTCATGCATACCACATTGCTCACTTTAATGAGATATTATAGCTTCTGCACCTTTAATCTTGCTTTAACCTTTTTATAAATCTTATTCACCACCAAGATATACAACGTCAGGCTTCTGTTTATGTCAACATCACACACATACGTATAAAAGCAGAAGGAATGATATTGACACATTTACAACCCATAATTGTGTTCATTTTTGTTTTTCACAGAATTTCATAACCTCACAGTTGTATCAATTTCATGAGTCAGTGTTAAAGAACCAGTAGATTTATCTTACACTAAGAGGACCTAAAGAATGAGATAAAACCTTTTTAATAAGACTGGATGAGCGATAACTAAGCTCCAGACATTATTCCCAAACTAGCCATATTAGAGACTCAAATGACTCCAACATAGACCCAAAACCAAAATCACAGTGTACATACACTTGGTTCAGACATCTAACACCTTTGGAAAGATTCTTAACACAAACAGAATTCAAGTCCTAAAATTCATGTGTTAGAATAACAACTTTTATAATCTAACACAGATTTACATCTACTGATATGCGAAACAGAACAGTGACTAATAGAAGAAGAGATATACAAATTAACAGAACTTAGGAACCAATTTCTGAAAAATCGATAATTAATCACATCAACCTTAACACATGCATTGTCATATCACTTCAAATTCTAGAGATTCAAAGGAGTACCTGGATACAGCAAAATAAAAATCAAAAATATATTTGAAAATCAGCTTATAGCAGCAAAGCAATAACAAGTCTAGCAACAAAGAACAACAATAACCATCAACTTAATAGCCTCAATATCCAGTCATATTTCAGCTTAGAAAAACCAGAAAATCCCAAGAAAGACCACTTCTAAACTTTTTAGCCAAAGAAAGAAAGCAGGCTCAAAACTAGAGTAGTTTTTTTTTGGAAATATTTTCAGTTGTTTTCTCTTTTTGGAATCCTCCCCATCTCTGCCCTAGAATTTAGGAGAATGAGCTTCTTATAAGAGGGCTTTAGGGCAGCAGAATTTGATTTTTCCTTTTACTATTACCCCTCCCTCATTTTTTTTGTTCATTTCAAAGCCTATATTTAAGCCTGCTTTTTCTTAAAACCACCCCCAGCTTTTAGGAAAGGAATCATTCTATAACTGAAACTGGGCAGCTTTGGGACAGCTGTCCATATTCAGATATTTCCACATGCTCTGTTCACCAAGTCTAGGCAGCTGTATGCTTTCTAGAACCTTCCCCTTCAGTTTTGGGCCAATTCCCCTGGCCAACAGGCCCAAGTGTAGTATTTAACTCAGGCCTAGGCTGAACACCATTTTTATCCAGCTAGCATCAGAATCAAAACATTCAAGTAAAAGGAAAAAAGAAAATGGTGCAAATCAGAATCAAACATTCAATTAACTAATTAGCTTATTTGAATTATCTTAAAATAGCTAATCGAGCTCATTCTAAATTACCCTAAAGCAAATTGCAATTAACCAAGAACTTAAACATGCTAACAATGATTTAACACAACTGACTAATTAAAAAATGAATAAAACTCGCTTGATAAGCGTTCAAAACTATCATGCAAACAAAGCCAATTGAGAAGAAGAGAAAGAAAGAAAGAAAAATAGAAGAGAAAACAAAACAAAATAAAAACAGAAACAAAGAGTGGAGTAAAAGGATTTACCGATTGAAATTTAGCAAATGACAAAGAAAACAAGGCGGAAGACTGGTCAGGCTTCAAGATGCTTCGAAAGGGCTTGAAGTTGACCCAAATGACTACTCCGGTCAAGATTAACCTATTTGGGCAAACTTCCAGCCAAAACGAGCAGAAACTTCAAGAAAATCTCAAAACACAAAAACTAGGTCAAACCATAGATCCAGGATTTGATGAGTTCTAAGGATTATTTGGGGAAATTATTGGGGGTTTTGAGTTTGGGGAGTCCTAGTGATTATAGGGTGTGAACTTGGGGTCGATTGGGGTTGTGTCACCGGCCGATGGGGTTTGGGAATTTAGGGGCGGATAGGGTAACTAGGGTTTATGAGAGAGACGAAATGGAGGGGGGGTCGGTTATGATAGTCTTATATCAAATTGAATGTTAGTTCTGAACCGTTGGATCACTAGGATCCAACGACTATGATCAAAGACGGGCGAAAAGGGGTCGTTTGGTTTAGATGGGGGGGGGGGGCTGCACCGGGTAATTTTATTTTGGGCTTGGATTTGCGGCGAGTTTGGGGTGTGTTTGGGGCAGATTTGGGGCAACATTTTTGGGCTTCAACATTAATTGGCCCAGTGAAATTAAAGATCAAGCTTACTTTTCTTTTACCTTTTTTAATCCTTTTTCTTTTCTTTTTCCTTAATTAATAAAAATCCTAAATTAAACCCTAAATTAATCTAAGTTGTAAAATAAAACTAATTATCAAATCATAAGATTAATAAAAATGAAATGATCTTAAATTAAAAGAGAAAAATTAATAATCCAAAGTTAAAAGCTAAGAATGCAAAAATGAGCCATTTTTATGATTTTTATTTTTAAATAAAGCAATTAATTCTAAAAACATGGAAATAGAATCTAAATGCAATGCATGGTAATTTTGATTTTTTCATGATATTAATAAAAGTAAACATGCACAGAAATGCAAACAATTAACAAAAAATCCTATAAAATTGCAAACAATTGGGAAAAATCCATTTCTTTAATTTGTAGGATTATTTCACATAGGGCAAAAATCACGTGCTCACAGCTGCCTCACTTTGCTCAGAAACACGAAGAGTTTTCGGACAAAGATAAAGTGAGCGGATACGAGCGATTTTTGACCGTTTGAATACTCTGTGGGAAGCATTTTTTGAAAGATCTGACCGAACCCTGCTTTCGAGATCGCCTACATATCCTTGACCATAAAGGAATCAGGTCAGTATAGTTCGAGAAGTTATGGCAGCTAGGACTACCGGGAAGTTATGATTTCACTGTTGTTGCTGCTGCTACTACTTGCTGAACTCCTTATTACACCGAGACAAAATAAAAAGAAATTAGGCTAAACTCTGATCTACGAATTACAAGAATCCTATATACACATCATCAAACTTGGTCTTGCCGCTTCTGCAGTTCTGTTGTGCATCTTGAACTGTTGACTTACACTCTCGGGGCAAGCTTCTGATGTTGCTAATTGCAATTGGATTTTGAAGTGAGTTCCCTTGTTTTCCAGGTAGGTGCCTAATTACATAAACTTGAACTGTATTCCCTTATTCTCCAGGTGGGTGCCTGATTGCGAAAACATGAAATTGTATTCCCATATTCTCCAAGTGGGCGCTTGATTGCCAAAACTTGAACTATATTCCCTTGTTCTCCAGATAGGCGTCTAATTTCCAAAATTTGAACGGTATTCCCTTGTTCTCCAGGTGGGCACCTGATTGCTAACACTCGAATTGTATTCCCTTGTTCTCCAGGTGGGCGCCTGATTGCCAAAACATGAACTGTATTCCTTTGTTCTCCAGGTGGATGCCTCATTGCAAAAACTTGAACTGTATTCCCTTGTTCTCTAAGTGGGCGCCTGATTGCCAAAAACTTGAACAGTATTTCTTTGTTCTCCAGGTGGGTGCCTGATTGACAAAACTTGAACTATATTCTCTTGTTCTGTAGGTGGGCACCGAATTGCCAAAACCTGAACTGTACTCCCATGTTCTCCAGGTGGGCGCCTGATTGCCAAAACTTAAAACTGTATTCCCTTGTTCTCCAGGTGAGCGCCTGATTGCAAAAACATGAACTGTATTCCCTCGTTCTCCAGGTGGGCACCTGATTACCTAAACTTGAACTTTATTCCCGTGTTCTCCAGGTGGGCACCTGATTACCAAAACTTGAATTGTATTCCCTTGTTCTCTGCGCCTGATTTCCAAAACTTGAACTGTATTCCTTTGTTCTCCAGGTGGGCGCCTGATTGCAAAAACTTGAACTGTATTCCCTCGTTCTCCAGGTGGGCGCCTGATTGCCAAAACTTGAACATGTATTTTCTTGTTATCCGGGTGGACGCCTCATTGCCAAAACTTGAACTGTATTCCCTTGTTCTCCAGGTGGGCGCCTGATTGCCAAAACTTGAATTGTATTCCCTTGTTCTCCAGGTGAGCGCCTGATTGCCAAACACTTGAACTGTATTCCCTTGTTCTCCAGGTGGGCGCCTGATTGCCAAAATTTGAACTATATTCCCTTGTTTTCCAGGTGGGCGCCTGATTACCAAAACTTGAACTGTATTCCCTCGTTCTCCAGGTGGGTGCCTGATTGCCAAAACTTGAACTGTATTCCCTTATCCTCCAGGTGGGTGCCTGATTGCCAAAACTTGAATTGTATTCCCTTGTTCTCTGCGCTTGATTGGCAAAACTTGAACTGAATTCCCTTGCTCTGTTGGTGGGGGCCTGATTGACAAAAACTTGAACTGTATTCGCTTGTTGTGCAGGTGGGCGCCTGATTGCCAAAACATAAACTGTACTCTCATGTTCTCCAGGTGGTTGCCTGATTTCCAAAACTTGAAACTGTATTCCCTTGTTCTCCAGGTGAGTGCTTGTTTGCAAAAACATGAACTGTATTACCTCGTTCTTCATGTGGGCGCCTGATTACCTAAACTTGAACTATATTCCCTTGTTCTCCAGGTGGGCGCCTAATTGCCAAAACTTGAACTGTATTCACATGTTCTCGAGGTGGGTGCCTGATTACAAAAACTTGAATTGTATTCCCTTGTTCTCTGCGCCTGATTTCCAAAACTTGAACTGTATTTCTTTGTTCTCCAGGTGGGCGCCTGATTGGCAAAACTTGAACTGTATTCCCTCGTTCTCTAGGTGGGCGCCTGATTGCCAAAACTTGAAATATATTCCCTTGTTCTCCAGATGCGCCTGATTGCCAAAACTTGAATTGTATTCCCTTGTTCTCCAGGTGGGCGCCTGATTGCCAAAAACTTGAATTGTATTCACTTGTTCTCGAGTTGGGCGCCTGATTGCCAAAACTTGAACTATATTCCCTTGTTTTCTAGGTGGGCGCCTGATTACCAAAACTTGAACTGTATTCCCTCGTTCTCCAGGTGGGTTCCTGATTGCCAAAACTTGAACTGTATTCCCTTATCCTCTAGGTGGGCGCCTGATTGCCAAAACTTGAATTTTATTCCCTTGTTCTCTGCGCCTGATTTGCAAAACTTGAACTGCATTCCCTTGTTTTGTAGGTGGGCGCCTGATTGACAAAAACTTGAACTGTATTCCCTTGTTGTGCAGGTGGGCGCCTGATTGCGAAAACTTAAATTGTACTCCCATGTTCTCCAGGTGGTTGCCTGATTGCCAAAACTTGAAACTGTATTCCCTTGTTCTCCAGGTAAGCGCCTGATTGCAAAAACATGAATTGTATTCCCTCGTTCTCCAGGTGGGCGCCTGATTGCCAAAACTGGAACTGTATTCCCCTGTTCTCCAGGTAGGTGCCTGATTACAAAAACTTGAATTGTATTCCCTTGTTCTCTGCGCCTGATTTCCAAAACTTGAACTGTATTTCGTTGTTCTCCAAGTGGGAGCCTGATTGCCCAAACTTGAACTGTATTCACTCGTTCTCCAGGTGGGCGCCTGATAGCCAAAACTTGAACATGTATTTCCTTGTTATCCAGGTAGGCGTCTGATTGCCAATACTTGAACTGTATTCCCTTTTTCTCCAGTTAGGCGCCTGATTGCCAAACCTTGAACTGTATTCCCTTGTTCTCCAGGTGGGCACCTGATTGCCAAACTTGAACAGTATTCCCTTGCTCTCCATGTAGGCGCCTGATTGCCAAAAATTGAATTATAATCCCTTGTTCTCTGCGCCTGATAGCCAAAACTTGAACTGTATTCCTTTGTTCTCCAGGTAGGCGCCTGATTGCCAAAACTTGAACTATATTCGCTCGTTCTCTAGGTGGGTGCCTCATTACAAAACTGGAACTGCATTCCCTCGTTCTCTGCGCCTGATAGCCAAAACTTGAACTGTATTCCCTTGTTCTCCAGGTGGGCGCCCTATTCCCAAACTTGAATTGTTTTCCCTTGTTCTCTGCGTCTGATTGCCAAAACTTGAATTGTATTCCCTTGCTCTGTAGATGGGCGCCTGATTGCCAAAAACTTGAACTGTATTCCCTAGTTCTGCAGGTAGGCGCCTGATTGCAAAACTTGAACTGTATTCCCTTGTTCTCTACACCTGATTGCCAAAACATGAACTGTATTCCTTTGTTCTCCAGATGGATACCTCATTGCAAAAACTTGAACTGTATTCCCTTGTTCTCTAAGTGGGCGCCTGATTGCCAAAAACTTGAACAGTATTCCTTTGTTCTCCAGGTGGGTGCCTGATTGACAAAACTTAAACTATATTCCCTTGTTTTGTAGGTGGGCACCGAATTGCCAAAACCTGAACTGTACTCCCATGTTCTCCATATGGGCGCCTGATTGCCAAAACTTAAAACTGTATTCCCTTATTCTCCAGGTGAGCGCCTGATTGCAAAAACATGAACTGTATTCCCTCGTTCTCTAGGTGGGCGCCTGATTACCTAAACTTGAACTTTATTCCCGTGTTCTCCAGGTGGGAGCATGATTGCCAAAACTTGAACTGTATTCCCCTGTTCTCCAGGTGGGCACCTGATTACCAAAACTTGAATTGTATTCCCTTGTTCTCTGCGCCTGATTTCCAAAACTTGAACTGTATTCCTTTGATCTCCAAGTGGGTGCCTGATTGCAAAAACTTGAACTGTATTCCCTCGTTCTCCAGGTGGGCGCCTGATTGCCAAAACTTGAACATGTATTTTCTTGTTATCCAGGTGGACGCCTCATTGCCAAAACTTGAACTGTATTCCCTTGTTCTCCAGGTGGGCGCCTGATTGCCAAAACTTGAATTGTATTCCCTTGTTCTCCAAGTTAGCGTCTGATTGCCAAACACTTGAACTGTATTCCCTTGTTCTCCAGGTGGGCGCCTGATTGCCAAAATTTGAACTATATTCCCTTATTTTCTAGGTGGGCGCCTGATTACCAAAACTTGAACTGTATTCCCTCGTTCTCCAGGTGGGTGCCTGATTGCCAAAACTTGAATTGTATTCCCTTGTTCTCTGCGCTTGATTGGCAAAACTTGAACTGAATTCCCTTGTTCTGTAGGTGGGCGCCTGATTGACAAAAACTTGAACTGTATTCCCTTGTTGTGCAGGTGGGCCCCTGATTGCCAAAACATAAACTGTACTTCCAAGTTATCCAGGTGGTTGCCTAATTTCCAAAACTTGAAACTGTATTCCCTTGTTCTCCAGGTGAGTGCCTGTTTGTAAAAACATGAACTGTATTACCTCGTTCTTCAGGTGGGCGCCTGATTACCTAAACTTGAACTATATTCCCTTGTTCTCCAGGTGGGCGCCTAATTGCCAAAACGTGAACTGTATTCCCATGTTCTCCAGGTGGGTGCCTGATTACAAAAACTTGAATTGTATTCCCTTGTTCTCTGCGCCTGATTTCCAAAACTTGAACTGTATTTCTTTGTTCTCCAGGTGGGCGCCTGATTGGCAAAACTTGAACTGTATTCCCTCGTTCTCCAGGTGGGCGCCTGATTGCCAAAACATGAAATGTATTCCCTTGTTCTCCAGATGGGCGCCTAATTGCCAAAACTTGAAATGTATTCCCTTGTTCTCCAGGTGGGCGCCTGATTGCCAAAAACTTGAAATATATTCACTTGTTCTCGAGTTGGGCGCCTGATTGCCAAAACTTGAACTATATTCCCTTGTTTTCCAGGTGGGCGCCTGATTACCAAAACTTGAACTGTATTCCCTCGTTCTCCAGGTGGGTTCCTGATTGCCAAAACTTGAACTGTATTCCCTTATCCTCTAGGTGGGCGCCTGATTGCCAAAACTTGAATTTTATTCCCTTGTTCTCTACGCCTGATTGGCAAAACTTGAACTGCATTCCCTTGTTCTGTAGGTGGGCGCCTGATTGACAAAAACTTGAACTGTATTCCCTTGTTGTGCAGGTGGGCGCCTGATTGCCAAAACTTAAATTGTACTCCCACGTTCTCCAGGTGGTTGCCTGATTGCCAAAACTTGAAACTGTATTCCCTTGTTCTCCAGGTAAGCGCCTGATTGCAAAAACATGAACTGTATTCCCTCGTTCTCCAGGTGGGCGCCTGATTACCTAAACTTGATCTGTATTCCCTCGTTCTCCAGGTGGGCGCCTGATTGCCAAAACTTGAACTGTATTCCCCTGTTCTCCAGGTAGGTGCCTGATTACAAAAACTTGAATTGTATTCCCTTGTTCTCTGCGCCTGATTTCCAAAACTTGAACTTTATTTCGTTGTTCTTCAAGTGGGAGCCTGATTGCCCAAACTTGAAATGTATTCCCTCGTTCTCCAGGTGGGCGCCTGATAGCCAAAACTTGAACATGTATTTCCTTGTTATCCAGGTAGGCGTCTGATTGCCAATACTTGGACTGTATTCCCTTTTTCTCCAGGTAGGCGCCTGATTGCCAAAACTTGAACTGTATTCCATTGTTCTTCAGGTGGGCACCTGATTGCCAAACTTGAACAGTATTCCCTTGCTCTCCATGTAGGCGCCTGATTGCCAAAAATTGAATTATAATCCCTTGTTCTCTGCGCCTGATAGCCAAAACTTGAACTGTATTCCTTTGTTCTCCAGGTGGGCACCTGATTGCCAAAACTTGAATTGTTTTCCCTTGTTCTCTGCGTCGGTGCCTCATTACAAAACTGGAACTGCATTCCCTCATTCTCCAGGTGGGCGTCGGATTGCCAAAACTTGAACTGTATTCCCTTGTTCTCCAGGTGGGCGCCCTATTGCCAAAACTTGAATTGTTTTCCCTTGTTCTCTGCGTCTGATTGCCAAAACTCGAATTGTATTCCCTTGTTCTGTAGATGGGAGCCTGATTGCCAAAAACTTGAACTGTATTCCCTAGTTCTGCAGGTAGGCGCCTGATTTCCAAAACTTGAATTGTATTCCCTTGTTCTCTACACCTGATTGCGAAAACATGAACTGTATTCCTTTGTTCTCCAGGTGGATGCCTCATTGCAAAAACTTGAACTGTATTCCCTTGTTCTCTAAGTGGGCGCCTGATTGCTAAAACCTTGAACAGTATTTCTTTGTTCTCCAGGTGGGTGCCTGATTGACAAAACTTGAACTATATTCCCTTGTTCTGTAGGTGGGCACCGAATTGCCAAAACCCGAACTGTACTCCCATGTTCTCCAGGGGGGCGCCTGATTACCAAAACTTAAAACTGTATTCCCTTATTCTCCAGGTAAGCGCCTGATTGTAAAAACATGAACTGTATTCCCTCGTTCTCTAGGTGGGCGCCTGATTACCTAAACTTGAACTTTATTCCCTTGTTCTCCAGGTGGGAGCATGATTGCCAAAACTTGAACTGTATTCCCCTGTTCTCCAGGTGGGCACCTGATTACCAAAACTTGAATTGTATTCCCTTGTTCTCTGCGCCTGATTTCCAAAACTTGAACTGTATTCCTTTGTTCTCCAGGTGGGCGCCTGATTGCAAAAACTTGAACTGTATTTCCTCGTTCTCCAGGTGGGCGCCTGATTGCCAAAACTTGAACATGTATTTTCTTGTTATCCAGGTGGACGCCTCATTGCCAAAACTTAAACTGTATTCCCTTGTTCTCCAGGTGGGCGCCGGATTGCCAAAACTTGAATTGTATTCCCTTGTTCTCCAGGTTAGCATCTGATTGCCAAACACTTGAACTGTATTCCCTTGTTCTCCAGGTGGGCGCCTGATTGCCAAAATTTGAACTATATTCCCTTGTTTTCCAGGTGGGCGCCTGATTACCAAAACTTGAACTGTATTCCCTCGTTCTCCAGGTGGGTGCCTGATTGCCAAAACTTGAACTGTATTCCCTTATCCTCCAGGTGGGTGCCTGATTGCCAAAACTTGAATTATATTCCCTTGTTCTCTGCGCTAGATTGGCAAAACTTGAACTATTACCTTGTTCTGTAGGTGGGCGCCTGATTGACAAAAACTTGATCTGTATTCCCTCGATCTCCAGGTGGGCGCCTGATTGCCAAAACTTGAATTGTATTCCCCTGTTCTCCAGGTAGGTACCTGATTACAAAAACTTGAATTGTATTCCCTTGTTCTCTGCGCCTGATTTCCAAAACTTGAACTTTATTTCGTTGTTCTTCAAGTGGGAGCCTGATTGCCCAAACTTGAAATGTATTCCCTCGTTCTCCAGGTGGGCGCCTGATAGCCAAAACTTGAACATGTATTTCCTTGTTATCCAGGTAGGCGTCTGATTGCCAATACTTGAACTGTATTCCCTTTTTCTCCAGGTAGGCGCCTGATTGCCAAAACTTGAACTGTATTCCCTTGTTCTCCAGGTGGGCACCTGATTGCCAAACTTGAACAGTATTCCCTTGCTCTCCATGTAGGTGCCTGATTGCCAAAAATTGAATTATAATCCCTTATTCTCTGCGCCTTATAGCCAAAACTTGAACTGTATTCCTTTGTTCTCCAGGTGGGCGCCTGATTGCCAAAACTTAAACTATATTCGCTCGTTCTCTATGTGGGTGCCTCATTACAAAACTGGAACTGCATTCCCTCGTTCTCCAGGTGGGCGCCGGATTGCCAAAACTTGAATTGTATTCCCTTGTTCTCCAGGTGGGCGCCCTATTGCCCAAACTTGAATTGTTTTCCCTTGTTCTCTGCGTCTGATTGCCAAAACTTGAATTGTATTCCCTTGTTCTGTAGATGGTCGCCTGATTGCCAAAAACTTGAACTGTATTCCCTAGTTCTGCAGGTAGGCACCTGATTGCCAAAACTTGAATTGTATTCCCTTGTTCTCTACGCCTGATTGCCAAAACATGAACAGTATTCCTTTGTTCTCCAGGTGGATGCCTCATTGCAAAAACTTGAATTGTATTCCTTTGTTCTCTAAGTGGGCGCCTGATTGCCAAAAACTTGAACTGTATTCCCTTGTACGCTAGGGGGACGCCTGATTGGCAAAATTTGAACTGTATCTCTAGGTGGGCGCCTGATTACCAAAACTTGAACTGTATTCCCTTGTTTTCCAGGTGGGCGCCTGATTGCCAAACTTGAACTGTATTCCCTTGTTCTCCATGTAGGCGCCTGATTGCCAAAAATTGAATTATAATCCCTTGTTCTCTATGCCTGATTGCCAAAAACTGAACTGTATTCCTTTATTTTCCAGGTGGGTCTGATTGCCCAAACTTGAATTGTATTCGCTCGTTCTCTAGGTGGGCGCCTGATTGCCAAAACTTGAACATGTATTTCCTTGTTATCCAGGTGGGCGCCTTATTGCCAATACTTGAACTGTATTCCCTTGTTCTCCATGTAGGCACCTGATTGCCAAAACTTGTATTGTATTCCCTTGTTCTCTACGCCTGATTATTAAAACATGAACTGTATTCCTTTGTTCTCCAAGTGGACGTCTGATTGCCAAAACTTGACATGTATTCCCTTGTTCTCTAGGTGGGCGCCTGATGGCCAAAAACTTGAACGGTATTCCCTTGTACTCCAGTTGGGCGCCTGATTGCCAAAATTTGAACTGTATTCCCTTGTTCTCCAGGTGGGCACCTGATTGCCAAACTTGAACAGTATTCTCTTGCTCTCCATGTAGGCGCCTGATTGCCAAAAATTGAATTATAATCCCTTGTTCTCCAGGTGGGCGCCTGATTGCCAAAAATTGAATTGTAATCAATCGTTCTCTGCGCCTGATTGCCAAAACTTGAACTGTATTCCTTTATTCTCTAGGTGGGCGCCTGATTTCCAAAACTTGAACTTTATTCGCTTGGTCTATAGGTGGGCGCCTGATTGCTAGAAACTTGAACTATATTCCCTTGTTCTCCAGGTGGGCGCCTGATTGCCAAAACTTGAACTTTATTCCCTTGTTCTCGTGGTAGACACCTGATTGCCAAAAACTTGAACTCTATTCCCTTGTTCTCCAGGTGGGCGCCTGATTGCCAAAATATGAATATGTATTTCCTTGTTATCCCGGTGGATGCCTCATTGCCAAAACTTAAATTGTATTCCCTTGTTCTCCAGGTAGGCGCCTGATTGCCAAAACTTGAATTGTATTCCCTTGTTGTCTACGCCTGATTGCCAAAACATGAACTGTATTCCTTTGTTCTCCAGGTGGACGCCTGATTGCAAAAACTTAAACTGTATTCCCTTGATCTCTAGGTGGGCGCCTGAATGCCAAAAACTTGAATTGTATTCCCTTGTTCTCCAGGTAGGCACCTGATTGCCAAAACTTGAATTGTATTCCCTTGTTCTCTGCGCCTAATTGCCAAAACATGAACTGTATTCCTTTGTTCTCCAGGTGGACGCCTGATTGCAAAAACTTGAACTGTATTCCCTTGATCTCTAGGTGGGCGCCTGAATGCCAAAAACTTGAACTATATTCCCTTGTACTCAAGGGGGCGCCTAATTGCCAAAATTTGAATTGTATTCCCTCGTTCTCCAGGTGGGCGCCTGATTACCAAAACGTGAACTGTATTCCCTTATTCTCCAGGTGGGCGCCTGATTGCGAAAACATGAACTGTATTCCCTCGTTCTCCAGGTGGGCGCCTGATTGCCAAAACTTATACATGTATTTCTTTGTTATCCAGGAGGGCGCCTGATTGCCAATACTTGAACTGTATTCCCATGTTCTCCAGGTGGGCGCCTGATAGAAAAAACTTGAAACTGTATTCCCTTGTTCTCCGAGTGAGCGCCTAATTTCAAAAACTTGAACTGTGTTTTCTCGTTCTCCAGGTGGGTGCCTGATTACCAAAACATGAACTGTATTCCCTTATTCTCCAGGTGGGCTCCTAATTGCCAAAACTTGAACTGTATTCCCTTGTTCTCCAGGTGGGCGCCTGATTGCCAAAACTTGAATTGTATTCCCTTGTTCTCTGCGCCTGATTGCCAAAAGTTGAACTATATTCCCTTGTTCTCTAGGTGAGCGCTTGATTGCCAAAAACTTGAATTATATTCCCCTGTTCTCTAGGTGGGCGCCTGATTGCCAAAAACTTGAACTTTATTCCCTTGTTCTCCAGGTGGGTGCCTGATTGCCAAAACTTGAATTGTATTCCCTTGTTCTCTTTGTCGGCGCTTGATTACCAAAACTTGAACTTTATTCCCTTGTTCACCAGGTGGACGCTTGATTGCCAAAACTTGAACTGTATTCCCTTGTACTCCAAGTGGGCGCCTGATTGCCAAAATTTGAATTGTATTCCCTCGTTCTCCAGGTGGGTGCCTGATTACCAAAACTTGAACTGTATTCCCTTGTTCTCCAGGTGGGCGCCTGATTGCGAAAACATGAACTGTATTCCCTCGTTCTCCAGGTGGGCGCCTGATTGCCAAAACTTATACATGTATTTCCTTGTTATCCAGGAGGGCGCCTGATTGCCAATACTTGAACTGTATTCCCATGTTCTCCAGGTGGGCGCCTGATAGACAAAACTTGAAACTGTATTCCCTTGTTCTCCGAGTGAGCGCCTAATTTCAAAAACTTGAACTGTGTTTTCTCGTTCTCCAGGTGGGTGCCTGATTACCAAAACATGAACTGTATTCCCTTATTCTCCAGGTGGGCTCCTAATTGCCAAAACTTGAACTGTATTCCCTTGTTCTCCAGGTGGGCGCCTGATTGCAAAAACTTGAATTGTATTCCCTTGTTCTCTGCGCCTGATTGCCAAAAGTTGAACTATATTCCCTTGTTCTCTAGGTGAGCGCTTGATTTCCAAAAACTTGAATTATATTCCCCTGTTCTCTAGGTGGGCGCCTGATTGCCAAAAACTTGAACTTTATTCCCTTGTTCTCCAGGTGGGTGCCTGATTGCCAAAACTTGAATTGTATTCCCTTGTTCTCTTGGTCGGCGCTTGATTGCCAAAACTTGAACTGTATTCCCTTGTTCTCCAGGTGGACGCTTGATTGCCAAAACTTGAACTGTATTCCCTTGTTCTCTAGGTGGGCGCCTGATGGCCAAAAACTTAAACTGTATTCCCTTGTACTCCAAGTGGGCGCCTGATTGCCAAAATTTGAATTGTATTCCCTCGTTCTCCAGGTGGGTGCCTGATTACCAAAACTTGAATTGTATTCCCTTGTTCTCCAGGTGGGCGCCTGATTGCCAAAACTTGAACTGTATTCCCTTGTTCTCCAGGTGGGCGCCTGATTGCCAAAAATTGAATTGTAATCCCTTGTTCTCTGCGCCTTATTGCCAAAACTTGAACTGTATTCCTTTATTCTCTAGGTGGGCGCCTGATTGCCAAAACTTGAACTGTATTCGCTTGTTCTGTAGGTGGGCGCCTGATTGACAAAAACTTGAATTGTATTCCTTTGTTCTCTAGGTGGGCGCCTGTTTGCCAAAACTTGAACTGTATTCGCTTGTTCTGTAGGTGGGCGCCTGATTGCCAAAAACTTGTTGTATTCCTTTGTTCTCCAGGTGGGCGCCTGATTGCCAAAACTTGAACTGTATTCTCATGTTCTCCAGGTGAGCACCTAATTTCCAAAACATAAAACTGTATTCCCTTATTCTCCGGGTGAGCGCCTAATTGCAAAAACATGAACTGTATTCCCTCGTTCTACAGGTGGGCGCATGATTGCCAAAACTTGAACTGTATTCCCTTGTTTTCCAGGTGGGCACCTGATTGCCAAAACTTGAATTGTATTCCCTTGTTCTCCAGGTGGGCGCCTGATTGCCAAAACTTGAATTGTATTCCCTTGTTCTCTGCGCCTGATTGCCAAAACTTGAAATGTATACCTTTGTTCTCCAGGTGGGAGCCTGATTACCAAAACTTGAACTGTATTCCCTTGTTCTCTAGGTGGGTGCCTGATTGCCAGAAACTTGAATTTTATTCCCTTGTTCTCTACGTGGGCGCCTGATTGCCAAAACTTGAACTGTATTCCCTTGGTCTTCAGGTGGGCGCCTGATTTCCAAAACTTGAACTCTATTCCCTTGTTCTCCAGGTGGGCGCTTGATTGCCAAAACTTGAATTGTATTCTCTTGTTCTCCAGGTGGGCTCCTGATTTCCAAAACTTGAACTGTATTCCCTTGTTCTCCAGGTAGGCGCCTGATTACCAAAACTTGAACTGTATTCCTTTGTTCTCTAGGTGGGCGCCTAATTGCCAAAAACTTGAACTGTATTCCCTTGTTCTCCAGATGGGCGCCTGATTGCCAAAACTTGAATTGTATTCCCTTGTTCTCCAGGTGGGCGCCTGATTTCCAAAACATGAACTTTATTCCCTTGTTCTCGAGGTGGGCACCTGATTGCCAAAAACTTGAACTCTATTTCCTTGTTTTCCAGGTAGGCGCCTGATTTCCAAAACATGAATTGTATTCCGTTGTTCTCTAGGTGGGCGCCTGATTTCCAAAACTTGAACTGTATTCCCTGGTTCTCCAGGTGGGTGCCTGATTGCCAAAACTTGAACATGTATTTTCTTGTTCTCCAGGTGGGCGCCTCATTGCCAAAACTTGAACTGTATTCCCTTGTTCTCCAGGTGGGCTCCTGATTTCCAAAACTTGAACTGTATTCCCTTGTTCTCCAGGTGGGCGCCTTATTGCCAAAACTTGAACTATATTCCCATGTTCTCCAGGTGGGCACCTGATTGCCAAAACTTGGACTGTATTCCATTATTCTCCAGTGGGCTCCTGCCATTACAACAAAACAGACAAAACAAAAGATACTTTTTTGCCCCAGTTTGGTATCTGGGCACATCTGTTTGTGTTAATCAAATCATGTTACCCAAAAGAGCTCTAAAATTTTAAAGCTAAATCCCATTGTCCAGGAGGGTCCTGAAAATTAAAATCAAATCTTATCTTAAAAGTGAAAACTTCAGAGCTAAATTCAACTTTTTTAAGATGTAACTTATGCCAAATCTCATCATCTAATGAAGGTCTTAAAACTAAGTCCCATTATCCAGGAGGGTCCTAAAAAATTTGAAATTAAATCTCATTATCCATGAGGGTCCTGAGAAGTCGAGAATGAACTTACCTGAGCCATGCTCTCTTCTTGGAGGATCTCTGCATAACAAACCAAATTCCTTGCCCCTGAACCATGATTTTCCTCATGGAGGGTTCCTGCAGATCGAATAAATTTTTCTCTCCCCTTCTCAAACCACCATTGTGCTAACAAAATTTGGGCACGACACTTGAAAAAAAATTCAAACTTCCAAGCTTTCCTGACTTATGCTACTTTGATGTGCTGGCCAGATCCCGTTTTGTGCAATTGGAAAGCTGGTGGCAAATTTTGAAGTCATTTCTCACTTGTTCCGACCAAACAGACTCAGGAAGAGGAAGTAAACAAGACAAAAGGAACAGAATAAAGGACAATGGAAAGAGATGATTCCTAACAAGAAAACTACAAATCAGAAACTTATCAGATGTGGATACCAACTCTAATTACCGTGACATGCACCTTTGAATTAAGTGGCCTAATCTGTCAAGCAAGTCTGATGTTCGATTCTTGTTATGCCCCTAAACTGTGAAACTGAGCTTGAATGCTCCGATTATCCAATCTGATTCATGATCCTTATTCGACTTGTAGTGCCCGAAGGATTTTCACCATCAAGCCTCTCTCATTTTGTTCTTCCGCTTAACTTACCGTCGCCTTATGGTGTCTGTGAAGGTTTTCACTGATAAGACTTACTCATTTCTTTTATTTTTTTCTCTGATTCTACAGATGACAAGGCATTAACCACGATAGAAATATCATATGCTCCTGGCATGTCTGATTTGACACTCTCAAAGATTATCTGGGAGGTGTTTTTTGGACTGTATAATGGCTTTTGGACTAGGTTAGAAAGAAAGGATATCATAAAGGCTCAAAATAACTAAGACAACGGGGTTAATTTATTTACAACTTTTGGAATCCATTCTAAAAACTTTGCCCCAATTTCTAAACAATGGAATTTCTAAGAAAGACTGCCCACTCTCGACTTCGTGGGATTATGAAATATTTTATTTGGTGCGACCGAACCGTAAGGCTGCCTACTCTTGTGTTGACAAGAATCAGGTCGAACGTAGTTCACAAGACTGCTTTTTGTTACTATTTGCCTTTTCCTTTTTTCTTTTTTTCTTTTTCCTTTTTTTTCTCTTTTCTCTTTTTCTTTTTCTTCTTCTTCTTCTTCTTCTTCTTTTTCTTTATCTCTATTTTTTCTCTCTTTTTTTAAAAAATTTTTCTTTTGGAATGAACTTTCTAAAATAAACCTATGGGGACATGAACTTTTTTTTTCTTTTTATTTCTTTTTTATGACTCTAACTTGATTCCAAAAGAAGGTGGGCCAAAGAAATCAATACAGGCTCAAAAGGGTATCGAATGGTATAAGTGTTTTGGGTAGCTAAAAGAAGGCTTCCCAATCCCTGAAAATGCCAAGTATAACACATGCAACTTGAAAATAAAAAATGAAGATCATGCATAGCATTTCTTTTGCAGCATAAACATTGGTATCACTGATATGCCTTCCACTTTTTTAGTGCCTTGTCAAGTGCAGAATCCTCGTTGGGTGATTCCCTCTTCACAATGGATATCCTCCGTCAATTCGGAGAAAACTTTCTTTACTTTATCTTGTAACTTGAGATGTAATTGAACTCAAAGTTGTTTGCTTCAAATTGTCTGGGATGCACTTTTCTTTAACGAATTCTTGTTATCCTATTAACTTCCCAAATTATCTGCCCCAGTTTCACATGGTTCGGGCTTCAAGTGATCTAAAAAATGCCCAAATCTATACTTATTTCCCTCAAGTGTCCCTATCATCCTCAAAATTATTTCATTGCTTTATGATTAAACTAACTTTTAAGACCAGACCTAGAATTATGTGTGTATATCATGTCACTAGAGGGAGCATGAAAAGAACTATAAAGGAGAAGAGAACTGAACAAAAAATGACTAGAAATAACAGAAAACAGAAAATTGCATTGGATAGACAGTAAAAGGGTTTGAACAACAAAACAAGCAAAATAAACTGGGGTTACAACCCTGGAACAAACCTAGACAACACTAAACGAGTTACTACGACTAAAGGAACTAGGAAAAATAAAAAGGATAGAAAGGTTTGAGTCACAAGACAATATCCAGATTACACCTTGAAATAACCTGGACAACAGAAATGACAACAAAATAAACCACCAGAACTCTTCCCTGACTAGCCAAGAAAAAAGTGTCTTTCTAATCACCAAGCTCAACATCTTAGCCACAGAGTTCCACATCAATATCACAAAAACCATTACCAACTTCAATATCATTAACTTCAATTAGCAAGTTCCCAAGGGGATTCGCATACCCCGTGTCACTATCCTTTATCACAATTATCCCTTTTTGAATCATCCTTTCTATTTTCCTTTTCAAAGCACGACAATCATCGATGTTATGCCCTTGGACATTGGAGTGGTACATACATCGTACAGTAGGATCAAAACCTTTTGCATATGGGTTTGGAGTATAGCCGAGGAGCGGCTCAATCAGGCCAGAGTGTTTTAACTTTTCAAATAGGCTTGTATAGGATTCTCCGATTGGCGTGAAACTATTTCATTACTTTTGTTTCCCTCCATGCCCCAGTTTTCTAGGGTTGTTGGATGCTCTAAAATGATGTGAAGGCAAAAGTGCATTATGCGGTGCTGGTACTTTCATGAGGAATGATCCAATGGTTGGACAGATGGCCGGACGTTGTTCGAAGGATAATATTGGGGTGGGTTATGTGGAGCTCGGGGATATTCATGGGGTCGGTATTGAGACTGAAAGCATTTAGTAGGAATGTGCACTGGATCCTGTCATTGGCGGGCTCAGCAACATTTTTTCTATTAATGGGAGGATTGTCCCGAGCAACTTGTTCATTCCATCTGAACCAAAACTCCCTAAAACCTTCCTTGGGTTTCTTTTCCATCTGAAATAGGGAGGAGCGGTCTGAGATAATGTCTTCATTGTACTGATGGTGACGAACAAAATCTTGAGCCATGTTACCCTATGTATGCCACTTACTGACATCTTGACGAGTATGTCATTCCAAGGCTCTCACTGAAATACGCCATCAACAGCTCATCTTTCCTGCCAACATCTCTCATTTTGCTGCAATAACCCCTCAGACGGGACACAGGATCTACACGTTCATCATACAAATAAAACTTTAGCATCTTAAACCCAGCAGGTAGTTGGATGTTAGGAAACAAGCACAAGTCTTGTAAGAAACGCTCATCTGGCTCCCTATCCCTTGCATATTTCTTAAAGACTGCTCTAAGATTTTCACCTTCCTGGATATCTCATGTTGCTCCACTGTCTTAGCAGGCTTTTCACTTTCACCGAGAGGCTCAAAATGAGGAGCGTGAGAGTTTGGATCTGAGACCTTGAAAGTTGGTTCTGGAGCACAGTGTTGGGCATCGGGGACTTTGAACACTGTCTCGCTAGAGGATCGAGGAAAAGTAGCTGGTGGAGGAGCTACAAAAACATGAGTGGTCAAAGGAGCGGGATATGAGATGATTTTGGTGGGTGCAGTGTGAAAAGGTTGTGGGGAGATATCAACAACAGTGGGAACCTGGGCTTGTGATAGTGGTGGTATAGTTGCAAGGTTTTCAGTGTAGTTAGCGGGTACTAATGGTGGAGGACGCCCACTAATCCAGGATTGGTATATTTCGGCCATCTGTCCTTTCAACCTAAGACCTCTTCTTTCAACTCAGATTCTGATTCAACAATTCCCTTAGACGGATCAATAACCCATGTGTCCAAGTCTTCGCTAGCGATTGCTATCCTACTCTTTGACCTTGTGTTGTATGGATGAGTTACTTAAGAACTACAAACCAACCATCCTTCTGCTCAATGAAGATAACAAAAGGAACAAAATGGGGTCATCCTGTTAGTATTAGGGCATTTAACAGCTAAAAATATCACATTGTGTGCAATGCAACTAGCAACAATTAACGGTTCTAGAATGACTTCGAGGGTCACAAGGTCATTTGGCATCATCTCAATTTTGTTCATTTCAATCTTCTTTTTTCTTTTCTTTTATAGTACTTCTTGGCTTGCTCATTTTCCTTCCTTTTTTTCTTTCTGATTATCGCTTTTTTCTTTCCTCTCATTTCTCACGTCCCACAACTTCATCCTCTTTTTTTCCTTTTCTTTTCTTTTTTTTCTTTTAATAATAATAAAAAAAATGATTCGATCGAACCCGATGTAGGTTGCCTACGTATCATGATGCTGCATGAATCAGATCAAACGTAGTTCGGGAGATCGAGAATAAAGTAAACAAACTAATGTTCTCTTTTTCTTTTCTTTTATATTTTCTTTTTTCTTTTTTGTTACCTAATGACTATTCTGATGAGAAAAGAGAAATAAAAGAAGCAATTTCTTTTTTTTTGAATTTTCTATACTTAATGTTCTATAACTTATTCTAAACTCAAACTTAATGAGCATATATTTTTCTCTCTTTGTTTTTCTTTTTGAAACAAATATTCTATGGGAAATTATTAATGAAAAAATCCTAGAAGAGAAAAATATTTTTTGATTCTTCTTTTTTTTAGGAAGGAAATCTAAAGAATAAACCAAAGAAAAATATTTTGAATTTTCATTTGACATCCTTGAAGAAAGATTTCGAAACGAGAAATGAACAAGATAAAAAATATTTTTGGAATTCAGTTTTTGATTACCTAAGGAAGAAACTTTAAAGATAAACAAAAGATAAAGTATGTTTTTTTTCTTCTATGTATAGTATCCTAAAGTTCTAGTAAAAATAAAAAGATTTTTTTTTCTATTCCTTTTTCATTAATTTCTCAAAGATGAACCTCAAAAGAAAATATTTTTGGATTTTTGGAATTAAGTTCTTAAGGAAAACTTTTAAAGGGGTACTAAAAGAAAATTCTCTTTTTTAAAAAATTTTTAGTCTTAATATACTAAAGGAAATATAAAAATACTTTTTTTTATTTTGAGCTCCAAATACTAATTTCCTAAGAAAAACCAATTCAAAGGAATTTTTTTTTTCATTTCTAGAATTAGTATTCTAAAGAAAACTTCTAACGAAAATATAAAACGCAAATCTCTTTTTTTGGATTTTTGAGTTATATCACACTTTTTCAAATACAAAATAGAAAGTAAAATAACAAAAAACTCGACATTACCGTACAAAAGTAGAAGGTAAAAGACGAAAAAAAATCTTCTTAAGCAACTCCTGAATAAGCGATCCTGACTGGATGGTCTTGGGGTGTCTGTCATGCTCAAACTCCAGTAAATAGACCCATACCTGTAAGAGAAAATTAAGGCAAAATAAAGTTAAAGGCCTAAAATATTGTGTGAGACAATAACACTTCCTGTTAGACACATGCAAGACATAATTGTGACTGTTTTTCTAAAATTAACCTATGTGGCTAAAATTGGCTAAAAATACAAGATTTGGCTAAGACCCAGCGAAGCCAAGAACCTAAGACTCACTAGGAAGACCGGACCCTATGTGGATTGCCTACATATCCCGCCCCGAAAGACGAGAATCAGGTATGCATAGTTCAGGTAGATTGGATACGAACGGGAAATAAAATTAATAAATAACTTAGAGAAAATATATTTTTTGTCCTTTTTGAAAAATGATGAAACATGTAAACTCTTTTTGGATTTTCTTTTCCTCTTTTTGATTTTATTTTGAAAAAATGACGAGGAAAGTGCAAACTTTTTTTTGGAATTTTTCATTTTTCTTTTTTTCTTTTTGTTTTTTTTTTCTTGAAAAAGTGTGAAAGAAAATTATAACTGGGCCCCACTTGCTTCATTTTTATACTTCAACCTCTTTTCTTTCTTATTTACCCTCAAACCTCATTGGTCTGCCAAATGACCCCTTTTACCCTTGAAGATTGCAACATGTAGCACATTAGGATGCATCAGGATGGTCTTTTATTTTTGGGTATACTTGTCCTAGACGGACCCAACCCCTGTGTTGAGTCTCCAAAGTCAAATGCACATGATGCAAACAAGCGTTCTTACTAGTGATCCGGCATGAGGCTGTGTTATTCTATGTTTAAAACCTGGGTATATTGTTCTAGACTTGTGTAGCCGAGCGGACAACTCGAGTCGGGAGGGGGGGCTACGGACCGGGAACCAAAAGGTCATCCGGCTTTGTAACTTATCTGAGCCTCTTTCTAATTTAAGGTATGACACTAACAGAAAAGAAGTCACTCCAGCGTGCACTTCCCCGAAGATGAGAAAAGAAGGGTTTCGTAGCATTTTATATATAGCCAAATAATATCAAAGCGGTAAAAAGCAGTATTTAGCACATTAGGCACAAACATGTGATAAAAATTAGATAATAAATAAAGCCAAATATAATATTTATTCTATGCTCGAATTTTTGAACCCTGAACCAGAAGTTCTGGGTTCTTGTCCCCAGCAGAGTCGCCAGAGCTGTCACACCTCCTTCTTCTACCCCAGAAGGGGTATAGGGGAGTTTTTCCACTTAAAGTGTCAATAATAGAAATAGGATTATTATTTAAGTTCAGAGTCGCCACTTGGGATAATTTATGGTGTCCCAAGTCACCGGTTTAAAATCCCGAATCGAGGAAGATTGACTCTGTTTTGCAGTCCGCGAACACAGAAATCTGGGTAAGGAATTCTGTTAATCCGAGAGAACGTGTTAGGCATTCCCGGTTCCGTGGTTTTAACACGGTCGCTCAACTATTATTATTGGTCTATTTATCTGATTTTAAAACATTTTGAAACCTATGTGCATTTTATCCCTTTTAAAACCTCTTTTAATAATCTGATTGTCATATAGCTAGTTATTTGATTACACATTGCGAATCATGTCACAGGAACCATACCCACGATCCACAACATGTTTATTTTATTAACAAGATTAAATTGCAGCCGGGTCACATAAATGTACTCCTGGATTTTAAAATTATGTATCACAACTATGTCACGGGAACCGTACCCCTAGCTATGACACTTTACTTAATTAACGCGCCTAAAGCAAACTACGAGAATTCAAGGCGTTTTTCTACATTAGTTAAGATAATTAATATGAGGTCCATAAATTAGGTGATTCAATTGTGTGAATGGCACACCTCGGTTTCTTTCAAAGGAAACGCATTCAAATTGAACGAACTAGGATATCTACACTTAAAACTAATTTAAAATTAGAAATCACAACTACACCACGGGAGTCGTACCCGTAGTTGTGATGATTTAATTAGCTCCTAAGGCAAACTACGAAATGCTCATGTTTAATTCAAGACTAAGTTTAAGATTATCGCGATGCCTATTGAATTATGGCTACATCTAATATAATGTTTCTAAGATATTAAATCCGCTGCCTTAGATTGTAGAAAGTAATGGGCCAGCTTTTATTAAGTTATTTAACATAAGGGCCCAAACACAAAGAACTCGTTGAACAGTGATGTCAACCATGGGAATAGCATGATACAGTAGGGCCAAGCTAGCCAAAACCTAAGCATTATACATTAACCAATTTTCAATTAATTCACAAACTATAACAAGAGGATCAAACAACAGCGTAGCAACTGATAACAAAATTGTCATGCATACCACATTGCTCACTTTAACAAGATACTATAACTTCTGCACCTTTAATCCTGCTTTAACTTTTTCATAAATTTTATTCACCACCAAGATGTACAACGTCAGGCTTCTGTTTATGTCAACATCACACACATACGTATTAAAGCAGAAGGAATGATATTGACACATTTACAACCCGTAATTGTGTTCATTTCTGTTTTTCACGGAATTTCATAACCTCACACCTGTATCAATTTCATGAGTCAGTGTTAAAGAACCAGTAGATTTATCTTACACTAAGAGGACCTAAAGAATGAGATAAAACCTTTTTAATAAGACTGTATGCAATAGCGATAACCAAACTCCAAACATCATTCCTAAACTCGCCATATTAGAGACTCAAATGACTCCAACATAGACCCATAACTAAAATCACAGTGTACATACACTTGGTTCAGACATCTAACACTTTTGGCAAGATTCTTAACACAAACATAATTCAAGTCCTAAAATTCATGTGTTACAATGACAACTTTTATACTCTAACACAGATTTACATCTACTGATATGCGAAAGAGAACAGTGACTAATAGAAGAAGAGATATACAAATTAATAGAACCTAGGAACCAATTTTGGAAAAATTGATAACTAATCACATCAGCCTTAACACATGCATTGTCATATTCACTTCAAATTTCAGAGATTCAAAGGAGTACCTGGATACAACAAAAAGAAAACTAGAAATGTATTTGAAAATCAGCTTATAGCAGCAAAGCAATAACAGGTCCAGCCGCAAAGAACAGTAGTAATCATCAACTCAATAGCCTCAATATCCATCCATATTTTAGCTTAGAAAAACCAGAAAATCCCAAGAAAGACCACTTCTAAACTTTTTAGCCAAAGAAAGAAATCAAGCTCAAAACTTGAGTAGTTTTTTTTTTTGGAAAAATTTTCAGTCGTTTTCTCTTTTTGGATCCTCCCCATCTCTGCCCTAGAATTCAGGAAAATGAGCTTCTTATAGGAGGGTTTTAGGGCAACAAAACTTGATTTTTCCTTTTACTATTACCCCTTCCTCATTTTTTGGTTCATTTCAAACCCTATATTTAAGCCTGATTTTCTAAAAAACACCCCCAGCTTTCAAGAAAGGAATCTTTCTGTAACTGAAACTGGGTAGCTTTGGGACAGCTGTCCATATTCAGATATTTCCACATGCTCTTTCCACCAAGTCTAGGCAGATGTACGCTTTCTAGAACCTTTCCCTTCAGTTTTGGGCCAACTGCCCTGGCAAACAGGCCCAAGTCGTGGCCAAATGGTCTCAAACAGGCCCAAGTGTAATATTTAACTCAGGCCTAGGCTGAACACCATTTTTATCCAGCCAGCATCAGAATCAAAACATTCATGTAAAAGGGAAAAAGAAAATGGTGCAAATCAGAATCAAACATTCAATTAACTAATTAGCTTATTTGAATTATCCTAAAATAGCTAATCAAGCTCATTCTAAATTACCCTAAAGCAAATTGTAATTAACCAAGAACTTAAACATGCTAATAATGATTGAACACAATTGACTAATTAAAAAATGAATAAAACTCGCTTGATAAGCGTTCCAAACTATCATGCAAACAAAACCGATTGAGAAGAAGAGAAATAAAGAAAGAAAAACAGAAGAGAAAACAAAAACAAAGAGTAGAGGTCAAGGATTTACTGATCGACCCAAATGACAGGCTTCAAGATGCTTCGATAGGGCTCGAAGTTGACCTAAATGACTACTCCGCTCAAGAGTAACCTATTTGGGTAGACTTCCATCCAAAACGAGCAGAAACTTCAAGAAAATCTCAAAACGCAGAAACTAGGTCAAACCATAGATCTAGGATTCGATGAGTTCCAAAGATTATTTGGGGAAATTGTTAGGGGTTTTGTGTTTGGGGATGCCTGGTGATTATAGGGTGTGAACTTGGGGTCGATTGGGGTTGTGTCGCCGGCCGGTGGGGTTTGGTAATTTGGGAGCAGCTAGGTTAACTAGGGTTTGTAAAAGAGACAAAATGGGGGGGTTCGAAATTGGGGGTGATCAGTTAGGACAATCTTATATCGAATGGAAGGTTAGTTCTGAACCGTTGGATCAGTAAGATCCAACGGCTGTGATAAAAGACGGGCAAAACGGGGTCGTTTGGTTTAGATAGGAGGCTAGACCGGGTAATTTTATTTTGAGCTTGGATTTGGTGCGGGTTTGGGGTGTGTTTGGGGCGGATTTGGGGCAACATTTTTGGGCTTCAGTATTAATTAGCTCAGTGAAATTAAAGACCAATATTTCTTTTCTTTTTCCTATTTTAATCCTTTTTCTTTTATTTTTCTTTTCTTTTTCCTTAATTAATAAAAATTCTAAATTAAACCCTAAATTAATCTAAGTTATAATATCAAACTACTTATCAAATCATAAGATTAATAAAAAATTAAGTGATCCTAACTTAAAAGAGAAAAATTAATAATCCCAAGTTAAAAGCTAAGAATGCAAAAATAAACATAGAATCTAAATGCAATGCATGATAATTTTGGTACTTTTCATGATTTTAATAAAAGTAAACATGCACAGAAATGCAAAAAAATTAACAAAAATCCTACAAAAATCCTATAAAATTTCAAACAATTGGGAAAAATCCATTTCTTTAATTTGTAGGAGTATTTCACATAGGGCAAAAATCACGTGCTCACACCCCTCAGGCAAAATATCGACAGAACTAGCCCCTCAGGCTACTTCACAATCACTCGTAATCAGCCCCTCAGTGCACGAATCCACGCTCGTCATCTAGCATGTGTGTCACCTTAAAGTAGCACAACAATGTGAAATCTGGGGTTTCATAACCTCAGGAGAACATTTACAATCATTACATACCTCAATCCGGTCTAAACTCTAGCCTGCGATGCCTTTGACCCTCAACTCGGCCTCCGAATGCTCCAAATCTAACCAAAACCAGTATTATACCATTAATACGTGCTGAAGGAACAATGCCCAAGCAAAAATAATCAATTTAACTCAAAAATCCCGAAATTGGCCAAATCTGACCCCCAGGCCCACGTCTCGAATTCCGATAAAAATTACAAAATTAGAATCCTTACACTCTCACGAGTTCATACATACCAAACACATCAAAATCCGACCAAAAATGGCCCCTCAAATCCTTAAATCAAAGCCTCAAATTTCAAGCCCTAATTCCAAAATTTTAGACTTTAAATCCTACTAATTTCATGTCTAATTGGGTAGAAACCATCATAGAATCGAATATTGAGTTCAAAAATCTTACCTCTAAGTGTTTCCCTTCGATTTCCTCTTCAATCCCTCTCAAAAAGCTCCAAAACCGCTCAACAATAGTGGAAAATAGGCCAAAAATCGCGAATGCAACTATTTAAACATTCTGCCCAGATGATATTTCCTTCTTCGCGAACGCGGTCAAAGCCTCGCATTCGCGAAGCACAAAAATTCATTGACCAATTATTCCTCCTTCACGAACGCGACATACTACACACGAACGCGATGCTTCAACCGTCCAAGCCTTCGCGAACGCGAAGCACAAAATCCTAGGAACCCAGCTGCTCCAATTACTCTACGCGAACGTGGGACCTACTTCGTGTTCGCGATGCACACTCTGCCTCACCCTTCGCAAACGCGGGACCAACATCGCGAACGCGAAGGAAAATTCTCCTGCCTCACTTCACATCCCTTAGCGAACGCGAGAGCCCTCTCGCGAACGCGAAGGACAAATCTCTGCAACATAGAATTGAAGAAATATGCAACTTCTAAAAACAAGAATTTGATCCGTTAACAACCGAAAACTCACTTGAGGACCTCGAGACCTCAACCAAACATGCCAACACATCCCATAACATCATTCAAACTTGTTTCAACCTTCGGAACGCCCAAAACAACATCAAAACACCAAATCATCAAAATGTCCATCAAACCTCGTCCGAATGACCTGAAATTTTGCACACACATCCCAAATGACACAACAGACCTACTTCAATTTTCGAAATTCCATTCCGACCGCTATATCAAATTTCCACTACCAACTGTAACACGCCAAAATTCTAATTTTGCCAATTCAAGCCTAAAACTACCACGGACCTCCAAAATACATTCCAATCACGCTCCTAAGTCCCAAATCACCTCACGGAGCTATCTGAACCATAAAAACCAAGTTCTGAGATGGTTTACTCACAAGTCAACTTCCGGTTGACTTTTTCAACTAAAAGGCTAATTTAAGAGACTAAGTGTCTCATTTCTCTACAAAACCACTCCGAACCCGAACCAACCAACCCGATACCACATAATACAGCTAAATAAGGCAACAAAAATATAAATAGGAAAAATGGAGCAGTAACTCATGAAACGACCGGCGGGGTCGTTATAATTTGTGAGAGAAGAATTCATCATTTTCTGTTATTGAGCTTTCAATATTATTCGTGAAATCCATGCTTATTATAAAGTTTAAATGCAATATTGTTAGCCCATAGTAAGTGTCAAAGTCGATCCCTCGTCACTACTTCTTCGAAGTTAGACTGGATACTTACTGGGTACATATTGTTTATGTACTCATGCTACACTTCTGTACTTGATTGTACAAGATCTGAGGCGAGTGCATCTGGTTACCTGTCTGGCGCACATATTTGATCCTCACTTCGAGACTACACGGTGAGCTGCCCTTCTGAGCCGTACTGCAGTAGCTGAAGTCTTCCTTTTGTTATATTTTTTGTGTATTACATTTCAGACACTAGACTACTATTCTTTTGTATATTCTTCTAGAATGCTCATACACTTGTGACACCGGGTCTTGGCACACACTAGTGGACTTATGATTTTGGGTTGTATTTCTACAGTTATGATTTCATTTAGCTATCTTCACTTTTGATTGCTTTAAAAATACGTTATTTATTAAATCCTTTAAATTTAAGGAAAGTTAGATGTTTGATAACTTAATAAAAATGGGGATCACTAGATAATTCATTGTTGGCGTGCCTAGCAATGATGTTGGGCGCCATCACGGCCTAAACTAGAATTGGGTCGTTACATATTCGATCAATGATCCAGAGTTAGTTATGTTATGAATGCACTTAAGATTTCGAAGTATTATCCATACAACATATATATAGACATTCATACAGCCGTACAAGACTCCCGTATAAGTTAAAAGAAAGAATTGAGCCCGCGTCATATACAAAGATTGAATTGTTAGAAGATTGTATCAGGGATATTCCAGAGCGTCCATAAAAGGCTAAAGTAATAACTAATATTATGAGTCGTAGATCGAAAGATAGCTTAAGCGTACATAAAGGTTTATCAGAAGAAAGAGGAAACTAAAGAGTTATTTCAACTAAGTAAATCAGAGTCTGATTATTGGACCGAGAAAATTATAGAAATTATGATTGAGAAAATTGCAGGATCACTCTTCATATCAGAGGTACAAGACAGATAGTACAATAGCCATATTCTATAACGGCCCTACAATAAAGCCAGTTAGAATAGTACCAGCCTCATAAGAAGTCAGCATGAAGCTCCCACTGGATTGTGTATGCACGAGAGGTGCAGTTATTATAATAGAACTTTAAGTTGTTGATGTAAATTATACTTATGTGGAAGGGAGGTTGTGAAATACATAGAAGATATGATACAAGATTTTAAGATAAGTAAGGTAAAGGTAAACAACGTACGAGATACTCAAATGCAGAAGGTTGTGAATTGTCCATACTTCGGACAAAAGGCTAAAAAAGTTGGGATTCAGTAACCAGGATTGATAGCGGCATCGTCAGTGGCATATCTTCCAACTTGTGTTTTCTAGGTATCAAGAGATCTAGCCAAGAGAGTAAAGAAGAGTTAGAGACGATATTATGTCTCGCTTGATGTTCCAGAATAACATAAGGAAATCTATGGTTCAAGCAAGTTGAAGGACGGTTACAAGTAGTATAAATAGATATGTATAGGTCGCAAGCTAAAGTATAGTAAAGCGATAAGGTTTTATGACAGGAGTAAGGATAATAAAGGGCGGGTTAGAAAGTGACGAGAAATGGATAAGTCCTCAGGATTAAGCCCATGAAAATAAGAGAGCTAATGGTTTATCTAAGTTATAGAAGGTTCAGTATAGCCTAAATGAACTCAAAGGAGTGTAAAACTAATAGCATTTAGAAGAGATGGAATGCTGCCCTGGTAGTAGAATGAGGGTGTAATCACGATAAATAAAGGACGACGGTTGGGCCTTCAATTAAGTAATGATTTGATGAATTGTACATGATTAAAATACCTTTGTAAGGAGAATCACATTGGGATGCTATGAAATATGGTTATTGAAGTATAGTATCACCCCTAGGTGGATTAGGCAAGCCACTTCAGATATTCCCTGATGAGACGTAAGCCCCAGTGACAATGTATTACGTAAGAAGTTTCAAGTTATCAGTGGTAGAATGTATATCAAAATTGAGGTGAATCAACAAAGGATAGATACAATTTACAAAGTATGAGATAAGATTGGGTCATCAGTATTAAGATGAACAGTAAAGAAGAAGCGTTAAAGGACTTAGATTTATACATATAGGATAAGCAACGAGAGTAGCCTAGAGTCTAGTAGCAGACCTCAGTAACGATAAATCAAAGTAAGAGTTATGGCAGTAAAGTCATACGGATGGATAAACAGATCTATGAAATAAGGTATAACAATATCTGTAAGTTCAACAAAGTACCAAGCGAAGAACATCAGTATACCTATATATGCCCAGAGGGATATCTTATCAAGATCTATATATGTTTACAAAGTGAGGCCTAGAGATTGGTTAAAAGCCGGAGGAAAAAGGAGAGAAGAGTCACATAGGCTCACTTACAAGGTTAGAGTCGTACCCTGCATGACAAAAGGTAGCAACAGTTACGAGATTGGAAGGATTCTGACCACAAGTCATGGTGTGAGAAAGAAGCCTAAAGGATGCCTTGGCCTTTGGATTTATTTACAAAACAATTGCCTAGATGGCAACAAGAGTACTAAAGTATTCGCAATTGCTATAGGTTATGATAATGACAAGTGCATCAGTCAACATTCGAGGACGAATGTTCCAAAGGAGGGAATGATGTTACACCTCATGTTTTCGTAAGTAAAAGTATGCCATAAGTAAATTGATGAATGCCGGAAATGAGATGTTACATCCCGCATTTTCGTACGTTAAAGTTTCGTCGTAAGTTAATCGACGTAAGCTCAGGAATGAGATTATTTTGAGGCTATAAGTATTATGCTATTTCAAACAAGTGGTAAGTAAATTCGTGAAGGTGAGAGGGTAAGCAAATCGAAGAAAATGAGTTTCGCCGAAGTTTGACATTTCGAGATAAAATACGGTGCGAGCTATAATACCCGAGAATTATGGACTAGTGTCATACAAGGTACCACATGACCATGACAATAAGGTGTATAAAGTGTGTTAAAAGTGAGTAGCATTTACGTAATTTGAGATAATTCCTAATTATGTGGATAATTGGATAATTATTGATTAATGGGAGATTAAAAAGTTAATTAAGAAAATGAGTGGATAATTATTGGGTGGGAAATTTCCCCCCAACGTGGCAGCACATATGATCCATTAAGTGACTCATACACTATGTAGCAAGGTGTCACATTTATAGAGCATACAGCAAGATATACACTCTTTTTTTAGCTTTCTGAACATGATTTGCATTATGATATTCACTTCCCTCCGCACATGCAAGCTAATGTTTGCTTATCCCCTTAAGATTAGAAGATACAAGCATCACGTTTCAGCACAAAATTAAGCCGGACTTGACAATGGTCGAAGCTGGTATATTGTCAAAATCGAATATAATTTCATACAAATTATATACATGATTTGCTATAATCAAATCTCATACAAGACTACTTAATACTAGCAACATGAGATTTTGCGATTCTAAGGAAGTACGGTGTAATCTTTCTCGAGAATATCATACGGGTTTTCCCCTATTTCGATCCATCGTTATGTGTTATTCGCAAAAGACGTGTGTTAGAGGGATTCTCAAGAAAATCTACTCAGGTATGTTAAGTCTATCCCTTATTTATTTTTTGAATGATCCATACGATATAAACGAAACGAGCAAATACATAATTTTCATAAATGACTCTATTCATAGAAATACTAGAGATGCATATGTTCTTAATTCTCCATGTGTCCTATTATTCTATCATCTGTTCATGGGTCTCAGAAAATACGTAAGTTGATAAAGTTTACTTCATGATATTAATCAACGGCATAATGGTCTTATGACATTCTAAAAGATTTTATTGACGTACTTCTCATTCATTGCATTCATTTATACATGTACATTGACCCATGATCAGATGGTATTATATACATGTATATATACGTGTGTATATATATGGGATATGGGAAAAGGTTACAACGTTATATACACACCACCACCTGATCAGCTGATATACGTTGATGATTTTGCCACAGTGGCCAAGATGATATGATGGGATGCCCTCAGATGCTTGATGATGTTATGAACACATATACCTATGCATGGTATAACATTTATACGCATATACATGTCATTATAAATATTAATGATTCACAGAGTTATTTGGACTTACATGTTGAGTCTTTTACTCCATATTTCTCTCATGTCTATTATTTATTGATTTTCATTCCTTACATACTTGGTACATTATTTGTATTGACGTTCTTTTTGTCTAGAGACGCTGCGTTTCATGCCCGTAGGTCCCGATAGATAGGTGAGAGTCCTCCAAGTGGGCTATCAGCTCAGCAGAAGGTGTTGGTGTGCTCCATTTACTCCGGAGTTCCTTATTTGGTAAGTATGACTAGTACATGTATTGATTGGTACGGCGGGGTCTATCCCGGCCTTTATGACATTTATGTACTCTTAAAGGCTCGTAGATAAATGTCGTGTATACAGATACTTGTATGGCCTTGTCGGTCTACGATTCGGGCTTACAAACGACCATGTTTGCCTTATAGGCCCGTATCTCACATGTACAAGTTTCTATATAAGGTTGGGTTGTTTTATGACGAGTGTTCCCTCTTATTTTATTCTTGTTGCCTCATACGGCCCTTCTGACCCACTGACCTATGATGATGTAATAGGAAAGATATGTTACGTTGGTACTCGGTTGAGTAAGGCACTGGGTGCCACTCGCGGCCCATCGGCTTGGGTCGTGACAATTACGTGTGTAACAACGTATATGCGAGGTGGCAAATATATATACTCCGTCAAAATAATTGTTTCCATGCTTTCTCGTATTTCATGAGTTATCTTATTTCATGTCTTAACTGTTACATGCTTTAATTTATTTCTATGTCGTAACTTGTTGCTTGTCATTAATTATTCTTGTATTGAAATGTTTGTTCCTTCCGAGACTCCATGACTAACTGCTACTTGCCTTAATTTTCTTACTTGTACGCCTTCACTGTCACCTACTTGGCTTGTTTTGTTGCACTTGTATTATCTGTAGCCTTCCTTTGATTCTTTCGTGGTTCCTTTCTTGCTTTGCTTTCATAATTCTTTAATCATAGAGATTCTTGTGAATTGAGTTGTTGGATTGATTTCATTTATTGTATTTTCGTATAGATAGGGTTGCATGCCACAACGGTTGTGATATGGTAGAATACAGTAGGATTGGGTTACGCGCCACAACGGCTTTGTACGTAATACTTGTATTAATAAATTGTGACATGGTAAAATAAGGGAGGATTATTATATTGATTATGATGATCTGGTGGGATCGAGTTGCGTGCTGCAATATATTTTACATGTGATTCTTGATGTTGATATAGTGAAATAAGGGAGGATTGTGTGTACGGTAGGATCGAGTTGCGCGCTGCAATGGGTTTTCTGTGTTGTATTCATTATTGTTACTGTGTTGATTTTCAAGTGTTATATAAAATTATGAGATCGGTTATTCCCGGTTCTCTTATTACAAGAATTGAGTTCTTTTTCATAAGTTAACTACTTTACCTTTCCTATTATTATTATTATTACGTTGCGTACATATTATTGAATGTGACCCTCCTTAGCCTCGTCACTACTTCATCGAGGTTAGGCTCGGCACTTGCAGAGTACATAGGATCGGTTGTACTCATGCTACACTCTGTACTTTTTGTGCAGATTTTGGAGTCGATCCTAGCAGTGGTGAGTATATTGCCTGGATCATGTGCTCGATTGAGACCTGAGGTACAGGTGCACAGTTTTTGCAGCACTGAAGTCCCCTTCTACATTACCCTAGCTGTTTATTTATAATCAAGCATTTACGTTTTCATTCAGACTTATTTATAGTACTCTAGATGCTCGTGTATTCATGACATCAATTTTGGGATTTATATTTGATATCATCGTTTGTCAGATTTATCTACTTTATTTCAGTTTATTTAGTTTATTGGTTTTCATTTGATTTGAATTATTCAAAATGGTTAATAACTACATCTAACATTGGTTTGCCTAGCAAGTGTAAAGTTAGGCACCATCACGGTCCGAACCATGGGAATTTCAGGTCGTGACAAGTTGGTATCAGAGCAGTAGGTTGCCTAGGTCTCATGAGTCATGAGCAAGCTAACTTGAGTTTGGAGGATCAGTACGGAGTCGTCTGTACTTATCTTCTAGATGCTATGAAGTCCAGGAACAATTTCAGTTCTTTGCTTCTCTATCATGTGATTTTATTTTATCATTGGTTATTGAACCACTCTATTCTTGTTCTCTCGCATATGGAGAGAACACGCACAACATCTGCAGTTGGACATGAGCTGGAGCCACCTGTGACAACTACTACTAGGGGAAGAGGCCAAGGCAGAGTCCAGCCTAGAGCTCGAGTAGCAGCAGCCGTAGTAGAGCCTCAAATTGATCATGAGAAGGAGGTTCCAACTAAGATTGTACCCGTTGGACCAACTCAGGTCCCGGAGGTGTTCATAGCCACTTCAGTGCTTCATGACACTCTAGTCCACTTGGTGGGCCTTATGGAGAGTGTGGCCGAGTCTGGTGCATTTGCGGTGGCACAAAACGTCTCTCAGGCTGGGGAAGGAGCGCAGACTCCTGCTACTCACACTCCGAAGCAGGCGATTCCCTTGTATCAAACTCCAGCAACCCATCCAATTGGGCTGGTTCAGTCAATTATGGTGGTAAAGGCCGGTTATAGGCCCCTTATGTCTTCTAAGGCCTTGTTGAGGTTGGATATGTTTACCAAGTCTTCCCTATTCATTTTAGTAGTGCACTTTCGGAGGATCCACAACATTACCTGGACCGTTGCTACGAGGTATTGCGCAACATGGGTATAGTTGAGACCAATGGGATCGACTTTGTAGTGTTTTAATTGACTGGTTCAGGAAAGAGATGGTGGAGATATTATATGTTAAATAGACCAGTTGGTTCGCCTGCACTTACCTGGATTAGTTACAAAACTCTTTCTAGAGAAGTTCATTCCTGCCACTCTAAAAGAGCATTACCACAGGCAGTTTGAGCATATTCAGTAAGGTAGTATGACTGTTACCTAGTATGGGACTCGATTTATGGACCTAGCTCGCCATGCCATTATCCTGCTCCCTACTAAGAGGGAGAGAGTGAGGGGATTCATTGATGGACTCACTTTCACTATCAAGCTACAAATGGCCAAGAAAATTGGAGATGATATTTATTTTCAGAGGGCCGCAGATATTGCTAGACGGATCGAGATGGTTCATGGTCAAGAGAGGGGGCCGATGTCTGATAAGAGGCCTCATAATTCTGGTAGTTTCAGCGGTGCCTCATCTGGAGGTAGGGGTGCTTTTAGTAGGAGTCATCCTCCTAGGCCATTTCAGTTAGTGTTTCTGGCATATCATAATGATTCGTGTATTGTCGTCCGTATGTATCTCATTCTTGGCAGCTAGCCTTCAGTGCACCATCAGGTCCTATTAGTATGCCTCCAATATAGAGCTGCCACTATGGTTATCCTGTCCATTCGGGCAAGTTCCAAGTTCAGCAGCCATAATAGTAGGATAGGTATTTTGAGTGTGGGGATACTAGTCACATCAGGAGGTTCTATCTGAGATTGTTAAACGGCATACCACAATAAAGTTCTTGTGCCATCGTTCGGCATCGGGTGCTTCACCGCCCTCTCAACCAGCTAAAGGCAAGGGTCAGGCAGCCAGAGATGGAGGTTAGGCCATTAGTGGTGGAGGTCAGGCCATTAGAGGTAGAGGTCAGCCAGCTAGAGGTCGTCCGAGAGATGGAGGTCAGGGTGGTAGGGCCCAACCTCGATTTTATGCATTCCCAGCTAGACTTCAGGCTGAGTCATCTAACGTCATTATCACATGTATTGTTCAAGTTAGCCATAGAGATGCTTCAATTCCATTTGATCCGGGCTCTATTTATTCCTACGTGTCATCCTATTTTGCTTTATATCTGGTTGTGCATCACGATTCTTTGAGTGCTCCTGTGTATGTGTCTACACCTATGGTAGATTCTATTTTTATAAATCGTGTCTATCTCTCGTGTGTGATTACTATTGGGAGTCTTGAGACTAGCGTAGATCTCCTACTTCTTGATATGGCAGACTTTTTTTATGTTATCTTGGGTATGGATTGGTTGTTACCTTATCATGCTATATTGGATTGTCACACCAAGAAAGTGACCTTAGCCATGCTAGGATTGCCTCAAATAGAATGGAGAGGGACTCTTGGCCATTCTACTAACAGGGTTATTTCTTATGTCAAGGCACGATGCATGGTCGAGAAGGAATGTCTAGCTTATTTGGCCTATATTCGAGATTCTATTGCGGAGGTTCCTTCCATGGATTTGGTACTAGTTGTGTATAAGTTCCCAAAGGTATTTCCTGTAGATCTACCGGGGATGTCACCCGATAGAGATATTGACTTCTGTATAGATCTGGTTGCGGGCACTCAGCCTATTTCTATCCCACCATACCGTATGGCACCACCTGAGTTGAAGGAACTGAAGGAGTAGTTGCAAGATTTGTTTGATAAGGGATTCATTAGACCCAGTGTCTTTCCTTGGGGTGCGCCTGTGTTGTTTGTGAAGAAGAAGGATGGATCGATAAGGATGTGTATAGACTATCAGTAGTTGAACAAAGTCACTATCAATAACAAATATTCGTTGCCGAGGATTGATAACTTATTTGATCAGCTTCAGGGTGCCAAGGTGTTTTTGAAGATTGATTTGAGGTATAACTACCATCAGTTGAAGATTAGGGCATCAGATGTCCCTAAGACAACTTTCTGGACTTGGTATAGGCATTTTAAGTTCCAAGTGATGACATTTAGAATGACAAATGTCCCAGCATCATTTATGGATTTGATAAATCGTATATTCAAGCCCTATTTGGATTATTTTGTGATCGTATTCATTGATGACATCTTGATCTACTCCTGTAGTCGAGAAGAGCATGAGTAGTATCTTCGGATTGTACTTTAGACTATGAGAGATAGTCAGTTATATGCCAAGTTTTTAAAGTGCGAGTTTTGGTTAGACTCTGTTACCTTTTTAGGGCATGTTGTATCAGGAGAGGGCATAAAGGTGGTTCATAATAAGATTGAGGTAGTTCAGAACCTAGACCTACTTCAGTTATAGAGATTCAAAGTTTCTTAGGCTTGGCGGGTTATTATTGCCGGTTCGTGGAGGGGTTTTCATCCATAGCAGCCCCATTGACTAGATTGACTTAGAAGGGTTCTCCATTCAGGTGGTCGGACGAGTGTGAGTTGAACCTTCAGAAGCTTAAGACTGTTTTGACTATGGCGCCAGTGTTGGTGTTGCCCACAGGTTCAGGATCTTACACGGTGTATTGTGATGCATCTCAAGTTAGGCTCGGTATAGTATTGATGCAGAATGGCAAGGTGATTGAATACGCATCACGACAATTGAGGTTCATGAGAAGAAATACCATCTTCATGACTTAGTGTTGGCAACCATTGTTTATGCGTTGAAGATTTGGAGGCACTATCTTTATGGTGTGTCGTGTGAGGTATTCACAGATCATCGAAGTCGATTGTATGCGTTCAAGTAGAAGAATCTCAACTTGAGGCAGAGGAGGTGGTTAGAGCTGTTGAAAGACTAAGACATCACCATTTTGTATTATCCCGGGAAGGCTAATGTGGTGGCCGATGCCTTGAGTAGAACGGCAGTGAGTATGGGTGGCCTTGCATATATTACAGTGGGTGGGAGGCCACTAGCATCAGATGTTCAAGCTTTGGCCAATAAGTTTGTTTGGTTAGATGATTCGAAGCCCAATCGTGTTTTAGCTTGCATAGTCTCTCGGTCTTCTTTGTATGAGTTCATCAGAGAGCGTCAATATGATGACCCCCACTTCTCTTATCCTTAAGGACATGATGCGACACGGTGGTGACAAGTAGGTTACTGTTGGGGACAATGGGGTGTTGCGGATGCAGGGCCGTATTTATGTACCCAATGTGTTTAATTTCGGAACGGGTCGAACACCTCGGTAGATTAAATAAATGCATGTATGGTTCGCTCCATTCGACCCCCTGCCAGTGCACAGTTTAAATATTGTTGGATCGGGTCATACGACCTCGGCATGATATGCGCATGCTAGTATTGCTTGCTTGAGAATTTTAAATGTTGATAATTGCCCCTTCCTGGCCAGAGATAAATTGATAACGATAATGAAAAGTATACCTTTGAAACTCCCTTATTATTTGAGAAGTTGTTTACCTGCTTTCCGACTTTATGAGTTAAATTTTGCTTTATGAAATCCTTGAATTCCTCACACTTTTTCTATTTATCATTGGACCATTAATAAGTGTCGAAGTCGACCTCTCGTCTCTACTTCTTCGAGATTAGACGGGATACTCATTGGATACATGTTGTTTTCGTATGCATACTACACTTGCTGTGCATTTTTGTTGCAGAGGTTCAAGTGTGGCTAGTGACTTAGGTGAGCTGCATTTATCGAGATGACCGGCAGCCAGCAGAGTCCCCTTTAGAGTATTTTACTGTATTTTTCATTTTGTCCACTAGTATTCCGGACAGTTACTGTATTTTATTGCATTCTCTAGTAAATGCTTGTCCACTTGTGACACTGGGTTCTGGGATGATTATGAGGTATCTTGTATTAACTTCTTAACATACATATTTGATTTAAAACGATTATCTTTTACTGGTAAAATTAAAGGAAAAATCATAGTTTTCAAAATTATTTAAACGAGAATTTAATTAAGTAAGGTTGGCTTTCCTGACAGCGGTGTCCGGTGCCATCACAACCCTGAGTGGAATTTGGGTTGTGACACCATGACACACAATTCAAAAGCATATGGTAAAGGAAACTTCCCTGAACATCTAGTTAGGTCTTAATCAAAGTCGAGCTCCAATCTTCACGCCCGAACTAGTGCACACATCCATGCAAACAACTTCTTCTCAGCCTTCTTGGGATATACCGTACACTTTTCATTTTCACTCCCTGCAGCCTTCTCTTTCGAACCCTTCACTTTTCACTCAACACTTGCAGTTGGATTCTCCTTTGTCACCCCCATTTCTACATCTATCTTGAAAGTCACAGTCTACTCACTCACTCTCAGCGTGAGCTTTCTCTCGTGTATATCTAGTATCGCTCTACCCATTGATAAGAATGGTCTTCCTAGGATGAAGGAGACCTCCTTGTTCTCCTCCATCTTGACCATTATAAAATCTACAGGGAATACAAACTTATCCACCCGAACTGAGACATCGGTATCAAAGTCGTTTGTTCTTCTAGCTGCAAAGATATTGGCACCAACCTTATCTCTCCAATCTCCTTCTCCATTTTCTTGTAAATAGATAGAGACATTAAATTAATTGAGGCACCAGAATCACATAATGATTTATCAAAGTTCAGAGTGCCTAAAGAGCAAGGTATAGTAAAACTCCATGGATCTCCATACCTTTATAGGAGTTTGTTTTGCAAGATTGCACTGCAATGCTCTGTGAGTTTGACCATTGAGGTCTCTTCTATCTTTCTCTTCTTTGTCAGGATCTCCTTCAAGAATTTGGCTTAAGCTGCCATTTATGATAGCACTTCTGTGAATGGCAAATTTACTTGAACATGTTTCAGCATATCTAAAAATCTCTCAAACTGCTTGTCCAGTTTTTCTCTATATAGATTTTATGGGAAAGGTAGAGCAATCATATGCTGCCTCTCATTAGGTTCTTTCATTCTTGAGGTTTCCTCCTTCTTCTTTTTTGTCAGCTCCCTTCTTGCCTTTATTCTTCTTATCAACTTCATTTTTCAGATGCTCCCTACTTTTTTTCAGGTACAACCTCTTTTTGGATTGAAGTGAGATCTTTCAACACTTGCCTGCTTCTTAAGGTCACAGCATTCACCATTTCTTTAGGATTTCTCTCAGTATCAGCTGGGATAGTCCTGGGACTCTCTCAAGCAATAATGTTGCAGTTTGCCCCACTTACTTCTCCAAGTTTTGCAAATATGTGCCAAGTTCCTTGATAGTTGCACCATGAGCACCTAGCCTCTCATATGTATTGACATTGAAGGCATTCATTATATCTTCTAAACCACGTTGATTGGATTGTTGAGGCTGAAACTACAGCCTTGGCTGATTCGTAAAACATGAAGCTCCATGTCCCTAAAATATGGGGTTGTTTTGTCGCCATGAATTTGTGGTTCCCCCAGATGAACTCCATGAAAAACCGGGGTGCTTCTGACCCATTGCATTAAAGTTATAATTCCCCACATCATTAACATCCTCGATTGAGGCTTGACACTCATGAATAGGGTGTCCTCTTCCACATATATCACATGCTGCATATGGCTCACTTTGTATCGAGGCTAAGGTCAGCTTCCATATTTCTTTGGCTATAACATCAAGTTGTACCAGCACAGATGTATTAGCATCAACTTGGTGAACACTGGTTGATTTTCTTCTTTCACCACACTCAGCGGGCCAGTGATTAGCATCTTCAAACAACTCATCAAGAATTGTAACTATCTCCTCTAGAGTCTTCCTCATTAACGGGCCTCCAGCTGCATTGCTCAATGTTCTATATGTGGCCAGTGTCAATCCATCCCAAAATCCATGGTGTTGCATCCAGAGTTCAATTTCGCTATGTTGACACTTTCTAACAGTCTCCTTAAACCTCTCCTAAGCTTCAAAAACAGTTTCAGTCTCTTTTTGACAGAAGTTATGGATTTCTCTTCTAAACTTGCCCGTCTTAGCAGATGAGAAACATTTATCGAGAAATTTTTTGGTCATCTTATCTCATGTTCTAATTTATCCCTGGGCTAAGCTTCGAAGCCACTGCTTTGCATCATCTTTGAGTGTCAAGGGGAATGCTCTTAAGTAAACCGCATCTTGTGACTCATCATTGTATTGAAAGGTATTCATGATCTCCTTGAAGTCCATTAGATGGTTTTTTGGATCTTCGTTCATCTTCCCTCTAAATACACAAAAGTTTTGAAGGGTTTGAAGCAACCCTTGCTTCAACTCAAAATTATTGGCTGCAATTGGAAGTGGTCTAACACTTGATAATCCTTGGTTGTATACTTGTTACGCCCCGCAGTATTACAACGATGTTATGCTCTGCAGTAATATATTACGATGATGTTACCCTCTGCAGTAATATTTTACGATGATGTTACGTCCTGCAGTAATATATTAGGATGATGTTATGCCTTGCAATATTACATTACGATGATGTCACGCTTCGCAGTATTAAGTTACGATAGTGTTGCACCCAACAGTATTACATTACGGAGATGTTACGCTTCATAGTATTAAGTTACGATGTTATTGCACCCCGTAGTATTGTACGTTGAATTTGCCGTAAGGTAATTGACATCAGTCCAAGTAAAAGATTATTTGGAGATTATAAGGATTATGCTATTTCACAAGTAATGAGTAAATTCGTGAAGGTGAAAGGAGAAGCAAGTCCAAGAAAATGAATTTTCGTCAAAGTTGGGCATTTTTGGGGTAATATACGACTTGAGCTAAAATACCAGGTATTTATGGACTAGTACCATACAAGGTACCACATGGACATGATAGTAATGTGTATAAGGTATGTGAAAAGTGAGTAGTATTTTAAGTAAGTGGAAATAGTTTTTAATTATGCGGGTAATTGATTAATAACCGGGTAACGGGACATTGCCTAGTTAATTATTAAAAAATGAGATAAAGACTAAATCTCCCTCCCCCCACCCCCCAAAAAACGTGGTAAAAAGCCACAAAACTAAGAAATGACTCATTAGTCTTCTTGAATAGGTGGCTATCTAAGATGTATTTGAAATTAAAGTAAAGACTTATTACAAGTCTTGGCTCATTTTTCATTTGGACAAAAGAAAGACTTACTACTAAGTCTTGATTCCATTTTCATTTTGGACAAAGTTCAAAACGTCCATCTTCATTTCAATATCATTCTTCATAGATTCAAAATACTTCAAGAACAATAGCTAAATTTAATCCAGGCTCCAACGAAAATTCTTGCATCAAAACAATTCCAACGAGAAATGTTAGAATCGTAGCAACGTAAAATTTGTGGTTCTAAAGGAGTACAGTGCAATCCTCTCCAAGAATATTATACGGAGTTTTCCCTACTCCAGGTATGTTAAGGCTATTCTTTCTTTCTTTTGGCATGATCCATACGACACAAACGAAACGTGCAAATGCACAATTTCCATACATGACTGTATTCATAAAAATATTAGAAATGCCTATATTCTTGATTCTCCATGTGTCATATTATTCTATCATCTGGTCATGGGTCCCAAAAAAAATACGTAAGTTGAAAAAGTTTACTTCATGATATTATTCAAAGGTATAATGGTCTTATGACATTCCGAAAGATTTTATTAACGTACTTTTTATGTATTGCATTCATGTACATTGACCCATGACCAGATGATGTTATATACGTGTATATATGTATGTATATATATGTATAGGGGATATGGGAAAGGTTATGGCGTTATATACGCACCACCACCTGATCAGCTAGTATTCGTTGATGATTTTGCCCATAGTGGCCAAGATGATATGATGGGATGCCCTCAGAGGCTGATGATGTTATAAATCATGTACCTATACACGACATGATATTCATACGCATATGCATGATACTATAATTATTTCATGATTTACAAAGTTATTCAGATTTACAAGTGGAGTCATTTACTTTATATTTCCTTCGTGTCTGTTATGTACTTATTTATACGCTTTACATACTCGGTACATTAATCGTACTAACGACCCTTTTGCCTGGGGATGCTACGTTTCATGCCCGCAGGTCCTGATAGATAGGTCGAGAGTCCTCCAAGTAGACTATCAGCTCAACAGAAGATGTTGGTGCGCTCCATTCGCTTCGGAGTTACTTGCTTGGTTAGTATGAGTTAGATGTGTATTGTTTGGTATGGCGGGACTCTGTCCCGATCTTTATGAAAATTATGTATTCGTAGAGGCTTGTAAACAGATGTCATGTACGTAAAAAATTGTATGGCCTTGTCGGCCTATGTTCAATGTTCAAGTGGATATTTTGGTCTTAGAGGCCTATATGTCTTACGTATAAGTTGGCATTACCTGTTGTATTCTACCTATTTCACAATAGCCTCTCCAGCTCAGGTATCTATGATAGTATGACATGAAAAGATATGTTATGTTGGTACTCGGTAGAGTAAGGTACCGGGTGTCGGTCACGGCCCATCGATTTGGGTCGTGATAAAAGTGGTATCAAAGCAGTTTTGTCCTAGGGAGTCTACAAGCCGTGTCTAGTAGAGTCTTATTTATGGGTGTGTCATGCACTACACTTATAAGTAGGAGGCTACATGGCATTTAGGATTGTCACTCTTTCTTCTTACTCTAGATCGTGTGGTAGAGCTCACTTATAAGAATTCAAGTTCCGAAATTCTATTTTATTCGTAATAAGACGATACCTACATCCGGAAAGAAGGTTGGAAAGAGAGATAGTTGTGGAAGAACTGAGTCAGAGGAATTGGATTTTTGTATGATGCCTATGATAAGTAAATATGATGTTTTTAGCAGATCATGGGTGTACTAATAGATGTAAGCTTCCTGATAAGAAGCCTTAAGGCAAGAATGCCTATCCATCTTTATAGTGAAGGACAATGAGAAATGAAGAAGATAAGTACAAGTTTCAGTAAGTAAAAGGAGCAAGGTAAAAAAGGGTACGAGGTACCCAGTTAATGAAGATTATCGGTATTTTCAACTCAAGAAGAGAGATATAAGCCTTTTGAGTTAACTTCAATAGTAGTAACAGAGGTATGTACAATTGGTCACACCTATTTCAGTTATGCCCTGTGGGTGCTAACAGGTTTAGTTAAGAGAAGGACGGGATATCAAGATCCGGCTGGGGTTAGAGTAACCCAAAGTGGTGAATGGATTGTTTGTGTTAGTTGACATTTCCGAAGGGTATTACAAATGTGCCAATAGATTTTCTTGGGAGACACTTAGATGCTGCACTCTAGAATATTACGATTAGATGTGAATACTAGCATGAAAAAAAATCAGAAGATAGGCACTGAAAGCTTGGATGGGATTAATATTACCTTAATGCGACTCTCGTCCCTGGTAGAGCGAGGACATTGAGCAACCCGAAGAGCCGATAAATGAAGCAAGGAGAGCTAAAAGCAAAAGAATGTCATGTTGAAGTTTTCACAAGAAAAAGGATATGCAGAAATATTAGCAGAGTAATGAGAAGAGAGATAATGAAGCATTATGAATAAGGTGTGATATATGGATAACGACGGTAGGAAAAAAAAGGAAAAAGCAGAAATGACACTATTACAGAGTCTAGTCAAGTGAATGAAGAGACGAGAGGTGACAGGCCTTGGGACAACAAAAGAGTATAGGCCATGAAGTCATATCCTCATTTTAAGAAGTAAGTTCGTGACCCTAACGAGATTACAAATAGGAAAAGCTAGACCAGAGAATAATAGAGATCAGTATGGGCTGAAGATAAAGTAAACATGAATTAGGGATTTAGTGATTTGATAATGATCAACATCATTAGAATTTCAGATTGCATTCCGGCAATAATAGAATGGACAACAGAAGAAGATCCATTATGAATTCAGAGAATGGTCATTTAGGGAGACGCTTCCCTAGAGCAAGGTGAGCAAAGTTAAGCTTAAGAGACTGTATGTGCCACTTACACTAAGTGTCACCATCGCGAGCGAGGGATTTTGTTATCCTTGGTACAGAAGGATTAGTGCAAGGTCAGTAAGGGTCATTGATAATGTGAATGGATGCCAAAGATGAAGAGGAAAAAAACATCTATAAGCAGGTCGTCATAACTCTAAGTCTTAGTACTTTGTACCCATGGTCACGATAATTTATTATTGATCGTGCCTAAAGCAAGCTACGATGTTTAAGAATATTAATGGCCTAAGTATGCTCCGAGCGTTATGAACAAGTAAATAAAATTAAAATGAGACCAAGATAATCACTTACATTAATCACTTGAAGTAAATATTTAGGTTTCTAAATTCGAAACCACACAGCCTAGATTATCTTTCAATTTTCGTATGCCCAAATTTATCATCCAACAATTACAAAAACCATTTGTTTAGCTAACACTCCCTTTCCTCATTTTTACTCATAGATGTGCATTTGACAAATTAAATATTAATAAAATTCATAAACAAAAACTCAGTCACAAAGGGTTTTGAATCGTGACACATAGAATGGACCTTTATAAGATTAATAAAACCTATTAGCTAAAAGTGTAGGGGGAATCTACTGTATTTATATTTTCCTTTTCAATCTATATCTTTTTAAGAAAGTTTATACAGTAGACATCAAGCGGTGATAGTGAATCAAGAATTGAATTTTGCCATTTCATGGCCTTCATTCTTTGTGTATATATTATTTCTTATTTTCAGTTAGCTCTATCTATTATTGATTTATACATACATACATACATATATATATATATATATATATGCAATGATACTTTACACCAGTTACCTGCAACTTTAGAAATTAACTAATTGGAAAGATCATAAGTCATGTAGGACACAGTGAAACAACCAAACTGTATTCATTCAATGAGATTAATTTCCAGAACTCATCAAAGCTTAAATAGATGTAAAGCTGAGAAATGGACCTTACGGGAAGCAGAATTTCCAACGCTAGCCTCTGACCAGAAAATTAAATCCACAACCTCGAATCGGCACAACTTAACCCCCAGTAATTTAATAGGTGCAATCTGTCCAAGACCAATGCAATCTGGACGTGCAGCTTCTAACAATAGCCTCCATCCCCAATCCACTTCCAATTGGATCTGGGTCCTTCCTAACGGAGAAGGCATAATTGGAATAAGGGTTTTGAGGGATACGAAGAATAGGGGAGTGATGAATGTTAGGGATTGGCTTTGAACCAGAAGCAACTCTCCAAGGTACATCATTCTGTAGTGTAGCAGCAGCTCCTCCACCCATTTTTTGACATTGAAAAAAAGAAGAAAAAGATAGATCTATTTAGCAAGTAATTAGACTTAAGCCTTTGTATTACGCTGTAAATGCAGAGGTTATGGAGATTAGCATAGGAATTACGACGAATAGATAAACAGAGGAAGGGTTTAGCAACAGGAGAAGGCGCGGATTTTTGTGGTTATGAGGTGACGGCTGTGTCTAGGGAGTGTAGGTCCTTGTTGAAGAAGATGAGCTGAAGATTCTTCTGTATTCTGTTCAACGGCTGAAGCCTAGGTCTAGGAAATTAGGGTCCTTTTTAAATGTTTTTTTAGAGTTTTTAGGTGTATTGGGTTTGGGTTATTATAGGCTAGGTCCGAAAATTAGGCCTAAAAATGGGTTGTTTGAGCCCAAATTTTATTCTTTCTCCGTGAGCAGGACTAAAAATACGACCTCATTTACCAACTAATCCTGCTTAAGTAAAATAATTATTAAAATAAGGCTAACTGTTAAAATAAACCTATTTTTTGGTATTTTTCAAATATCATATTAAAAGATAAAAATGAAATTAGATTAAAATCATTGCAAAAATTAAAATAATATTCCAAAAAATAAAGTGGAACTATTTTTGTATTTTTTAATTTTATGTAAATTAGATAAATTAAAAGTGACTAGTTAAAATATTAATTAGCTAAATAAAAGAAAATATTTTTGTAGTTTTTATTTTTTTGATAAAATAAAGTAAAAGAGTCTAAACTAATTGAAATAGCGATATTAGGACTAAACTAAATATTAATATGCTAAAATATGTAAAATCTTGGGAAGGGTCAAAAATCACTTATCTACAGCTACCCCTCTTTGACTGAAAATGCGAAGAGTTTTCAAACAAAGAACGACGAGACAGGTTTTTTGACCCGACCCTTATTTAGAGAGACCAAAAACTAAGAGAAAGGAGAATGTGACTGAACCCTGGTATCTGAGCTGCCTACATATCCTTGGCTATAAAGGAATCAGGCCATGTGTAGTTCAGAAATAGGAACAGTGATGGAGTATACCGAGGTGAAGAGCCGATTGAGGTGCCATTTCGTTGAGGTTCCGGTCTGCGGTCCTATTATTACATGAAAAAATGAAAAAGACTAGCTAAGTCTGTCAACTACGAGTTACAAGATTCCTATCTATAAGTCTTCTAAAGCTTGATCTTGAGTCTTGAATGGTTCTTCATGCAGACTTTAGATTTGAACCTTGGCGCTTGTTATCTGCACGTGCTAGATCGTTCTTCTTCAACTTCTCTGATCAAGACCGGACATGTAGTGCTTGTGACATCAACCACGTCTTGAGCAGTTTACATCTTTCTCCGCTTCTGTATTTTGGATTCACTTCTCTTTTTTTCTTTTCTTTTTCCCCGTTTTTTTATATTCTAGATTGAGACTACTTCTGTTGGTCATCTTGGACTATTAACCCGCATTCTTCCCGCGAGCTTCTGCTACTGCTAACTTGAATTGAAACTTGAACTGTATTCCCTTGTTCTCCAAGTGGGAGCCTCATTGCCAAAACTTGAACTATATTCCGTTGTTCTCCAGGTGGGCGCCTGATTGCCAAAACTTGAACTGTATTCCCTTGTTCTCCAGGTGGGCGCCTGATTGCCAAAACTTGAACTGTATTCCCTTGTTCTCCAGGTGGGTGCCTAATTGACAAAACTTGAACTGTATTCCCTTGTTCTCCAGGTAGGCGTCTGATTGCCAAAACTTGAACTGTATCCCCTTGTTCTCTAGATGGGCGCTTAATTGCCAAAACTTGAACTGTATTCCCTTATTCTCTAGGTGGACGCTGATTGCCGAAACTTGAACTGTATTCCCTTGTGTTCCATGTGGGCGCCTAATTGCCAACACTTGAACTGCATTCCCTTGTTTTCCAAGTGTGCGCCTGCCATTGCAACAAAGCAGACAAAACAAAAGAAACTTTTCTGTCCTAGTTTGGTACTGGAAACATCTTTGAGCGTTAATCGAATCATGTTACCCAAAAGAGCTCTAAGAATTTGAAAGCTAAATCCCATTATTCAGGAAGGCCCTGAAAACTTCAAATTAAATCTCATCTTAAGAGTGACATTTTAAAGCTGAATTATATTTCCTAAAGGTAGAACTTACGCTAAATCTTGTTTTTTATGAAGGTCTTAAAATTTAACTAGGTCACATTATCCAGGAAGGTCCTGAGAACTTAAGATTAAATCTCATTATCTAGGAGGGTCCTGAAAATTTTAAATTAAATCCCATTATCCAGGAGGGTCCTGAAAATTAAAATTAAATCTCATTATCCAGGAGGGTCCTGAAAAGCCGAGAATGAACTTACCTGAGTCATGCTCTCTTCCTAGAGGATCTCTGCAGAACAAACAAAATTCCTTGCCCATGAACCATGCTTTTCCTCATGGAGGGTTCCTGCAGATCGAACAAATTTTTCTTTCCCCTTCTCAAATCGCCTTTGTGCTGACAAAATTTGGGCACGACACTTGAAAAAAATTCAAACTTCCAAGCTTTGATTTGGACAAAATTTTCGTCCTTGTTTCAAAAAAAGAAAACTTGTGAGTTTATAGATATGGTAGTTTGTTTGTGGCCTTGACTTTGAGGGAGATTGATCTTTCACTTCCCATGATAACTTTGATTTTAACTCGAAATACCTTTCTTGTTTATTAACTAACCACTTTCTCTGTCATTCTTATCACAGAAAATACCTTTGATCCGTTCAAACCCAACATCCTCTATCTGTTGCATTTTGCTCATGAATTGACATTTATCGAACATTTGTACTTCACATGAATCCCAAAACACGTTGATTTTTACCAACTCAATGTGCTTGTTGTTCTTTCCTGATGTATGCCACTGGCCTTGGCCTTGAGGTCTATTGGTCCTTCACTTGCCATGATAACTTTGATTTCCACTTGGAAGACCTTGCTTGTTATTGGTTAACCACTTTCTCTGTCAACCTTATCATAGAAAATACATTTGATCTGTTCAAGCCCAACACCTTTTATCTGTTGCATTATTCATGAATTGACATATACCGAACCTTTGTACTTCACATGAATCCCAAAACACGTTGATTTTTACCAGCTTAGTGCGCTTGTTGTTCTTTACTGATGTATGCCACTTTGATGTGCTAGCCAGATCCCGTTTTGTGCAATTGGAAAGCTGGTGGTAAATTTTGAAGTCATTTCTCACTTGTTCTAACCAAACAGACTCAGAAAGAGGAAGTAAACAAGACAAAAGGAACAGGGTAAAGGACAATGAAAAGAGATGATACCTAACAAGAAAACTACAAAGTATAAACTTATCAGATGTAGATACCAACTCTAATGACCATGACATGCACCTTTGGATTAAGTGGCCTAAACTGTCAAGCAAGTCTAATGTTTAACTCTCGTTGTACCTCTGAGTCTTGAAACTAGGCTTCCATGATCCGATTATCCTTCTGATTCACTATCCTTATTCGACTTGTAGTGCCCGAAGGGTTTTCACCATCAAGCCTCTCTCATTTTGTTCTTTCTCTCAACTCACCATCGCCTTATGGTGCCTGTGAAGGTTTTCACCAATAAGACTCTCTCATTTTGTTCTTTTCTTCTAATTTCCTCTGATTTTGCAGATGAGAAGACATTAACCATGGTAAAAACAACATATACTCTTGGCATGTCTAAACTCAACACTCTCAAAGATTATCTGGGAGGTCTTTTTTAGAATGTAATGTGGCTTTTGGACAGGGTTAGAAAGAAAGGATATCATAAAAGTTCAAAATAACTAATACAACGGGGTTAATTTATGTACAACTTTTGGAATCCATTCTAAAAATTTTGCCCCAATTTCTAAAACAATGGAATTTGATTCTCTTTTTTCTATTTTCTTTTTGATGGAGTTACTAAGAAAGACCGCCCACTTTCGACTTCGTGGGATTATGAAATATTTTATTTGGTATGACCGAACCGTAAGGCTGCCTACGTATCTTGTGGTGACAAGAATCAGGTCAAACGTAGTTCACAAGACTACCTTTGTTACTATTTTCCTTTTTTTTATTCTTTTTGTTTTCCTTTATTTCTCTATTTTTCTCTTCTTTTATTTTTGAATTTTCCTTTTGGAATGAACTTTCTAAAATAAATCTATGGGGATATGAATTTTTTTTTTCCGATTCTAACTTGATTCCAAAAGAGGGGAGGTCAAAGAAATCTGCACAGGCTCAAAGGGGCGCCAAAGGGTATAAAGTGTTTGGATAGCTGAAAGTGGGCCTCCCATTCTCTAAGAATACCAAGTATAACACATGCAACCTGAAGATGAAAAATGAAGATCGTGCACAATATTTCTTTTGCGGCTTCGGCATTGATATCATTGATATGCCTTCCACTTTTCTTTAGCACCTTGTCAAGTACAGAACCCTCGTTGGGTTATTCCCTCTTCATAATGGATATCCTCCGTCAATTCGGAGAAAACTTTCTTAACTCTATCTTGTAACTTGAGATGCACTTGAACTCAAAATTGCTTGCTTCAAATTGTCCGGGATGCACTCTCCTTTAATGAATTCTTGTCACCCTATTAACTTACTAAATTATTTGCCCCAGTTTCACATGGTTCGAGCTTCAAATGATCTCGAAATGTCCAAATCTGTACTTATTTACCTCAAGTGTCCCTATCATATTCAAAATTGCTTTATTGCTTCATGACTAAATTAACTTTTAAGACCAGGCCTAGAATTATGCATACATGTCATATCACTAGAGCCAGCATGAAAAGAACTATAAAAGGAGAAGAGAATTAAACAAAAAAATGACTAGAAATAACAGAAAACAAAAAATTGCACTAGACAGACGGTAACAGGGTTTGAACAACAAAAACAAGCAAAATAAACTAGGGTTACAATCCTGCAACAAACCTAGACAACACTAAACGGGTTACTACGACTAAACGAACTAGGCAAAATAAAAGGATAGAAGGGTTTAGGTCACAATACAATATCTGGATCAAAATCCTGAAATAACCCGGACAACAGATATGACAACAAAATAAACTACTAGAACTCCTTCCTAACTAACCAAGAAGGGGGCTTCTTTCTAATTACCAAGCTTGACATATTAACCACTGAGTTCCACATCAATATTACCAATATCATTACCAATTTCAATCACATTGACCCCAGCAAATAGCTTTTGGGTCCCTTTTGCCAACTGTCACGGCCCTAAACCCGGACCCGGTCGTGATGGCACCTCTCATGAAGACAAGGCCAGGCGACACTTCCCATTTTACCATTTATTAAAAATTAAGCATTAGGTAACAGTCTAAACATGATAAAATAATCTAAAGTAGCAGATAATATCATAAATACGCAATAGAACAACCCAACACAGCTTGATACCGGGGTGTCACTAGTCATGAGCATCTATAAATCCTACTACAAATCTGATAAGTCTATAAACTATTACAATTGTCTGATCAGAAATAGAAATGATAAAGAAGGAGAAACACGAGTCTGCGGACGTCAAGCGACTACCTCGTGAACTCCGAATGTCCGTCAGGAGCTCTCAACTCGCACTGGCAGGATCAGCAACGCCTGAATCTGCACACAGGGGTACAGGGAGTAAAGTGAGTACTCCAACTCAGTAGTAACAAATGTAAATAAAGACTGAAAGCAAGAAATCACGTAAGGCACAAAGCATTCTATAATGAAGCAGTAAAACTATTAAAATCAGTAAAACAGTGAAAGATAGGTAAAACCCTTTAACTCAAATGTAGTTTCGTGAAAATCCTTTTTCAATAATTAAGCAGGTAATTCACAGTCAATTATGAAAAGTAAACACATAAAGGCTCGCCCCTCGGCACAGTATCAACAAATCCGCCCCTCGGGCAACATTTTAGAACAGTATCAACCCCTCGGGCAATCATATAGAACAATACCAGCCCTCGGGCTCATTCTCACATCCCAATGGGTACCCACGCTCAATGGGGGTGTACAGACTCCTCGAGGGTCCCTTTACGGCCCAAGCGCAATATCAAGCCACCTCGTGGCATCATCACTAGGTCCTCGACCTCATATCAATCAAGCCACTTCGTGGCTTACATATCTCAGGCCCTCGGCCTCATAATCAGTATCAAATATTTCCTCACAACATAGGTCATCGGCCTTACTCAGTCAAAAATCCTCGCAAGCCACTCGGGCAGTAGTAAAACATGTTTCTCAGCCCAAAATATCATTTAAAAGATCATTTAAGTGTTAAAACATAGTAAACATGGTTGAGTACGAAAACAATGAAATATAACATGACTGAGTTCGAGTATAAATCAAAACATTGAGGAAATACCGGTAAAAATCCTCAAAGGGTTCAAATAGTTGGCACAAGGCCCAAATATGACATTCAGGCCAAAACATGATGATAACAAATAGATTTCAATCAAATACGCGGTAAAATAGTCATTCGGGACGGATCAAGTCACAATCCCCAACAGTGCACAACCCCACGCTCGTCATCAAGCATGTGCGTCACTTCAATATAGCACTACGATGTGCAAATCCGGCCCTCAGAACATCATTTACAACCACTACTCACCTCGAAACGGTCAAATCTCTAGCTTGTGATGTCTTTGCCCTTCGAATCTATCAAAAATAAGAACGAGGACGTCAAAATATGCTAAGGGAATGAAGCCCAAGTGAAAACAATCAAATAATACCAAAAATCTCGAAATTGGCCAAAACCCGACCCCCGGGCCCATGTCTCGAAACTCGATAAAAATCACATCACCAGAATCCTTATCCTTCCATGAGTCTATACATATCAAGAACACTAAAATTGGAGTCCAAATGGCCCCTCAAATCCTCATTTAAAGTCTCTTAATCTCAAGCCCTAATTTCTAAATTTTTAGGCTTAGATCCATGATTTATTGGGCAGATTTTACAATAAAATCGATTTTTAAGTCCAAAATTCTTACCTCCAAATGTTTCCCCTTGAATCCCTCTTCAATCTCCTTCAAAAATCTCCAAAAATGACCAACTATGGAGGAAATAAACCCCACATTCGCAGACAAGACGACCTTAAAAACTTTCTGCCCAGGCATTAATTCCTTCTTCGCGAACGCGGTCAACGCCTCGTGTTTGCGAAGAACAAAAATGACTTTGAACAAAATCCTCTTACGCGAACGCGACAAGGCCATTGCGAATGCGATGGTTCCTCAGACTTACTCTTCGCGAATGCACTCCCTCTCTCGCGAACGCGATGAATAACTCGGCCACAAACACCGCTGACCCAATTCCTCTATGCGAATGCGCTGCCCTGCTCGTGAACGTGATGCATCACTTCCCAGACCTTCGTGAATGTGAAGGCCAAAATCCAGCCTTGACCAGCTAACCCTTCGCGATCGCGGCTCCTCTATCGCGAATGCGAAGGTCTATTGTCTGCAACACTGAACAACAGATTTCTGCAATTCCAAACTTCACGAAATGGTCCGATTGACCACCCAAAACTCACCCAAGGCCCCCGGGACCTCAACCAAAGGCACCAACATATCCCAATAGCTTATCCAAACTTGTTCCAATCTTCAAAACACCTCAAACAATATCAAATCAACCAAAAACCCTCAGATTCAAGCCAAACTTTCTAAAATCTTCCGAATTCCGCTTTTGATAAAAAACCCAACCAAACCATGTCCGAGTGACCTGAAATTTTGCACACACATCTCAAATGACACAACGAAACTACTGCAACTCTCGGAATTCCATTCTGACCCCTATATCAAAATCTCGCCTATCAACCAGAAATTGTCAAAATATCAACTTCGCCGATTCAAGCCTAAATCTACTCCGAACCTCCAAAACTCATTCCGCTCACACTCCTAAGTCACAAATCACCTCCCAAAGCTAGTCAAACCATCGGAACTCACATCCGAGCCCTCTAACAGATATGTCAACTTTTGGAACTAAGACCGATAGCGCTGAAAACTTTGCGGCAAGTGACCCTTTGAGGATCTCATAAGAATTCTCGTATTCCTTTTCACCACAAATCATACCCACCATATACATCTCATTATGAACATGTGATGGACTTTGGCTAGTGTCTACTACATCTAGATTTTGCACGATAATGTCACCTGCATCAATAAGCTTCTGAACTGCTCTTTTCAGATGCCAACAATTTTCTGTGTTGTGACCCGGGGCATTAGAGCAATATGTGCACCTTTGAGAATAATCTAAATTCTTTGGAAAAGGGTTCGACATTTTATCTGAATCAGCTTCAACATGTCCAATTGCCTGAACTTTTGGAACAAACTAGCATATGATTCTCCAATAGGAGTGAAAGTCTTTTCATTTTGTACTCCGCCTCGGTTGGAACCTCATACGGGTAGGTGTTTGACATGCTTAAGGAGGCGGGGACGATATTTGTGAAGGTGGTGCAAGCCATTACGAGTCTTGTGGGTATGAAGCATATGGCGGTGCATTGTGGATAGAGTACTGGGAAGGTAAGGCATGACCTTGGTGATTTGTAGAGGAAAGCAGCACTGGGAAGGATTATCTGGAGTACGAGGATATTCATGGGGTCGGTATTGAGGCTGAAAGCGTTTAGCAGGAATGCCCACTGGATCCTTTCGTTGGCGGGATTCAGCAGCATCTTTTCTATCAATCGGAGAACTGACCTAACTAACTTGTTCGTTCCATCTGAGCCAAAACTCCCTAAAACTTCCCTCGGGTTTCTTTTCCATCTGAGATAGGGAGGAGCGGTCTGGGACAATGTCTATATTGTACTGAAAGTGTCACATAAAATCTTGAGCCATGTCATCCCATGCATGCCACTTACCGACATCTTGACGAGTATGCCATTCCAAAGTTGCCCCAGTCAGGCTCTCACTGAAATACATCATCAACAACTCATCTTCCCCGCCAACACCTCTCATTTCACTGCCATAACCCCTCAGATAGGCTACTGGATCTCTACGCCCATCATACAAATTAAACTTTGGCATCTTAAACCCTTTCGGCTTTCTAGATATCTCATCTTGCTCCACTGTCTTAGCGGGCTTTGCAGTCTCACCGGGAGGCTCAAAATGAGGAGCGTAAGAGTATGGACCCAAGACCTTGAAAATTGGTTCTGGAGCATAGTGTTGGGCATCGGGGAGGATCAAGGAAAGGTAGCAGGTGGATGAGCTACAAAAATATGAGTGGTCAAATGATCGGGATATGAGGTGGTTCTGGGGAATGGAGTCTGAAAAGGTTGTGGGGAGATATCCTGGACTTGTAACAATGGCGGAATGGTGACAAGGTTTTTAGTGTAGTTAGTGGGAACTGATGGTGGAGGATGCCCACTAATCTAGGCTTAATATATTTCGATCATCTGTCCTTTCAACCTTAAGACCTCTTCTTTCAACTCAGATTTTGATTCAACAATTCCCTTAGATGGATCAATAACCCCTGTGTCCAAGTCTTTGCTAGCCATGACTACCTTGTTCTTTGACATTCTGTTGTATGGATGAGTTACTTAAGAACCACAAACCAACCACCCTTCTGCTCAATGAAGATAACAAAAGGAACAAAATGGGGACATCTTGTTAGCATTAGGGCATTTAACAGCTAAAAATATCACATTGCATGCAATGCACGTAGCAACAATTAACGGTTCTAGAATGACTTCTAGGGTCACAAAGTCACTTGGCATCATCCCAATTTTGTTCATTTCAATCTTCTCTTTTCTTTCTTTTCTAGCATTTCTTGGCTTGCTCATTTTCCTTCCTTTTTTTTCGCTAATTATCACTCTTTTCTTTCCTCTCATTTCTCACATCCCATAATTTCATCTCTCTCTTTTTTCTCTTTTTTCCTTTTTCTTTTTTTTTTTCTTTTTTTTTTCTTTTTCTTTTAATAATAAAAAAATGATTCGATCGAACCCTATGAAGGTTGCTTACGTATCATGATGCCGCATGAATCAGATCTTTGCATAGTTCGAGAAAAGTAATGGATAAATTAAACTAAAAAAATCTTTTTGGGATTATTCATTTACAACTTTTTTTTTTATTTTCAAATACAAAACAGGAAATATGATAATGAGAGACTCAATTCAACTATACTACGACAAACTCCGACACCAACTGAAAGAAACATTACTACTGGACATGACTATAAAGTACAAGACAACATAAAAAGAAACAGACTCCAAACATAAAAAAAATCTCCTTAAGCAACTCCTGGATGCAGCGATCCTGACTGGATGGTCCCGGGGTGTCTGTCATGATCAAACTCTGGTAAGTAGATCCACACATGTATGAGAAAACTGAAACCAACACTATGTGAGACAATAATACTCCCTATTGGACACGTGCAAGACATGATTGAGGCTATTTTTGACAAAACGGCTTATGTGACGAAAAGGTAGCTAGAAGTGCAACTCAACAAAAGTGACCTCTAAGACATGAAAAAATTACTTTGCAGAAATGCCCCATTTTATAGAAATGGTCTATGTGGAAAAAAATGGCTGAGCATTGCAAATTCAATAGAATGGACCTTAAACAGAGATGACACCTTGTTGTGGACCTAAGACTCTAAGACATGGGTTAATTGAACCACTTTTGTGAAAAAAGCCCTATTTTGCAAAACGGCCTATGTGGCCAAAAATGGCCAGACATGCAAATTCGACAAGGGCAGACCATTAAAGTAAAGAGACACCTAATTATAGAATGAACGCTCTCCAAACAAAATTAAACAAACCATTTTGCGAAAATAGCCCTATTTTTGCAAAATGACCGATGTGGCCAAAAGTGACTAGACATGCAAGAATTGGCTACGACCCTCGAAGCCAAGAACATAAGAGGCACTAAGAAGACCGGACCCTACATACCTATCCTGCCCCGAGAGACGAGAATCAGGTTCGCATAGTTCGGGAAGAACTGATACAGGTGAGAATTAAAAATTAACAAATAATTTAAAGAAAATATATTTTGTCTCTTTTTTAAAAAAAATGACGAAACATGTAAACTATTTTTGTATTTTATTTTTCCTTTTTTTTTTTTTTTTGAAAAATGATGGGAAAGTGCAAAATCTTTATGGATTTTTCATATATTTTTTTTGCCTTTTTCTTAAAAAAATGTGAAAGAAAAACATAGCTAGGCCCTACTTGCTTAATTTTCACACTTCACCCTCTTTTTTTCTCATTTACCCTCAGCCATCATTGGTCCGCCAAATAACCCTTTTACCCTTGAAGAAATGCAAAGTGTAGCACATAGGATGCATCAGGATAGTCTTTTATTTTTGAGTATACCTGTCCTAAACGGACCCAACCCCTGTGTTGCATCCCCAAAGTCAAATGCATGTGATACAATCAATCGTTCCTACTAGGGATCCGGCATGAGGCTGTGTTATTCTAGGTTCAAAACCTGGGTATATTTTTCTGGACTTGTGTACACGAGTGGACAACTCGAGTCGGGGGGGAGGGGGGCTACGTACCGGGAAACAAAAGGCCATCCGGTTTTGTAACTTGTCCAAACCTCTTTCTAAATTTAGGGTATGACATTAACAGAAAAAGAAGTCACGCCAGCGTGCACTTCCCCAAAGATGAGAAGAGAAGGGTTTCACAGTACTTTATATACAGTTTAAATAATATCAAAGCGGTAAAAAGCGGCATTTAGCACATTAGGCCCAAACATTTAATACAAATCAGATAATAAATAAAAGCCAAATATAACAATTATTCTAAGCTCGAATTCTTGAACCCTGAACAAAAGATTCTGGGTTCTTGTCCCCAGCAGAGTCGCCAGAGCTGTCACACCTTCTTTTTCTAACCCTGGAAGGGGTATTAAGGGAGTTTTTTCCAATTTAAGTGACAATCAAAACGAAATTATTTTATTTAAAATCAGAGTCGTCACTTGGGATAATTTATGGTGTCCCATGTCACCGGTTTAAAATCACGAATCGTGGAAGTTTGACTCTGTATTATAGTCTGCGAACACAAAAATCCGAGTAAGAAATTCTGTTAACCCGGGAGAAGGTATTAAGCATTCCCGGATTCCATGGTTTTAGCACGGTCACTCAACTATTATTATTGGCCTAATTATCTGATTAATTACATATTTTAAACCTATTGTGCATCTTATTCCTTTGACCGCTTTTAATTATTTATGGAATTATTCTGGAACAAGTTACAATTGTCGTACACTTGTTTGTTTGGTACACATTGCGAATCGCGTCACGGAAACTGTACCCACGATTTACAACATGTTTATTTTTATTATTATTCGAAGTTATGGTCGGATCACATGAAATGCACACCCGAATTGAGATTTATGTATCGTGATCATGCCACAGGAACCGTACCCATGGCCACGATAATTTATTATTGATCGCGGCTAAAGCAAGATACGATGTTAAGGATATTAACGGCCTAAGTATGCTCTGAACGTTATGAACAAGTAAATAAAATTAAAATGAGACCAAGATAATCACTTACATTAATCACTTAAAGTAAATTTTTAGGCTTCTAAATTCGAAACCACATGGCCTCGATTATCTTTCAATTTCTGTATGCCCAAATAATCATCCAACAATTACAAAAACCATTTGTTTTAGCTAACACTCCCTTCCCCTCAATTTTACTCATAGACGTGCATTTGACAAATCAAATATTAATAAAATTCATAAACAAAAACTCAGTCACAAAGGGTTTTGAATCGTGACACATAGAATGGACCCTTGTAAGATTAATAAAACCTATTAGCTAAAAGTGTAGCGGGAGTCTACAGTTATTAAGTTGCAAGTCCAAACCTTTACGGTTTCCTTTTCAATCTATATCTTTTTAAGAAAGTTTATGCAGTAGACATCAAGCGGTGATAGTGAAGCAAGAATTGAATTTTGCCATTTCACGGCCTTCATTCTTTGTGTATATATTATTTCTTATTATCAGTTAGCTCTATCTATTATTGATTTATATATATATATATGCAATGCTACTTTACACCGGTTACCTGCAACTTTGGCAAATAAACTAATTTGAAAGATCATAAGCCATGTAGGACAGTGAAACAACCAAACTGTATTCTTTCAATGAGATTAATTTCAAGAACTCATCAAAGCTTAAATAGATGTAAAGCTGAGAAATGGACCTTATGGGAAGCAGAATTTCCAATGCTAGCCTCTGACCAGAAAATTAAACCGCGATCGGAACTGGGATCCGCAACCTGGAATCGGCACAACTTAACCCCCAGTAATTTAATAGGTGCAATCTGTCCAAGACCAATGCAATCTGCACCTACAGCTTCAAACAATAGCCTCCGTCCCCAATCCACTTCCAATTGGATCTGGGTCCTTCCTAACGGAGAAGGCATAATTGGAACAAGGGTTTTGAGGGATACGAAGAATAGGGGAGTAATGAATGTTAGGGATTGGATTTGAACCAGAAGCAGCTCTCCAAGGTACATCATTCGGTAGTGTAGCAGCAGCTCCTCCACCCATTTTTTGACATTGAAAAAAAGAAGAAAAAGATAGAGCTATTTAGCAAGTAATTAGACTTATGCCTTTGTATTACGCTGTAAATGCAGAGGTTATGGAGATTAGCAGAGGATTACGACAAATGGATAAACAGAGGAAGGGTTTAGCAACAGGAGAAGGCGCTGATTTTTGTGGTTTTGAGGTGACGGCTGTGTCTAGGGAGTGTAGGTCCTTGTTGAAGAAGATGAGCTGAAGATTCTTCTGTATTTTGTTCAACGGCTGAAGCCTAGGTCTAGGAAATTAGGGTCCTTTTTTTAATGGTTTTTAGAGTTTTAGGGGTATTTGGCTTGGGTTATTATGGGCTAGGTCCGAAAATTAGGCCAAAAAATGGATTGTTTGAGCCCAAATTTTATGTTTTCTTCGTGAACAAGACTAAAAATACGACCTCATTTGCCAATTAATCCTACTTAAATAAAATAACTATTAAAATACGACTAACCGTTAAAACAAACCTATTTTTTTAGTATTTTTCAAATATCATACTAAAGATAAAAATGGAATTAGATTAAAATCATTGCAAAAGGTAAAATAATATTCCTAAAAATAAAGTGGAACTATTTTTGTATTTTTAAATTTTATGTAAAGTACATAAATTAAAAGTGACTAGATAAAATATTAATTAGCTAAATAAAAGAAAATATTTTTTGTAGTTTTTATAAATAAAGTAAAAGAGTCAAAACTAATTGAAATAGCGATATTAGGCCTAAAATAAATATTTATATGCTAAAATATGTAAAATCTTGGGGAGGGTCAAAAATCACATGTCTACAGCACCTACCGTGGCTAATGAATGAGGAGAAAGATCGAAGGTAATATTCGAGACTATATGAGTTGCATAAAAATTCTGGCATGTATGGGAACTAGGATGAGTTAAGTATGCACGCAACAAGGGGCAGAAAGACCAGGAAAAGTAATTGCACACGTTTAAAGAAAGCTGAGATGGAATGAAAGAATTATTCGATCAATGATCCAGAGTTAGTACGTTATGGATACACTTAAGATTTTGGAGCATTATCCAGGCAGCATATTTGTTGACAGTCATACAGCCATAGAAGACTCTGGTATAAGTTAAAAGAAAGAATTGAGCCCAGGGCCTAGACAAAGGATTGAATTGTTAGAAAATTATATCATGGATATTCCATAACGCCCATGAAAGACTAAGGTAATAACTGATACCATGAGCCACAGATCGGAAGATAGCTTAAGCCTACGTAAAGGCTGATTAGAAGGAAGAGGAAACTAAAGAATTACATCACCCAAGTAAATTAGGAGTCTGATTATTGGACGTAGAAAAATTATAGAAGTTGTGCTTGAGAATATGATAGAATCACTCTTAATATCAGATGTTCAAGAGAAATAACACAACAACCATAGTCTATAATGGCTCTACAAGGAAGCCAGTTAGAAGAGTACCAGTCTCATAAGAAGTCCGCATGAAGCTCCCACAAGATTGTGTATGCACCAGAGGTGCAAGTATTATAATAGAGCTTCAAGCTATGGACATGAATTTACATCTAGGTGGAAGGGAGGTCATAAAAGAGATAGAAGATACGATGCGAGATTTTAAGGTAAGTAAGATAAAGGTGAACAACATACGAGATACTCAAAGACAGAAGATCGTGAATAGTCCATACTTTGGATAAAAGGGCCAGAAGCACGAGGATTCATTATCTAGGAATGATAACAGCATCGTCGGCGGTATGTCTTTCAGCCTATGATGTCTCGCTTGACGTTCCAGAATAACATAAAGAAACTATGGTGCAAGAAAGTTGAAGGAAAGTTGTGAGTAGTATAAATGGATATATATATAGGTTGCAAGCTAAAGTATGACAGAGCAACAAAGTTTTAAGGAAACATGAGTAAGGATGAGGAAAGGTAAGTGAAAAGGTGATGAGAATGGATAAGTGCTCCGGATTAAGTCCATGGAAACAAGAGAGATGATAGTTTCTCTAAGTTATTGAAAGTTCAGTATAACCTGAATGAACTCAAAGGAGTCTAAGATTAATAGCATTTAGAAGGAATGAAATGTTGCTCTGATAATAAAATGAGGGTGAAATTGTGACAGATAAAGGATGATGTTTGGGCCTTCGTTTGAATAATGATTTTAAAAAAAAGAAGGAGAAAGATTTCGTTGGCGGCACGAAATTAGGATACCCCCATAAGGTGAATCACATTGAGACAATATGAAATATGATTATGGGAATCACTTCAAATATTCCTCAATGCAACGTAAGCCCTAGCGGCAAAGTATTACGTAAGAAGTTTCAAGTTATTAGTAGTATATTGTAGATCAATATTGAGGTGAATCAATAATAGATGAACAAAAGTCACAAAGTATGAGATGAGATTAGGCTGTCATTCTAAAGATGAGTAGTAACGAGAAAGCATTAAAGGACTTAAATTTATACATATGGAATAAGCAACGAGAGTAAGCTGGGATTTGGTAGCAGACCTCAACAACGATAAATTAAAGTAAGAGTTATAGCAGTAAATTCATACGGATGGCTAAACGGACCTATGTGATGAAATAAATATTCGTGAATTCAACAAAGTACCGAGCGAAGAACTTCAGTATACTCATAGATGCCCAAAGGGGCATCTTATCAAGCTATACATATGAAGCCTAGAGATTGGACACATTTACAAGGTCAAAATTGCACAGGCTACATGATGAAAGGTACCAACAGTTATGAGATTGGAAGAATTCCGACTACAAGTTGTGGTGTGAGAAGGAGGCCTAAGGGGGGAAAGCCCTGGACTTTGGACTCATTCACAGAATAGTCGCCTAGATGGCAAGGGAAGTTCAAAAGTATTCGGAAGATATAAGTTATGAAAATGATAAGTGCATCAGTCAACATTCGAGGATGAATGTTCCAAAGAGGGGAATAATTTTACGCCCCATTGTATTACAACGATATTATGCTCTGTAGTAATATATTACGATGATGTTATCCTCTACAGTAATATATTACGATGATGTTACGTCCTGCAGTAATATATTACGATGATGTCATGCCTTGCAGTATTATATTACGGTGATGTCACGCTTCGCAGTATTAAGTTACGACAATGTTGCACCCAACAATATTACATTACGGTGATGTTATGCTTCGCAGTATTACGTTATAACGATGTTGCACCCCGTAGTATTGTACGTTGAATTTGTCGTAAGGTAATTGACGTCAGTCCAAGTAAAAGATTATTTGGAGATTATAAGAATTATGTTATTTCACAAGTGATGAGTAAATTCGTGAAGGTGAAAGGGAAAGCAAGTCCAAGAAAATGAATTTTCATCAAAGATGGGCATTTTTGGGGTAAAATACGGCCTAAGCTAAAATACTTGGTATTTATGGACTAGTACCATACAAGGTACCACATGGACATGATAGTAAGGTGTATAAGGTATGTGAAAAGTGAGTAGTATTTTAAGTAAGTGGAAATAGTTTTAAATTATGCAGATAATTGGTTAAATTCCGGGTAACGGAACATTACCTAGTTAATTATTAAAAAAGGAGATAAAGACTAAATCTCCCCCCCAAACGTGGCATAAGCCACAAAACTAAGAAATGACTCATTAGTCTTCTTGAATAGGTCGCTATCTGTTACGCCCCGCAATATTATATCGATATTACGTCACGCAGTATTAAATTACGACGATGTTGCACCATGTAGTATTGTACGTTGAATTTGTCGTAAGGTAATTGACATTAGTCCAAGGAAAAGGATTATTTGGAGATTATAAGGATTATGCTATTTTAAACAAATGATAAGTAAATTTGTGAAGGTGAGAGAGGAAGCAAATAAAGAAAATAAATTTTTCGCCCAAGTTTGGGATATTAGGATAATACGGGCTGAACGTTAATACCCAGTATTTATGGACTAGTACCATACAAGGTACCACGTGACCATGTTAGTTAGGTGTATAAGGTGTGTTAAAAGGGATTAGTATTCTAAGTAATTTAAGACAATTCTTAATTATGTGGGTAATTGGTTAATTATTGGTTTAATAAGAGATTAACTATATAATTAAGGATTTGTGGATAATTAATAAGTGGGGACAAAGTCCCCACATGGCAGCCCTTGAAATAGCTAATAAAGCCACCAAGTGACTCATATGATGTAAAGAAAGGTGTCACATTATTAGACCACATGCAAGGATTACATTCCCTTTATAATATTATCTAGTTTTATAAGGTATGAAGTCAAATACCTTATCCACTTCACCATCAAGAATTCAGCATATACAGATGCATGAAACATCAACCAATTACAGGAGATAATCAAAAATTCCAAAAACTTAAGAGGAAATTTACCTCCACCACTTAGTAGAGTTGAAAAAATTCCAGTAAATAGGTGTGGTAGTTTAGATGCACTCAAATTCTAAAGATGCATGTTATGATAGATGCAGGCTGAAAAAGATGATCATTCAAATCAACGAAAGGTCAGTAACTAATCTTAACAATCTGAGGAATTTACGTTCCCTGTATAATATTCTTTTGCCTTCTAAGGAAGGTTTACGTTCTCTCTGTCACATAACAAGGTTTACATTTAAAAGCGATTGCATACGTGATTTACAATGGTCGTTGTTGTAACGTGAGATTTATCGATTTTAAGGAAGGATGGTGTAATCTTTCTCAAAAATATCATATGGAGTTTTCCTTACTTCGATCCTCTGTAATGTGTTTTGTCACAATTGACGTGTATTAGAGGGATTGTCAAGAGAATCATCTAAGGTATGTTAAGGCTATCCCTTTTTTCTTATGGCATGATCTATACGACACAAACGCAATGTGCAAATGCACAAATTCCATAAATGACTCTATTCATAGAAGTATTAGAGATATCTATGTTCTTGAATTTCCATGTGTCATAATATTTTATCATCTCTTCATGGATCTCAGAAAAATACGAAAGTTGAAAAGAGTTTACTTTATGATATTACTCAAGGCCAAAATGGTCTTATGACATTTCGAAAGATTTTATTAACGTACTTTTCATGCATTGCATTCATGTACATTGATCCATAACCAGATGGCATTATATATGCGTATATATGTAATTATATATATGTATATAGGATATGGGAAAGGTTATGACATTATATACGCACCACCACTTGATCAACTGGTATGCATTGATGATTTTTCCCACAGTGACCGAGATGATATGATGGGATGCCCTCAGAGGCTGATAATATTATGACACATGTACCTATGCACGACATGATATTCATACGCATATTCATGGTACTACAAGTATTTTATGATTTACAAAGTTTTCCAGACTTACATGTTGACTCAATTACTCTATATTTCTTCCATGTCTGTTATGTACTTATTTATGTGCCTTACATACTCGGTACATTATTTGTACTGGCGTCCCTTTTGCTTGGGGACGTTGCGTTTCATGCCCGTAGGTCACGATAGACAGGTCGAGAGCCCTCCAAATAGGCTATCAGCTCAGTGGAAGATGTTGTTGCGCTCCATTTGCTTCGGAGTTGCTTAATTGGTTAGTATGATTTAGACGTGTATTATTTGATATGGCGGGACTCTGTCCCGACCTTTATAAAAATTTTGTATTCTTAGAGGCTTGTAGACAGATGTCATATACGTAAGATATTGTATGGCCTTGTCGGCCTATATTCAGGGTACAAGTGGTTATTTTGGGCTTATATGCATGTATGTCTTATGGATAGATTGGTATTACATGTATTCTACCTATTTCACGGCAGCCTCTTCGGCTTAGTTATTTATGATAATATGACATGAAAAGATACGTTATGTTGGTACTCGATTGAGTAAGGTACCGGGTGCACGTCGCGATCCATCGGTATGGATCGTGACACTATCTAAGATATATTTGAAATTAAAGTAAAGACTTATTACAAGTCTTGGCTCATTTTTCATTTGGACAAAAGAAAGACTTACTACTAAGTCGTGATTCCATTTTCATTTTGGGCAAAGTTCAGAATGTCCATCTTCATTTCAATATCATTCTTCATAGATTCAAAATACTTCAAGAACAGTAGCTAAATTCAATCCAGGCTCCAACGGAAATTCTTGCATCAAAACAATTTCAACGAGAATTGTTAGAATCGTGGCAACGTAAAATTTTGCGGTTCTAAAGGAGTACGGTGAAATCTTATCCAAGAATATTATACGGAGTTTTTCCTACTCCAGGTATGTTAAGGCTATCCTTTCTTTCTTTTGGCATAATCCATACGACATAATTAAAACATGTAAATGCACAATTTCCATACATAACTCTATTCATAGAACTATTAGAAATGCCTATATTCTTGATTCTCCATGTGTCATATTATTCTATCATCTGTTCATGGGTCCCATAAAAATACGTAAGTTGAAAAAAGTTACTTCATGATATTATTCAAAGGTATAATGGTCTTATGGCATTCCGAAAGATTTTATTAACGTACTTTTCATGCATTGCATTCATGTACATTGACCCATGATCAGATGTCATTATATACGCGTGTATATATATATATATATATATATATATATATATATATATATATATATATATATATATATATATATATATATAAAGGTTATGGAGTTATATACGCACTACCACCTAATCAGCTGGTATACGTTGATGATTTTGTCCACAGTGGCCAAGATGATATGATGTGATGCCCTCAGAGGCTGATGATGTTATGAAACATGTACCTATGCCTGACATGACATTCATACGCATATGCATGATACTACAATTATTTCATGATTTACAAAGTTATTTAGATTTATAGGTGGAGTCATTTACTCTATATTTCCTCCGTGTCTGTTATGTACTTATTTATGCGCCTTACATACTCAGTACATTATTTGTACTGACGTCCCTTTTTCCTGGGGATGCTACGTTTCATACTCGCAGGTCCTGATAAAAAGGTCAAGAGCCCTCCAAGTAGGCTATCAGCTCAGCGGAAGATATTGGTGAGCTCCATTCGCTTTAGAGTTGCTTGTTTGGTTAGTATGAGTTAGATGTGTATTGTTTGGTATGGCAGGACTCTGTCCCGACCTTTATGAAAATTATGTATTCTTAGAGGCTTGTAGACATATGTCATGTACGTAAAAGAATGTATGGCCTTGTCGGCCTATGTTCAGTGTTCAAGTTGATATTTTGGTCATAGAGGCCCATATGTCTTATGTATAAGTTGACATTACCTGTTGACATTACCTGTTGTATTCTACCTATTTCACGTCAGCCTCTCTGGTTCAGTTATTTATGATAGCATGACATAAAAAGATACGTTATGTTGGTACTCGGTTGAGTAAGGTATCGGGTGCCGGTCGCGGCCCATCGGTTTGGGTCATGACAATACCGGTCTAGCATAATTGCCAAGTGGTCTCCCTCCTCCGGTTGGTATATTTCCAAACAGGTCTTGAACCAAAGGCTGATTTGAGCAATTCTCCGAGCCCTCTCCTCTTCGTAAACAATTTATGCATCTCTAAGTGTTGCTTACTCAGCATCCCTTGCATCTTGTTCTAGTCGTTAGGCTACCTCTCTTGCAGCCAAATCCACATTATCATCATCTCCTGCTATAGCTTCTTTGGTTGAGGATTGCCTAACCTTCTATACATTCTCGGGGAGATTTCTTTCTTTCTCAGCTATCACGATAGTTTTTATATCTCTAGTTTGTATGGTAGCACTTCTTTCCCAGAAGATTGAGTCATGCACCAATCTAACATGTATCCTACGCACAGTCAAAGAATACTAAATGTAAAAAGAAAAAAAACAAAATAAAACAAAAAGAAAATTTGTGAATGAGCACTACAAACTATTTCAAACACTATTGATTGCTAATCCCCGTCAATGACGCTAAAATTTGACGAGTGCAAAACACACATTTAAATATGCTAGTTAGTCGAACATAGTATAATATAATATCATAACCACAGAAATTGGAATTAAACAATATTATCGTAGTTTGTAGCTAGATTACTATCCAAGATGACCAACAATTAAGAATTTTGTGATTAGTATTAAAAATAACTAAGAATCTATAGCTATTCACTAATGAAAATCGAAGAAAAGAATTAGCAAAGATAGATATCAATGGGAGAAGATAGGGTTTTAGTAGGATAGGTGCAAGATAATTGTCCGGGATTTAACTCTAGATAATTCACTTCTAATATTCATGTGAGTCTCTCGAATTCACTTAATTATTAGTTCAATTGTTTAGTAAAAACTCCTCCCTCGATTAATTCTCCACCTCACGAGATGAACCAATTTAAGCTTTGTGAAGATATTGAAGAATACATAATGGATTGATCATTAAGAGAACCTCTCTCGATTATCCTCCTAACTAGGTTTATTCAGTGATTCAACTAGCTTATTTCAATTACTAAGATAAATTAATAAACACAACCAAAAATATACAAAGATATCACAAGTTATGCCTCCTCGATTACATGAACAAGTGAATATATGCAACAATTAAATCATCCAAAATGTTGCAATACATAAAACTAGAGTTGTAATCAACAAACAAATATCAATACCAAATCCATCAAACCCTAAAGAGAACTACTCCATAGATATGGAATAGTTAATCACAATTATGAGTAAAATAAAGGAAACATAAATTCAATCCAAACTCGGGTCTTGAGCGAGGAAGGAATGCTGAAATCCTTGTGCTTTTTCTCCTCCAACTGTTTCTTAGCCTCCTTAGGTTTATTATGTATCAAAAGTACTGAAAATAACATTTTTCCATATATTTATACCAAGTAGGGTCGGGCTCGGACGAAACCCCCTTCTCTCAGTCGAAATAGGACATTGACAAATTGTACAGGCGCACCGCACGGGGGCGACATGTCGCGCGGGGTGCTGGTGGGGTTTATGAGGGAGATTGCAATTCAGATCCAGGCAGCAAACACACTGTTGCAGTGCACCACGCGCCGCCCCATGTGCCGCATCAATGCACTTTTCTCCGAGACTGAAAATCGTTTTCGGATGTGATTCTCGACCCCGAACTCCATCACCACTTGATCCTTTAGGCTTTTACTCATACTTAAAAGCTCCAAATTACTAGAATTCATTCCATATCATCTACATAGCTCAGAATAATTCCTACGAGGCATAAACCACACAATAAGCACAAAACACTAGCGATTATAGCTCAAATACAATTATAGTGCAGACAATTAGAGTGCAATAAGAAACTAAAACACCAGATTATAGCCTACCATCAATGACCCGATATGCCATTTTGAGTTTAGGCCTTCCTTTCTGTGTTCCAAGACCTCAAATATCTTTGTTTAGCTTTCCTTGATTTTGCGTGCATTTCCATGTCTTTTTCCGAAAAATATTTATGTGAAAAAAATTTAGAAAATTTGAATTTAACCTTAAAATAATTTGAGTTGACTACTGTCAATATTTTATGTAAATGGACCCGGATCAGTGCTCTGACGGTCCCGATGGATTTGTTCTGTGATTTGGACTTGGGCGTATGCCCGAAATTGATTTCGGAAGTCTCTAACTTGATTTAATGTGATTTGTTCAAAGCTAGTAACTTGATGGTTTAAAGAATTCCTAAGTTTGACCGTACTTTGGCTTTGTTACTACCGAGTTCAGATTTTAGTTTCAGAACTTTGAATAGGTTCATTTCAATATTCATGAGTTGTCTGCAATATTTAGTGCAAATGGAGTTGATTTAACATAATTTGAACGTCGGGTTGTAAATTTGAAAGTTCTTAAGTTTCTTTAATAATTTCATACATTTTGATGCCTGATTTGGGGTTCTAGGTGTTATTTCACTGTATTAATCATGCGAGTGAGTTTGTATGAAGTTGTTGCACTTGTGCGCATGCTTGATCTTGAGCCAGAGAAGCTCGGGTGAGTTTTGAACGTGTTTCAGATGAGTTTTGTTAAGGTTGGAATAGTTGGTTCTGGTCTTCTGTTGCAGTTTCGCATTTGCGAGATCTGCTCGCATTTGCGAAATCTTATCACATTTGCAAGCCTCGTTATTTTGAACAAATGTTCGCATTTGTGAGCATGATTTGGAGGTGGGACTCTCACATTTGCGAGTAGAAAGTTCGTATTTGCGAACTAACAGTTGCCACTTTTGCGACTCAGTACACTTCTGGGTAACCTTCGCATTTGCGAAGGATTGGTTTGCAATTTCATAGGATGGGTTCTCGCATTTGCGAACCAAAAATGTCGCATTTGCGATGACTGATCTTCTAAGAAGGGTTTGCATTTGCGACCCGATATTTACAATTGTGAACAAGATATCGCAATTGCGACATCCGCAACTAGGTAAAAGAGGGGAAAACGGGACTTAGCACATTTTTCACATATTCCCAACCCTAAACACCCTAGAGGCAAAGTTTCCAAGAGATTTTCTTCCTAAATTTATTGGTAAGTGACTTCAATCTATTTTTTTTCAATTACCCATTACATTTCATAAGATTTCAACATCAAATTTAGGATTTTCATGGTAGAAATTTGGGTTTGGGTAGAATTACGAATTTTTTTTAAAATTGAGATTTAGACCTCGAAATGAGGTTGGATTCCGAAACAAATTACATAACCGGGTTCAGGGGTGAATGGATAATCAAATTTTGGTCCGAATCTCGATTTTCACCAAGTAGGCCCGGGGTTAACTTTTGTTGACTTTTTCAAAAATGATCTAAATGGAAACTATTTCATTCGTGGGTAGTTTCTAAAGCTTATTTTGAATTATTTGGCCAATAATTTGCTAGATTTGGTTGGTTTGAAGGCTTGTTCGAAAGGCAAGGCCGTGGTAGAGCTTTGAGTTGATTATGGAGTGAGGTAAGTGTCGGGTCTAACCTTGATTTGAGGTAATTAGGAACCACTGAACTACTTATTATGTGAATTACGTGTGTAACGGTGTATATACAAGGTGATGAGTGTATATACATCGTCTCATAGTTGTTTCCATGCTTTCTCATATTTTATGAATTATCTTATTCCATGTCTTAACTGTTATATTACACCCCATACTTTAATATAAAGATAACTCGTAGTAATCCATATAAGCTTGGAGAGATTAAAAAAATGAAATTATTTGCCTTAATTATTTAATAACCACGAAGCACTATAGCAGAAAATGTGACTGATGCTGGATATATAGAACAATTTCTTTTTGGATCTATATAATTACTTCAATCGGAGGAGAGCTCAAACCAAGAAAAATGGACATGAGAATCGTCTCTTTACCTACAAATGGAAAGAAATATATAGCAAATTGTGGGACAATCGAGCCATTTAACCCTTTTCTTTGAGTTTTATTTTGAAACTTATGAAATGTTTCACTCTTGAAATTAGCGTGTCTAAAGAATGAGTTCTATTGCCCCTTTTTTTTTTCAAATTAGAATTGTCTATAAGAGGGACTTCCCTCATCATTGATATGTGCCAATGCTATTAATATATAAATATAAAGTTATTTAGTGTGTGTGTATATATATATATATATATATATATATATATATATATATATATACACACACACACACTAACTATTGCAATATAAGGAGTCTTGTAAGTAAATGACTAAAGCAAAGTTAGAAAACTGTTCATTTATCAACAATGACAAAAAAAAAATATCCAATAGACATGACTATTCAAATCTCAAATCAATCACGAGGTTATAAATGATTTGTGACTATGTTATTATAAGATCATGTAAGTTTAACAATCTTGATACCATTAGATATTATGTTAATGTGGTATTTTCTTTTAAATGGAGTATTTTAGTAAAAGTTTTATAAGTATAATTTTGGATAGTTACCATTATTATTATTTTTGGATATGGATTTTGAGTGGAACATTTTGTAAAAAAAAAAAGTTTGATAAATATGATTTTATATAATTATTAATATTACTACTTTCAATTATACTCATAATATGAGAAAGTTTATGAGATTTTCTTTATTGTAAAGATAAAAATTATTTTCTTACAAGAAAAGAAGGTTATTTTTTTTTTTACCATTTTAAGAACTAAACGTACGAAAATTTGTACTCTTTATATAAGGTTAGGAAAATTAAAGTTGAAAAAATATTTGCATTTTTTACATGGATATTTTAATGAAATAATAAGTGTATGTATTTATTTTGTATGGTACCGCATGAGCATGATAGTAAAGTATATTATAGTATGATGTATAAAATGTGTTAAAAGTGAGTAGTATTTTAAGTAAGTTGAGATAATTTTTTTTACATGGGTAATTAGTCAATTATCGGATAGCGGGGTATTACCTAATTAATTAATTGGTTATGGAATAAGATTAAAATCCACCCCACCTCCACGTGGCAGCCACCCTTTCTTCAAGTGACGACTCTTGGTCATATTATATTAGGTGGGAACCCAATTTCAAGGCAAGCTATGTAATTAGAAAAGTTACAAGTCTTTTAATAACTAAATAAAATACTTATCTTCCAACATTTTTTTTTGGAAAGAGTAGAAATCTTTATTCTTGTATGTCTCTTGGTTTCGACACTTCTTCAGATTCTGGAAGTTGAAGGATTATATATAGTGTTTGGACTTTTGGTCTTAAAATCTATCATGGTCGAAGTTCGTAACTGGGATTCATCAAGTACCAAATTACAACACTTTTTGAATTGTTTTCCTCCTAAAGTTGGTACTCTAGACAGGACTATTGTTGCAATTATTGTACAACTTGGATCAATGATAGCCAAATGTGATGATTACTAGAGTCTACCATGGAATGGTAAACTGATAAACTGTAGAAACTCTGTTACTTATCCAAATAAATTAGTGCATAAGGCGTATGAAACCATAATTTGGTAGGCAGAAGAACCCATGTGTTTATGATGATTTGAGATGTTAAATTGAGCAGTAAGAAGCCAATATTTTTGTAACTGATTGTATTAAAAGGAGGAGGAAAACAAAAATCGTGTTCCCTGTAATGTTTTCAGTTAGAATCATAAAGCCAACTCTTATCATCAAGATCAATGAGGATTTTGTTTTTAATATTAATTGATCGATGAGGATAAGAACTCCAAAATGAGTCTCATGGATGATAACATGTATATCTGTCGTGAACTTCTCTTGTCCTATTCCCGGGAGGCACTCAACTTCATGCTAAGTTACAGAACAAAAAAATAATAGAAATTCAGTGACCTAGTCACGCTGCTCATCATTGTTGTAGTATCTCTACGGTACTCCTTCTAGGAAATTGCAATACCTTGTGCTCAGGTATGTTAAGGCTATCCCTTATTTCTTTTGGTATGATCAATACGATACAAACGAAAAAAATAAATGCACTACTTCCATAAATGACTCTATTCATAGAAGTATTAGAAATGCCTATGTTCTTGAACTCCAATATATCTTACTATCCTATCGTCTGTTCATGGGTCTCAGAGAATACGTAAGTGTAAAAAGTTTGTTTCATGATATTAATCAAAGGTATAATCATCTTATGACGTTCCAAGAGATTTTATTGATGTACTTGTCATGCATTGCATTCATTTATACATGGACATTTACCCATGACTCAGACGACGTTATATATGCGTATATATATATATATATATATATATATATATATATATATATATATATATATATATATATGGGATATGGGAAAAGGTTACGACATTATATACGCACCACCACCTTATCAGTTAATATACGATGATGTTGCCCACAATGGATGAAACATGACTTTGACGGTGTTATATACGCGTATATATGTATATATATGTATATGGGATATGGGAACAGGTTACAGTGTTATATACGCACCACCACCTGATCAGTTTGTGACAACCCGGCCGGTCGTCTTAAGAATTAATGCCCCGATCCCATATTAACTGCTTTCCCCAAGTTTAATTCTGCTATTGATTTGCCGGGATGTTCGGTGTCGAGTTTCGGAAAGTTTTGGGACTCTTAGTCCCTAAATGAGAGCTTAAGTGTTGGAAAGTTAACCGTAGTCAGAATAGTGTGAAGACGACATTGGAATGGAAATCTAATGGTTCCATTAGCTCCGTTGGGTGATTTCGGGCTTAGGGGCGTGTTCAGATTGTGTTTTGGAGGTCCGTAGCTAATTTAGGCTTGAAATGCCGAAAGTTGAATTTTTGAAGTTTCCGGTTTGATAGTGAGATTTTGATCCGAGGGTCGGAATGGAATTCCGGAAGTTAGAGTAGCTCCGAACTGTTTAATGTGAAGTACGTACAAAATTTCAGGTCATTCGGACGAGGTTTGATAGACTTTTTGATCGAAAGTGTATTTTTAGAGTTTTTGGAATTCTTAGGCTTGAATCCGATGAAAAATAGGTGTTTGGATGTTGTTTTAAGCGTTCCGAAGGTTGGAACAAGTTTGAATGATGTTTTAGGATTGGTTGACAGGTTTGGTTGAGGTCCGGGAGCCTCGGGGGTGTTTCGGATGCTCAACGGACCACTTTTGGACTTGGAAAGACAACAGATTTTCTGCTGTTCTATTGCAGAGAAAACATTTATCGTGTTCCCGAGAGGGTCTCGTGTTCGCGTACAACATCTGGGTGAAGCAGCTGAAATGTACTTCGCGTTCGCGATGTTGTCCCGCGTCCGTAAAAGTAAGGATCCGTTGGTCTTCGCGTTCGCGACATGGTCCTCGCGTTCGCATAGGGTTTGCCCGTGTAAGCTACACGTTCGCGAGTGGACCTTGCATTCGCGAAAGAGGAATTTGGTCAGCATGACTTTTTTGCATCGCATTCGCGATAGTAGCCTCGCATTCGCGAAGGAGAACGCGCCTGGGCAGATATAAAATTTCAAATCGAGGGTTTTAACCATTTTTATCAAAACTTAAGCTTAGGAGCTCAGATTTGAGCGAGATTTTGAGGAATTTTCAGAGATATCGATTGGGTAACGATTCTTAACTCATTTTTGCTTGTAACCCATTAATCTAAACATAAATTCATCCTTTAATTTCGGAATTTGTATGAAAATTGGAGAAAAGTTCTTAGACCAAAAAATTGAGTTTTGATTGGGGATTTGACATTGGATTTGGATAATTTTGGTATGGTTAGACTCGTCAGAGTGTGAGGATTCTGAAACTATAAATTTTACCCGATTTCGAGACGAGGGCCCGAGGGGCATTTTGGGCATTTTACATAATTTCACATATTATCTTAGACTTTAATTGTAGAATCAGTTACTTGAAGTGTTATTTATATTATGCAATTGAATTAAATAGATTTGGGTCATTCGGAGATGAGTACTCGTGGCAAAGACTTGGTGTCAGGTTGATTTTGAGCTGGTTCGAGGTAAGTGACTTGTCTAACCTTGTGTGGGGGAACCTTCCCCTTAGGATATGATATATTTGATAATTGAAACGCCTTGTACGTGAGGTGACAAGCGCGTACTTGAGCTAATTGTTGAAAATCCGGTTTTTACTTAAGTATTTCAATTGAGTTCTTTTTCCTGTTTTATTCTACTTATGAATTTTGCCTGTTGCTAGTTTAGAAAAGCATGTTTAGTTGACTTAATTGCCTATTTACTTAAACTGCCTTAGTTGCATCACGTGAAGCATGTTAGGCTAGAATTAATCGTTTACTTGGTATGAAATTTAGCTTAAATAGGGTATTCTTGTGTTGCTGCTGTGTGTTTTTACTTTGGGACTACGGGACGGCATCCCGGGAGATCCCGTGTACGTATTTATGATCTAAACTGAGGTGCGGGATACCAAGAGATTCCCGGAACGTATATTGAGGATACCAAGAGGTCCTCGGGATACCAAGATATCCCTAGCATATATTGAGGATACCAAGAGATCCTCGGGATACCGAGAGATCCCTAGCATATATTGAGGATACCAAGAGATCCCCGGTTATCATCCTTGTTATGAGTGGTACTTCTTTGTGGCTTGCCTTCATCTCTGTTTCCGTAATTGTACTCTTATTATCTTGTATAGATACTTACTGTAGATTCTCAATTGCACTACTTATCTTATCCTGTCATCTTTATATTTTATTTAACCTTAGTAGGGCCCTGACCTTCCTCATCACTACCCAACCGAGGGTAGGCTTGGCACTTACTGAGTACCGCTATGGTGTACTCATTTCCCTTCTGTGAATGTTTATCATGTGCAGATCCAGGTACCACTACTCAGACCTATCATCCTTGAGGAGGCGACTGCTCTAGAGACTTCGAGGTACATCTGCCGCATCCGCAGACCGAGAAGTCCCTTTTTATTCCTACTTTTAGTATTTAGCCCTTCTGTATTTTTCTATTCTTATTAGATATTCCAGAGTTAGAGCCATGTAGTATTGATCTTAGCTTATGATTCATGGGTTTCCGGGTCTTAGATTTATGTTTTGGTATTGAGAGTTAAACATGGTGTATGTCGAGCGGCACATTTAAACACTATTTCTACTTTATTTATGTTTTAAATTGTTTACTTACGCAAAATTTTGGTTTTTCTTCCGCAAATTAGGCTTACCTAGTCATAAAAACTAGGTTTCATCACGATGGTTCACAGAGGGCAAACTGGGGTCGTGACAAGTTGGTATCAGAGCTCTAGGTTCATAGGAGTCATGGATCACAAGCCGGTTTATTAGAGTCTCGCTGATCAGTACGGAGACATCTGTACTTATCTACAAGAGGCTATGTAACTGTTAAGAAAATTTCCACTTCATTTGATTCCTTGTCGTGCGAAATTTTGACATCACAATTCTAAACTTCTGTCTTCTATTCTCTCACAGATGGTGAGGACATGTGCTACCCGAGATGATTAGGCACTCGTGCCCCCTACTGCAGCCATCAGAGGCCAGAGCTGGGGCCGGGGCCGGGGTAGAGGCCGAGGGCGCGCATGTGGTACAGCCAGAGCACCTGCGCGAGTTGCCACCAAGGTACCACCCGCAAATCCAGCAGGAGTCCAGACACCTGATACGCCTACTGCTACTACTACTCTAGCCCTTCAGGTGACTAGCGTAATTCATGAGCATGTACACTACCTTGGCTCAGGCAGGGTTGTTTTTCCTTGCTGCAGCCACATCTCAGGTCAGGGGAGGAGTACAGACTCCCGCCGCCCGCACTCCTGAGCAGCGAGTGCATGTTAAGCAGGTCCCTAAGATTATTCCTGGACCGCCTGCAGTGCCAGTTTAGGCCGAGGACAGGGCAGCAGTTTCCGAGGAGGAGCAGCTGAGGCTTGAGAGGTTCAAGAAGTGCAAGCCTCCTATATTCAGTGGTCTAGCATCAAAGGATGCTCTGGGATTTCTATATGAGAGCTACCGCATTCTCCGTACCATGGGTATATCAGGATCGAGCGGGGTTTCCTTCACTACTTTCCAGCTTCGAGGAGCTGCCTATGAGTGATGGCACACCTATGAGTTAGACAGTCCAGATGAGGTTGCTTCACTGACTTGGACTCAGTTTTCAAATCTGTTCCTGAGAGTATGTTTCTCAGAGCCTCAAGGACACATGGCGTGCAGAGTTTGAGCATTTGTGGCAGGGTACTATGACTGTCTCAGAGTATGTTGTCTGTTACACTAGTTTGGCTAGGCATGCACCAGCCTTGGTTTCTACTATTCACGAGAGAGTTTGCTAGTTTATTGAGGGCCTTATTCCCAGCATCAGGTCTAGCATGGCTCGTGAGTTTGAGATGGATATTTCTTATCAGTAGGTGGTGAGCATTGTTAGGAAGATTGAGGGTATGCATGCTAGGGAGAGAGAGGAGAGGGAGGCCAAGAGGTCTCGACAGTCGAGCCATTATTTTGGTGCCCGTACCCCAGCTGCAGGTCGTCATGGTAGGGGTTATATGAGTCGTCCTGTTCATTCAGCTCTTCCAGCAGCCAGTAGTGCTCCAGCTCCTCCTAGTCCTCAGGAGACTTATTATGCACCTCCAGTTTGTAGCGCGCCTGCTGCGCGGGGTACTTTCAAAAGTCGGTCCAGAAGACTTGGTCCGAGCCAGTCATAGCCGCCACATCCTCCCAGAGCTTGTTTTGAGTGTGGTGGCACACGCCACATAGTGAGGGATTGACCTAGACTTGGGAGGAGTGCACCTCCACAGACTTCTCAGTTGCAGCATGCCCCACAGAGTTCACAGGCTATGATTACAGCTCCAGTTGCTACCCCACCTGCTCAGCCAACTAGAGGTAGAGGTCGGGAGGTAGAGGTCGCCCTAGAGGGGGAGGCCTGGCCAAATACTATGCCCTTCCTACCCGTACCGAGGTTGTAGCCTCCGATTTTGTCATCACAGGTATTATATTGGTTTGCCACAGAGATACAACGGTTCTATTCGGTCCATGCTCTACTTACCCTTATGTGTCTTTTGCTTCGCATTTAGGTGTATCTCGGGATTCTTTGAGTTCCCCTTTATATGTTTCTACTCTTGTGGGAGATTTTGTTGTTATGGACCGCGTTTATCGGTCTTGTTTGGTTGCTCTTAGTGGTTTTGAGACCAGAGCCAATTTATTTTTGCTTAGCATGGTAGATTTTGACATTATCTTGGGCATGGACTGGTTGTCGCCCCATTATGCTATTCTTGATTGTCATGCCGAAACCGTGACGCTGGCTATATTAGGTGTACCGCGTGTTGAGTGGAGGGGTACTTTAGATCACATTCCCAGTAGAGTTATTTCTTTTCTTAAAGCTCAGAGTATGGTTGAGAAGGGGTGTGATGCGTACTTAGCTTATGTGAGAGATGTCAGTGTTGATACCCCTTCAGTTGATTCAGTCCTAGTAGTATGGGATTTTCCCGATGTGTTTCCAACTGATCTACGAGCATGCCGCCTGATAGAGATATTGATTTTGGCATTGATTTGTTGTTGGGCACTCAACCTATTTCTATTCCTCCGTTTCGTATAGCTCCTACTGAGTTGAAGGGTTAAAGGATCAGTTGCAGGAATTGCTTGATAAGGGTTTTATTTGGCCCAATGTATCACCATGGGGTGCTCTTATCTTGTTTGTGAAGAAAAAGGATGGTTCTATGCGTATGTGTATTGATTATCGCCAGTTGAACAAAGTGACAATGAAGAACCGCTATCCTTTGCCTCGTATTGATGATCTGTTTGACCAGCTTCAGGGCACACAGGTGTTTTCTAAGATTGATTTGCGCTCAGGTTACCATCAGTTGAAGATTCGGGAGCCAAATATCCCGAAGACTACTTTTAGGACTCGGTATGGTCATTACGAGTTCCTTATCATGTCATTTGGGCTGACCAATGCCCCAGCAGCTTTTATGCATTTGATACACAGTGTGTTCCGGCCATATCTTGACTCGTTCATCATTGTCCTTATTGATGATATTATGGTGTATTCCCGGAGTCGGGAAGATCATAAGCAGCACCCGAGGACTGTGCTTCAGACTTTGAGAGAGAAGAAGTTATATGCTAAGTTCTCGAAATGTGACTTTTGGTTGGATTCAGTGGCATTCTTAGGCCACGTGGTATCGAGTTAGGGTATTAAGGTGGATCCGAAGAAGATAGAGGTCGTGCAGAGTTGGCCCAGACCATCCTTAACTACCGAGATCTGCAGTTTCCTTGGTTTGGCGGGCTACTATCGTCGTTTTGTGGATGGGTTTTCATCGATTGCAGCCCCTATGACCAAGTTGACCCAGAAGGGTGCTCCGTTCCAGTGGACAGAGGAGTGTGAGGTGAGCTTTCAGAAGCTCAAGACAGCTTTGACCACAACCCCAATTTTGATACTGCCTACAGGTTCGGGGTCTTATACGGTCTATTGTGATGCCTCGAGGGTTGTCCTTGGAGCGGTATTGATGCAGGATGGTAGGGTGATTGCCTACGCGTCCAGACAATTGAAGATACATGAGAAGAACTACCCTGTTCATAACCTTGAGTTAGCTGCCATTGTTCATGCCCTGAAGATTTGGCGCCAGTACTTATATGGTGTGCCTTGTGAGATTTATACTGACCATCAGAGCTTGCACCACCTGTTCAAGCAAAAGGATCTAAATTTGCGCCAGAGGAGGTGGTTAGAGTTGCTAAAGGACTATGATATCACCATTTTGTATCACCCGGGCAATGCCAATGTAGTGGTTAGTGCCTTGAGTCACAGGACGGAGAGTTTGGGGAGTTTGTCATATTTACCAGCATCGGAGAGGCCTATGGCGATGGATGTTTAGGCCTTAGCCAGCCAGTTTGTGAGGTTGGATCTTTCAGAGCCCAGTTGGGTTCTAGCTTACATGGTTTCTCGGTCTTCCTTATTTGATCGTATCAGGGAGTGACAGTATGATGACCCTCATTTGCTTGTCCTCAAGGACAAGGTTTAGCACAGTGATGCTAGAGATGTGACTATTGGCGATGATGGGGTATTGAGGATATAGGGTCGAATTTGCGTACCCAATGTTGATGGCCTTCGGGAGTTGATTTTGGAGGAGGCCCATAGCTCACAGTATTCCATCCGTCCGGGTGCCGCGAAGATGTATCAGTATTTGAGGCAGCACTATTGGTGGAGGTGGATGAAGAAAGATATAGTAGGATTCGTAGCTCGGTGTCTCAACTGTCAGTAGGTGAAGTATGAGCACTAGAGAACGGGTGGGTTGCTTCAGCAGATAGAGATTCCAGAGTGGAAATGGGATCGGATCACCATGGACTTTGTAGTTGGGCTCCCACGGACTTTGAGGAAGTTTGATACTATTTGAGTGATTGTGGATCGGCTGACCAAGTCCGCTCATTTCATTTATATGTGTACTACTTATTCCTCTGAGCGGTTGGCGGAGATTTATATCCTGGAGATTGTTTATCTGCATGGTATTCCAGTGTCCATCATTTCAGATAGAGGTACTTAGTTCATATCACGGTTTTGGAAGGTCGTTCAGCATGAGTTGCTTACTCGGGTGGAGTTGAGTACAATATTTCACCCTTAGACGGACGGATAGTCCGAGCGTACTATTCAGATTCTTAAGGATATGCGCCATGCATGTGTGATTGAGTTTAGAGGGTCTTGGTATCAGTTCTTGCCATTGGCGGAGTTTGCTTACAACAACAGTTATCAGTCCAACATTCAGATGGCACTGTATGAGGTTTTATATGGGAGACAGTGTAGATCCCCGGTGGGTTGGTTTGAGCTGGGTGAGGCTATATTATTGGGCACAGACCTGGTTCAGGAAGCTTTGGAGAAGGTTAAGGTAATTCAGGATAGATTCCGTACAGCCCAGTCCAGACAGAAGAGTTACGCAGACCGGAAGATTCGTGATGTTTCCTATATGGTTGGAGAGCGGGTTTTGCTTCGGGTTTCGCCTATGAAGGGAGTTATGAGATTCAGGAAGAAAGGAAAGTTAAGTCCGAGATTTATTGCACCGTTTGAGATATTGAGGCGTGTTGGGAAGGTTGCTTATGAGCTTGCCTTACCTCCCAGCTTGGCCGGAGTTCATCCGGTATTCCATGTTTCGATACTTCGGAGGTATTACTGTGATCTGTCGCACGTGTTGGATTTCAGTTCAGTCCAGTTGGACAAGGATCTAACTTATGTTGAGGAGCCAGTGTCAATATTGGATAGGCAGGTTAGAAAGCTGAGGTCAAAGAACACTGCTTCGGTAAAGGTTCAGTGGCGGGGCTAGCCGGTCGAGGAGGCGACCTGGGAGACCGAGCAGGATATGCGCAGCCGTTACCCTCATCTTTTCACTACTTCAGGTATGTCTCTATGCTCGTTCGAGGACGAATGAATATTTAAGTGTAGGAGGATGTGATGACCTGGCCGGTCGTCTTAAGAATTAATGCCCCGACCCATATTAACTGCTTTCCTCAAGTTTAATTCTGCTACTTTAATTTGCCGGGATGTTCGGTGTCGAGTTTCGGAGAGTTTTGGGACACTTAGTCCCTAAATGAGAGCTTAAGTGTTGGAAATTTGACCGTAGTTGAAACAGTGTAAAGACGACATCGGAATGGAAATCCAATGGTTCCGTTAGCTCCGTTGGGTGATTTCAGTCTTAGGGGCATGTTCGGATTGTGTTTTGGAGGTCCGTAGCTAATTTAGGCTTGAAATGCCGAAAGTTGATTTTTTGAAGTTTCTGGTTCGATAGTGAGATTTTGATCCAAGGGTCGGAATGAAATTCCGGAAGTTGGAGTAGCTCCGTAGTGTTTAATGTGATGTACGTGCAAAATTTCAGGTCATTCGGACGAGGTTTGATAGACTTTTTGATCGAAAGCATATTTTTAGAGTTTTTGGAATTCTTAGGCTTGAATCCGATGAAAAATAGGTGTTTTGATGTTGTTTTGAGCATTTCGAAGGTTGGAACAAGTTTGAATGATGTATTAGGATTGGTTGGCAGGTTTGGTTAAGGTCTCGGGGGCCACGGGGGTGTTTCAGATGCTCAACGGACCACTTTTAGACTTGGAAAGACAACAAATTTTCTGTTGTTGTGTTGCAGAGAAAACATTCATCGCGTTCGAGAGAGGGTCTCGCGTTCGCGTAGAGCATCTGGGTGAAGCAGCTGAAATGTGCTTCGCGTTCGCGAAGGTAAGGACCCGTTGGTCTTCGCGTTCGCGACATGGTCCTCGCATTCGCATAGGGTCTGCCCGTGTAAGCTACGCGTTCGCGAGTGGACCTCGCATTTGCGAAAGAGGAATTTGGCCATCAGGACTTTTGTGCATCGCGTTTACGATAGTAGCCTTGCGTTCGAGAAGGAGAACGCGCCTGGGCAGATATAAGATTTCAAATCGAGGGTTTTAGCCATTTTTATCAAAAGTTAAGCTTGGGAGCTCGAATTTGAGCGAGATTTTGAGGGATTTTCAAAGATATTGATTGAGTAACGATTCTTAACTCATTTTCGCTTGTAACCCATTAATCTAAACATGAATTCATCTTTTAATTTCGGAATTTGTATGAAAATTGGGGAAAAGTTCTTAGACCAAGAAATTGAGTTTTGATTGGGGATTTGACATTGAATTTGGATAATTTTGGTATGGTTAGACTCGTAAGAGTGTGAGGATTCTGAAACTATAAATTTTACTCGATTCTGAGGCGTGGGCCCGAGGGGCATTTTGGTCATTTTACATTATTTCGTGTATTAGCTTAGACTTTAATTGTAGAATCAGTTACTTGAAGCGTTATTTACATTATGCAATTGAATTGAATAGATTTGGGCCATTCGTAGTCGAGTACTCATGGCAAAGACGTGGTGTCAGGTTGATTTTGAGCTGGTTCAAGGTAAGTGGCTTGTCTAACCTTGTGTGGGGGACCTTCCCCTTAGGGTATGATAGATTTGATAATTGAAACGCCTTGTACGTGAGGTGACGAGCGCATACTTGAGTTCCGGTTTTTCCATAAGTATTTCAATTAAGTTCTTTTTCCTGTTTTATTCTACTTGTGAATTTAGCCTGTTGCTAGTTTAGAAAAGCATGTTTAGTTGACTTAATTGCTTATTTGCTTAAACTGCCTTTGTTGCATTACGTGAAGCATGTTAGGCTAGAATTAATTGTTTACTTGGTATGAAATTTAGCTTAAATGGGGTATTCTTGTGTTGCTGTTGTGTGTTTTTACTTTGGGACTACGGGATGGTATCCCGGGAGATTCGCTGTACGTATTTATGATCTGAACTGAGGTACGGGATACCAAGAGATCTCTGGCACGTATATTGAGAATACCAAGAGATCCTCGGGATACCAAGAGATCCCTAGCATATATTGAGGTTACCAAGAGATCCTCGGGATACCGAGAGATCCCTTGCATATATTGAGTATACCATGAGATCCTCGGGATACCAAGAGATCCCTAGTATATATTGAGGATACCAAGAGATCCTCGTGATACCAAGAGATCCCTAGCATATATTGAGGATACCAAGAGATCCTCGGGATACTTATCTCTTCTTTGTGTTATTGTACTCTTGTGGTTTGCCTTGATCTCTTCTTCCGTTATTGTACTCTTGTTATCCTTTATGGATACTTACTGTAGATTTTCAATTGCACTACTTATCTTATCCTGTCATCTTTATATTTTATTTAACCTTAGTAGGGCCCTGACCTTCCTCGTCACTACCCAACCGTGGTTAGGGTTGGAACTTACTGAGTACCGCTGTGGTGTACTCATGCCCCTTTCATGTGCAGATCCAGGTACCACTACTTAGGCCTATCATCCTTGAGGAGGCGAGTTCTCTAGAGACTTCGAGGTACATCTGCTGCGTCCGCAGACCGAGAAGTCCCTTTCTATTCCTGCTTTTAGTATATAGCCCTTCTGTATTTTTCTGTTCTTATTAGACATTCCGGAGTTAGAGCCATGTAGTATTGATCTTAGCTTGTGATTCGTGGGTTTCTGAGTCTTGGATTTATGTTTTGGTATTGAGAGTTAAACATGGTGTATGCCGAGCGACACATTTAAACACTGTTACTGCTTTATTTCTGTTTTAAATTGTTTACTTCCACAAAATTTTGGTTTTTCATCCGCAAATTAGGCTTACCTAGTCGTAGAGACTAGGTGCCATCACGATGGTTCACGAAGGGCGAGATGATATGATGGGATGCCCTCAGAGGCTTGAAGATGTTATGAACACATGTACCTATGCACGACATGACATTCATACGCATATACATGACACTATAAGTATTTCATGATTTACAAAGTTATCCAAACTTACAGGTTGAGTCCTTTACTCCACATTTCTTCGATGTCCTTTATATGCTTTTTTACATGCCTTACATACTCAATACATTATTCGTACTGACATCCTCTTGTTGGTGACGCTACATTCATGCCTGCAGGTATAAATAATTAGTTTGACGAGCTCTCATAGTAGACAAAATTGGCAATCAACAAAGGATCGGTAAGACTCCACCTCATTCAGATTGCAGCCGAGTTTATAAGTCATCGTATCAGAGTTTTACTATAGACTTATGGGTAGACCAGTACCCTATCCCATTTGATGTCGCATAATCTTAGAGGCTTTGTAGACAGAGATTCAGATTGTATAGTATGTCAGAGGCCTTGGCGGCCTATATGTATTCATGTTTTAAGAAAAATGGTTCAGTGATATAGTATTTTTCACTTATAGTTATACATTACGAGTTGTGGACATGTTGTCCCATGATAGTTACCAAGAAAAAAAATTGAGTTACAGAGTGGTTCGCTCAGGCTAGTGCAGCACCTGGTGCCAGCCATGCCTCCACAGGTTTGGGGCGTGACAAGTTACACGCTTTAATTGCTTTCTATGATGTAACTTATTACTTGCCATTAATTATTCTTGTATGAAAGGTTTGTGTCACGACCCCAAATACCCCGGCCGTGATGGCACCTATCACAGTACTAGGCCAGCCGAAGCAACATGAACAATATAGAAGATCCTTTGTAAAATTTGTATTTTCTAAACAGAGTAAGTCTCAAATCATTCATTTTTAAAATATCAAAAGAAATATGCGCAAACAAGTACGTAAATACATCAACCCAGCCCGAATCTGGTGTCACTAGTCATGAGCCACTAAATATAACTCAACACTGTCTGCTCAATACAAAACAAGTCTGAAATATAAAGTACTAGGATAGGAAGGAGGAAGGCAGGGCTGCGAACGCCGTGCAACTACCTTGCTATCTCCGGATAAGACTCTAAGAGTGTTGGAAGCTCTCACTCTGATGCTCGGGCACCTGGATTTGCACACAAGGTACAAGGAGTAACATGAGTACGCCAACTCAGTAAGTAACTAAAGTAAATAAAGTCTGAGTGCAGTGACGAGCATTTAAAATCATATGCATACTTAATCAGGAATCTCAACAAAAATATCAAAGTCAAAATCTACGGTTCAATAACCAACTACCTTGTAAAAACTCCAGTTTTAGTGAAAATCCTTTAAAATATTAATTCAGCATTTTTAAGAGAGGCTCAGTATAAAAGAAGAGTGAAAATAGGAAAAATCTCATAAACAAGCCCCTCGGGCAAAGTATCACTCATAAGTATAGCCCCTCGGGTAAGCCCCTCAGTCACTCGTGACTCAGCTCTCGTCAAATAGTCCTCTCACTCAACACTTCGGCCCAATAGATATATCATACTAATAATAATCATGACCACTGCGGCATGCAGCCCAATCCATAATATATAGTCGAATACGCTCACTGGGTGTGTACAGACTCCGGAAGGGCTCCTACACCCCAAGTGTCATATCGCTGTGGTGCGCAGCCCGATCCAATATATATCGATGCAGCATGCAACACGATCGATATATAGTTATATATCGCTGTGGCGTACAGCCCGATCCATAACATATATATAAATCCTCACCATTAGGTCCTCAACCTCTCTCAGTCATTAACCTCACAGCCACTTGGGCATATCAGTGAAAATCAGGGAAACTCAGCCCAAACAAGTTTTCATATATTAAAAAGTAGAGTAATGAACCCGGATTAAACAATAAACAGGTAAAACATGACTGAGGATATGCTTTCAAATCAAAATAGTGTGAGGAAAGATGTAAAAATACCCCTAAGGGTCTAAATAGTTCGTCATAAAGGCCCCAAACATGGCATTCTGCCCAAGTTAACAAACCAATTTCTAAAACACATGGATATCATATACAATATATCAAAATATGTAACTATACAGTCATCACGGGACGGACCAAGTCACAATCACTATCGGTGCACACCTACACGCCCGTCACCTAGCATATGTGTCACCTCATTTATCAAACAATACGAAATTCGGGGGTTTCATACCCTCAGGTCTAGATTTACAATCGTTACTTACCTCAAACTGGATGAAATATTACTCCGTGACGCCCTTGCCTCTCGGCTTGGCCTCAACTTACATTGAATCTACCAAAATCAGAATCATAACATCAATATATGCTAAAGGAACGAAGCCCATGCGAAAATAATCAAATTACATCAAAAATCCCGAAATTAGTCAAATCCGACCCCGAGCCTACATCTCGGAATCCGATAAAAATCACATTGATAGAATCCTTATCCTCTTACGAGTCCGTATATACCAAGAACATCAAAATCGGACCTTAAATGGTCCCTCAAATCCCCAATTTACACTCTCCAATTTCAAGCCCTAATTCCCCAATTTTAGGCTTTAAATCCCACTAATTTCATGTCTAATTAGTTAGAAATCACCATAGAATCGAGTATTGAGTTAAAAAATCTTACCTCCAAGTGTTTCCCTTCAAATTCCTCTTCATTCTCTCTAAAAAAAAGCTTCAAAATCGTTCAACAATGGAGGAAATGGGCTAAAAATCGCAAAGGCAACTATTTAAACATTCTGCCCAGGCATTACTTCCTTCTTCGCGAACGCGGTTAAAGCCTCACGTTCGCGAAGTACAAAAAATCACAGCTCAAACTTTCCTCTTTCGTGAACGCGAGCACCACCTCACGAACGCGATGCCTTGTCCAGCTTAGCCTACGCGAACGCGTTGCTCTGGTCGCGAACGCGATGCATTAGGGCCTGATGCCCAAGTCTGATTCACCCTTATACGCGAACGTGAACTATTCCATGTGTTCGTGATGCACATTCGGACTCAACATTCGCGAATGCGGGACCAACATCACGAACACAAAGGGCAACTCGCCTGCCACACTCAACATCTCTTCCCGAACGTGAGCGCCCTCTCGCAAACGCGAAGAACAAATCTCTGCAACAAAAATACACGAAAATCTGCAACTCTCCAAAACCAAGAATTGGTCCGTTAACCACCCGAAACTCACCCGAGGCCCTCGGGACCTCAACCAAATATGCCAACACATCCCATAATATCATCCAACCTTCGGAACGCTCAAAACAACATCACAACACCAAATCACCCTCGGATTCAAGCCTAAGGATTCCAAAACTTTCGAATTCGATCAAAAAATCTATCAAACCTCGTCCGAATGACCTGAAATTTTGCACACACATCCCAAATGACACAATGGACCTACTCAAATTTTCAGAATTCTATTCTAGCCCGGATATCAAATTTTCCATTGCCGACCGAAAAATGCCAAATTTCCAACTTCGCCAATCCAAGCCTAAATCTACCCCGGACCTCCAAAATACATTCTGATCATGCTCCTAACTCCCAAATCACCTAACGAAGCTATACGAACCATCGGAATTCACATCCGAGACCTTTTCACATAAGTCAATATCTAGTTGCCTTTTCCAACTTAAGCTTACTCAAAAGAGACTAGGTGTCTCATTTCTCTACAAAACCACTCCGAACTCGAACCAACCAACCCGATACAACATAATATAATTGAACAAGACAAAAAGAAGCACAAATGTGGGAAACGGAGCAGTAATTCATGAAACGACCAGTCGGGTCGTTATATCCTCCCCCTCTTAAACAAATGTTCGTCCTCGAACGGGTCAAGAAACATACCTAAAGCCTCAAATAGGTGAGGATATATGCTCCGCATCTCCCACTCGGTCTCCCAGATAACCTCCTCCATAGGCCGACCTATCCACTGCACTTTCACTGAAGCTATATCCTTTGATCTCAATTTTCGAACCTAATGCTCCAAAATAGCCATTGGTTCCACATCATAAGTCAAATCACCATCTAACTGAACCGTGCTGAAATCCAAAATATGAGACAGATCGCCATTATACTTCCGTAGCATAGAAACATAAAATACCAGATGCACACTCGACAAGCCGGGTGGCAAAGCAAGCTCATAAGCCACCTCCCCAATCCTTCGAAGCACCTCAAAAGGCCCAATGAACCGAGGGCTCAATTTACCCTTCTTCCCAAATCTCATAACACCCTTCATGGGTGAAACCTTCAATAGAACCTTCTCCCCAACCATGTAGGACACATCACGAGCCTTCCTGTTAGCATAACTCTTTTGTCTGGACTGCGCTGTATGAAACCGCTCCTGAATCACCTTCACCTTGTCCAAAGCATACTGCACTAAGTCTGTACCCAAAAGCCTAGCCTCACCCGGCTCAAACCAACCAACTAGAGATCTACACCGTCCCCCATATAAAGCCTCATATGGAGCCATCTGAATACTCGACTAATAACTGTTGTTATAAGAAAACTCCGCGAGTGGCAGAAACTGATCCCATGACCCTCCAAAATCAATGACACCAATGCGCAACATGTCCTCCAATATCTGAATAATGCGCTCGGACTGCCCGTCTATCTGAGGGTGAAAAGTTGTGCTCAACTCAACTTGAGTACCCAACTCTCGCTGCACGACCCTCCAAAACTGCGAAGTAAACTGAGTAGCTCTATCTGAAATGATGGAAACTAGGACACCATGCAAGCAAACAATCTCTCGGATATAAATCTCTGCTAACCGCTCTGAAGAATAGGTAGCACACACAGGAATGAAGTACGCAGACTTGGTCAGTCGATCCACAATCACCCAAATAGCATCAAACTTCTTCAAAGTCCGTGGGAGTCTAATTACAAAGTCCACAGTGATCCGCTCCCACTTCCACTTTGGAATATCTATCTGCTAAAGCATGCCACCCGGTCTCTGATGCTTATATTTCACCTGCTAACAATTGAGACACCAGGCTACAAATCCCACAATATCCTTCTTCATTATTCTCCACCAATAATACTGTCTCAAATCCTAATACATCTTCGTGACACCTGAATGGATGGAATACCGCGAGCTATGGGCCTGCTCTAGAATGAACTCCCAAAGTTCATCTACATTGGGCACACATATCCGACTCTACATCCTCAATACTCCATCATTACCAATAGTCACATCTCTGGCATCGTCGTGCTGAACTCTGTCCTTAAGGACAAGCAAATAAGGGTCATTATACTGGCGCTCTCTGGTGCGGTCAAACAAGGAAGATCGAGAAACCATAGTCCTTTAGCAGCTCTAACCATCTGCGCTACCTGAAATAGAGATCCTTCTATTTGAACAAGTGCTAGGGGCTACGATGATCAGTAAACACCTCACAAGATACACCAGAGAGATAATGCCTCCAAATCTACAACGCGTGAACAATGGCAGCCAACTCCAAATCATGAATGGGGTAGTTCTTCTCATGGGGCTTCAACTGATGAGAAGCATAAGCAATCACTCTACCCTACTATATCAACACACACCCAATACCAACTCTCGAAGCATCATAATACACTGTATATGAACCTGAAGCTGATGGCAAAACTAATACTAGTGTTGTGGTCAAGGTAGTCTTGAGCTTCTGAAAGCTTGCCTCACACTCATCTGATCACATGAAAGGAGCACCAATTTGAGTTAATTTAGTCAAGGGTGATGCTATAGATGAAAATCCCTAAACGAACCGACGGTAATAGCCCGCCAATCCAAGAAAGCTGTGAATCTCTATGGCTGAGGACGGACTGAGCCAACTCTGAACCGCCTCTATCTTCTTCGGGTCAACGTGAATACCCTCACTGGACACCACGTGCCCCAATAAAGCCACTGAACTGAGCCAAAACTCACATTTGAAGAACTTTGCATAAAGCTTCTCCTCCCTCAACCGCTGCAACACAACTCTCAAATGCTCGGCGTGCTCTTCCTAGCTATGCGAGTATACCAAAATATCATCAATGAAAAAATCACAAACGATTCAAGATAAGGCCGAAACACGTTGCTCGTCAAATGCATGAAGGCTGCTGGGGCATTAGTCATCCCAAAATACTCACAAGGAACTCATAATGACCATATCTGGTCCCGAGAGCTTTCTTAAGAATATCCGAGTCCCTGATGTTCAACTGGTGATACCTTGAATGGAGTTCAATCTTGGAGAACACTCTCGCTCCCTGAAGCTGGTCAAATAAATCATTGATATGAGGCAAAGGATACTTGTTCTTGATTGAAACTTTGTTCAATTGTCATGCCATCCTTTTTCTTCACAAATATAATAGGCGCACCCCAAGGCGACACACTAGGCCGAATAAACCCTTTATCAAGGAGTTCCTGAAGCTGCTCCTTCAACTCCTTCAACTCCGCCAGTGTCATACGGTACTGTGGAATAGAAATGGGCTGAGTGCTCGGCACGAAATTAATACCAAAGTCAATATCCCTATCCGGTGGCATACCCGACAAGTCTACAGGAAACACGTTGGGAAAATCCCTCACTACGGGAACAAAATCAATACTAGAAGTCTCTATACTGACATCCCTCACAAAGGCTAAGTATGAAAGACAACTTTTCCCAATCATCCGCTGGGCCTTCAAGAATGAAATCACCCTACTGGGGACAAAATCAATCGAACCTTGCCACTCAATCCGTGGCACCCCCGGCATAGCCAAGATCATTGTCTTAGCATGACAGTCTAATATAGAACGACACGGAGATAGTCAATCCATGCCCAATATCATATCAAAGTCCACCATACAAAGCAACAAAAGGTCCACTCGGGTCTTTAGACCCCCAATAGTCACCACACATGACCAGTATACACGGTCCACAACAATAGTATCGCCCACCAGAGTAGATACACAAATAGATGAAACAAGAGACTCTCGGGGCGTATCCAAATAACGAGAAAATATGATGACACATATGAAAAAGTGGAACCAGGATCAAAGAACACAGATGCATTTCTGTGGCAAACTGAGACAATACCTGTAATCATAGCATCTGAAGCAATAGCATCTAGTCTGGTTGGGAGTGCATAGAAACGGACCTGACCACCACCTGATCGACCTCCCCCTCTAGGGTGACCCCTAGCTGACTAACCCATACCCCTTGCTACCTGAGTGGGTGATGAAGTAACAAGAGCTGAAGTCAAGGGCTGACTCCTCTACTGAGACTGACCCTCAAGAAGATGAGGACACTGCCACCTCATATGTCCAAACTCTCCACACTCGTAACAACTCCCTGGTGCAAGGAACGAGGACTGAAGAGAACCCCTAGCACCAGAATGACCAGTAAAAAGACCTAGCATGGAGGAACCCTGAACTGATGGAGCACGGGACGAACTCTGGGCTGGTAGGGCACTGAGTGATGAATGGCCCTGATGTGAGCTATGAGAACAATGGCCCGATGATGCCTCACGATGAACTGGGCAAGCTGACTGAGCATGTCTGAATTGACGGCCTTTGCCGTGCTGAAACGGACCTCTCGAAGGAACACCACCAAAACTACCAGATCCCCGAGGCCTCTTGGCCTCCCCCTCATCCCGCTCCCAGCGGCGAACTGAATCAATCTCACAAGAAATGTCAACAACCTCCTCAAAAGTAGCACCTAACATCCTTTCCCTGGTCCTGGGAATCCGAAGCTGATATGTGAGGCCATCAACGAACCTCCTGATCCTCTCTCTATCTGTAGGAACCAACCAAACAGCATGGCGAGCTAACTCCGAGAACCTCATCTCATACTGCGTCACATTCATATCACCTTGATGCAACTACTCGAACTGCCTTCGTAGCTCCTCCCTACGAGACTGTGGCATATACTTCTCAAAAAAGAGAACGGAGAACTGCTGTCAGGTAAGGGGCGCTGCATCAACAGGTCTACACCTCTCATAAGCCTCCCACAAAGTGAAGGCATCTACAAAAAACTGAAAAGTAGTAAATGCTACCCGCTAGTCTCCAAAATACCCGTTGTACCAAGAATCCTCTAATACTTGTCCAAGAAACCCTGGGCATTCTCGCCCTCTACACCATTGAAAGTCGGAGGCTAAAGTCTACCAAACCTCTCCAATCGACGCTGCTTGTCGTCAGGCATAACTGGTACTATGTAATCCTTGACTGGTGCAACCGGCTGGCCTGGAGGTGCCCCCATTATCTGAAGTCCCTGCACTACCTGCTCAGGTGTGCGAGCAGCAGGAGTCTAAGTACCTCCCTCGGCTTGAGAAGTAGCTTCAGCCATAGTAATTGAGATCGCCTGAGCCAGGCCAGTGCACATTGGTAGGATCTAGGCTAGGGCCTCCTGAAGGCCTGGAATCACAATAGGCACAGCCGGTACCTAAGCTGGTCCTGCTTGAGCATCCGCAACTAGGACCTGATCATGAACTAGGGTGGCTAGTGGATCTACAAGTGTTGCCCTAACTGTTGTGCGGGCTACCCCTTGCCCTTATCATGGCCTCGACCACAACCTCGGCCTCTAGTAGCCCCAACTGGTGGTACTAGTGGTCGTCCGTCCTGACCAGTTGCACGTGTCCTAACCGTTAGTGAGAGAATATAATAACATAAGTTTAGTACCAGAATAAACAAATTCACACAACAGGAATTTCAAGAATGTGAAGTTTTCCTAAAGGTTCTGCAGCCTCCCGAGGATAAGTACAGGCGTCTCCGTACCAATTCGCGAGACTCTACTAAACCGACACATGACCCGTGAGACCTATGTAACCTAGGCTCTGATACCAACTGGTCACGACCCCAAATACCCCGGCCGTGATAGCGCCTATTATAGTACTAGGCCAGCCAAAGCAACACAAACAATATAGAAGATCCTTTGTAAAATTTGTATTTTCTAAACAGATTAAGTCTCAAATCTTTCATTTTTAAAATATCAAAAGAAATACGCGGAAACAAGTACTTAAATACATCAACCCAGCTTGAATCTGGTGTCTCTAGTTATGAGCCACTAAATACAACTCTACAATCTCTGCTCAATACAAAACAAGTCTGAAATATAAAGTACTAGGATAGGAAGGAGGAAGGCAAGGCTGCGAACGCCGTGCAACTACCTTGCGATTTCCGGATAAGACTCTAAGAGTGCTGGAAGCTCTCACTCTGATGCTCGTGCACTTGGATCTTCACACAAGGTGCAGGGAGTAACGTGAGTACGCCAACTCAGTAAGTAACTAAAGTAAATAAAGTCTGAGTGCAGTGACAAGCATTTAAAATCATATGCATACTTAATTAGGAATCTCAACAGAAATATCAAAGTCAAAATCTGCGGTTCAATAACCAAATACTTTGTAAAAACACCTGTTTTAGTAAAAATCCTTTAAAATATTTATTCAACATTTTCAATAGAGGCTCAGTATAAAAGAAGAGTGAAACAGGAAAAATCTCATAAACAAGCCCCTCGGGCAAAGTATCACTCATAAGTATAGCCCCTCAGTCACTCGTGAACAGTACTCACACTTAGCACTCTGACCCAATAGATTTCTCATAATAATAATAATAATAATAACGGTTGCGGTGTGCAGCCGATCCATAATATATAGTCGACTATGCTCACTGGGGGTGTACAGACTCCGGAGGGGCTCCTACAGCCCAAGCGTCATATCGCTGCAGTGCACAGCCCGATCCAATATATATCGATGCGGCGTGCAACACGATCCATATATATATATATATATATATATATATATATATCACTGCGGCGTGCAACTGTTACACCCCATATTTTCATACATGAAAGTACGCCATAAATAAATTGATGGAAGCTCGGAAAGTGAGATGTTACATCCCGCATTTTCGTACATTAGAGTTTCATTGTAAGTTAATCGACATAAGTTTGGGAATGAGATTATTTTGAGATTATAAGTATTATGCTATTTCAAGCAAGTGATTAGTAAATTCGTGAAGGTGATAGGCTAAGTAAATAGATGAAAATGAATTTCGTCAAAGTTTGGCATTTCGAGATAAAATATGGTCCGAACTATAAATACCCAATATTTATGGACTAGTACCATGCAAGATACCATATGACCACGGTAGTATGATGTATAAAGTATATTAAAAATAAGTATAATTGTAAGTAATTTGAAATAATTTTTAATTATGCGGGTAATTGGTTAATTGCTGGGTAGCGGGATATTACCTAGTTAATTAATTAATTATTTATTGGATAAGATTAAACAACCATGTGGCAACAAGCCACATACCTATACATATGACTCTTACTCTTTATAAGGTATTTGGCAGACTAATGTATTAACTACAAGCACTACCTGATCCAACGTGTAAAAAGACAAAGAAGTTGGCAAACATAGTTAAATGGAAAACACTACAAAATGTTTGTACGCGGCAAAATCAGAGGACTTGATTTCTTATTCTCAAGTCATTTCAAAAGAACGCCTCGAGACCCCAAGGACGGGAAGCCACGACCGAGTTCCCGGCCTTGGGGCTCATCGAGGCCTGATTCGGAGAAAATGAAGATCGAAGCCAGGACAGAGGGGGAAGCTCCCAAGGCACACGTCTAAGTCTGACAGGGCCGGACTAACCAGAGCCTATGCTGAGGCATCGCGTCAAGCCATCCCATCTCCCTACTTTGTAATTAATCTCCACGTACTTGCAGCCGAGTTCCCCTCCTATATAAAGGGGACTCACACTACCTTGTAACGGACTGATGTTGCTCCATTTCTCCACAAGTGCAATAATCTCTTTCTCTCCCTCCCTCTTTTCTTTCTAACTTGTTCATTCTCACTGGCCCGAGGTCGCCTCAAGATCCATCGCTTTCTTGCTTGTTCTTCATCATATACCTTAGTAGTGGCCATAAAGGGCCTTGTTTAATTATATCTTCAACTGTTATCCCATCCCCGACTATCCCCGATAGCTCGAGCTCGACCCTGACGTCGACCCCAAGGTCCCTCATCGACCAGACCTATATCCGGGCAGCAGGCCCTTCAGTTCGATTATTATCTCGTCTAACTTGCATTTCATCGTTAAATTCCATATTATTAGCATCAACTGCTCTAACAACTAGCTCGGGAATAGATCACGTATTTTTAGAATCGCATTTACAAATTTAATTGTTGTTACCATTTTCACGGTAAACAATTTGGCGCCCACGTGGGGCTAAAAATAATAGTGATTATTTTCTTGCTAGTTTCATTGCACAAACGCACATTATCTTTCACACTTTTTTTTTGTCCAAGATCCTTTGATTTCAGGTCAAAATGTCTGGCTCGGTAAACGGAATCGAGAATGACAACCTCGAAAATCATAGGGAAAATGGCATGGCTATCCCGGCCGCCGGAGCACCACTACAAAATCCTGATAACGCGCCTGGACCGATTCTAGTGGACACGGACTCACAGGACGCACAACAAGTCGACGAAACTTCTCACACAGATGGGAGCATTCAGCATATCGACCAACAGGAAGCCTAACAAACCCCAGATCGGGAAACACAGGAAGTTAGCCTTCACGATATTTTTGAAATGTTGCAGGCAGAACAATTGGCTATCGCTCAGCTACAGAGCCATTCGAAGACTCCCAGCACAGCAGCACCAAAGACAGCTCCCCCCACCGAGCAAGTGCCCGAAAGATCAAGCAATAACGGGTTAGTGGCTTACCCCGCTATAGTGAAGATGCTCGAGGACCTCACCAAAAGGATCGAATCAAGTGAGAAAATAATTGCAGCCAACGACAAAAAGGTCAAGACCTACAACTCTAGGGTGGATCAGATCCCGAGAGCACCCCTAGTTCTAAAAGGTTTGGATTCAAAGAAGTTCATACAAAGGCCATTCCCCAAGGAAGCGGCCCCGAAGCCCATTCCTAAAAAAAATAGAATGCCGGAACTCCCTAAGTACAACGGTACCATCGACCTTAATGAACACGTCACTGCCTATACCTGCATAGTAAAAGGCAACTATATAAGGAATGACGAGATCGAGTCTGTATTGCTGAAAAAATTCGGAGAAACGCTCTCGAAGGGGGCCATGATGTGGTATCACAACTTGGCTCCCAAATCCATAGATTCGTTTGCCATATTAGCAGACTCCTTCGTAAAAGCATATACTGAAGCCATCAAGGTGGCAACAAGGCAGTCCAATGTGTTCAAGATTAAGCAAAGGGAGAACAAAATGCTGTGAGAATTCGTGTCTCGTTTCCAAATGGAACGAATGGAGCTACCTCTAGTCTCCGACGACTGGGCAGTGCATGCCTTTACCCAAGGCCTGAATGAACAAAATTCGGTGGCCTCGAAGCAGCTGAAACAGAACCTGATCGAATATCCGGCCGTGACATGGTCGGACGTCCACAATCGGTACCAATCAAAGATTAGGGCCGAGGACGACCAGCTGGGAGCCCCTTCGGGCTCAGTATACCCAAACAGACTTCTGATAAAAGAATCGAAACCGAACAAACAAAGATACCAGCCATACCTCGAAGATAGAAGGGACGCCCCAAGGCACAACCTACCTCGCAACGATCGGAGGATAGATCGAGGGTATGACCCTCGAGGGTTCATCAACAGAACAAGGTTCGATCGAAGCATAGCGCCAGCAAATGCGCCTCACTTATCGGAGTACAACTTCAACGTCGATGTGCCAGACATCGTGTTCGCCATTAGCAAGATCGGAGATGCCAGATGGCCCAAACTGTTACATTCGAATCCTTCCCATAGGAATTACAATTTGATTTGCGAGTTTCACAACTCGCGTGGGCATCGAACCAAGGATTGTAGGCAGCTCCGAGAGGAAGTGGCCCGATTGCTCGACAACAGGCACCTTCGGGAACTTCTCGGCAGCTGGCTAAAAATCAATCGCGAGAAGGAGAAATGGCAAAGGGAAACCAAACAGACAAGCCTCAGCCCGTCATCCACACGATCTTCTGACGATCGCCCTGAACGCATTCAAACAAAGGACCGCTTAGCAACCACCAAATAAGCGCTAGAACTCAAGAAGCTCTATCGCCACCGAAGTATAAGCTCCCATCCCTCTTCCCATACTCTACTTCACGGTTACCTTTGCGCAGGATAGTAACCAAAGTAATCAGGACGATATCCTGGCTCAAAGATTCCGAGGCTTCAGAACGTCCATTGCACTCTTTTCCTTTGATCGGATTTTTTATCCCGAAATGGGTTTTCTATCGGAAGGGGTGTTTAATGAGGCAACGTCGACACACTTCCCAAGAAGGATCTATCATGCCTACGGGACTTTCATTACAACCGACCCTACGCCAGAAAATGATGAACAAAGCCCCAATAGGGAATAATGCAACAGACCTCATGGTCCAATGAGCCGCACCCACGTGGGCCGAGCTCGCAACAACAAAACGACATGTACTTACAGCATATATCTACGCCAAGCAATAAAGAATATCTTTCAGCATCTTATTCTCCAGAAAAGGAAATCTCAAGTATACTCCCGACAGGGGCCTCTCTACCAAATGCGTCCCGAGATACATAGAAACTTAGCGTCAGCAATTCAGCACCCGCAGACCCCAGGGTCAGAACTACAGGCTCATAAAGCCCCTACAAGGCAACTCCGAGTTCACGAAACCATCGATGACTCGGAGACTGTCAACCATCGCTAATCGCCATGCGCTGGAAAACCCAAAACTGTAAGACCCCTAGTGGGCAAACTCGGCGTAACCAGATCTATTCTACATTACAAAAACTGTAAGACCTCAACAGGCATGAAAATTCCGAAGTTCAGGCTATACGTCGCATTTGTAAGAATCCCGAAAAGGCATACCCTCGGTGTAGACGCCTGAACTGTCACTCGGAATCAAAAATGGCTACAGCCAAACACATATGACTACGGTCAAAACGGTTGATACAACCAAACTAATGCGACTCGGGGACACCCGACAGTCTCTAAACAAAAATCACAGGCTACTACTTTGAATATACTTCAGAAAGAACTAGTTAAAATAGGTTTCCCTCAAACAAGCAAAAATGAGAATCGACTATGTCAGCTCCAAATCACAAGACTTCGATCTACTCAGCCTACGAGCTATGAACCTTCCGAGGTGCTCGAAACATTGCCGATAATGACTTGAAATTGAGGTTCTTCCAGAACTGACGACGGGTCAGGCAAAAATCTTTAAAAAGACCTTAACAAGCGGAAAATAAAGCTTACAAAAAGCCCACAAGCAAAAATAGCGTAAGAGCCATTGTCGCAAGCTAAGCAAGCCTCCGGGCCACATATTAAAAGGTCTCTACGACCAAACAACGTAAGAGCTATTGTCGCTAGGTAAAAAAATGACAACTTGAGGATTAAAATGAGCTCGAATTGTAACCCGATTCAGAGACCAAATCCAAAACAGTTAACTATGCAAGCCTCTGGGCCACATATGGAAAGGTCTCAACGACCAGAAAAGCATAAGAGGCACTATCGCCGGTCTGAAAATACTTAAGGGTCAATTAAAGCTCGAATCGCAATGCGACTCGGAAACTGGACCCGAAATGGCTAAACTATAATATGCCTATGGGCACGGCATAAATGCCACTATCGCCAGCCGAGTGAGCCTCCGGGCCACCCGCCTGTAAGGCCACTTTGACCCGAAGCATAAAAGGCCATCGCCGTCTGCCCATGCAGGCATGAAAAAACTTGAGGGTCAATTGAAGCTCGAATCACAACGCGACTCAGAGACTGGACCCAAAATAGTCTAAACTGCAAATGCCCAAGGGCAAGAAATGGGAACAATTACTACCTGTCCACACGGGCATAGATGATTTAAGGGCAAGAAGGATCGAGTCGAAGCCCGACTCGTAGATTAAGCCTAAACAGCCGGGAAAAGAACGAAGGCCCCAACACCTGCTCACGTCGAGGATCGCACTTAAGAGCCTACGGGCCTGTCCGATCAATTCTGGACCAACGAGGATCCCGCCAAACACTGAAACCAACCTGCCTGGTCAAAAGCAATAACAGAAAAGAGATGCAGAAGAAATAAAGCTTTAAGTTTCCTCTTATATTACATACGCAAAAAAGGCGCACTCTCCATCTACAGACATGCTCTACATATATCAAAAACAAAGCGACAAAGCGGCGAAATCTATGCTCCGCTCCAAAAGGCTACAGCTTGCCGAGTTCGTTCTTCGCCTTGTCAGCAAGAAGTGATCGCACATCATGCTCGCCCACCCTTGCTCGAGAGATCAAATTCAAGTCTCCCAATCATATCCGCTTGAACCTTGGCATTATCACGAGCCAAGCGGAGTTGGGCTTCGAAGGCGGGGACCTTGGCCAAGGCGCCTGCCTCCTCTAAAACTTGAGTTTGCACCTAAGCCCTTAGCTCACCACAGGCAGTTTTGACACGGTCAACGTCGCCCTTGAGGTACTCCAAACCCTCTGTCCTTTTTTGTAGCTAATATAACAAAAAGGGGGTTAACCTTAAGGTCCGCGAGGAGCAAAGCATGAGTTGAAGAAAGTTTCCTACTCCATCAAATAGCTCTCGTAATTTGAGCTCTGGTATGCCTCATATTGCCAATGCTACAAGTCGACCTCCTTCTCCTCGCTAAAGAGCCTAAGGGACTCACCCTCATCCAGAATTTTCTGATGCCTGGCCTCTTGACGGAGCAGCTCAGACATAAGCCTATCACAGGCTAGTACAAGGAAATCTCAATAGAGGGAGGAGGACACAGAATACAGGGGAACTGCGCCTAATCTCACCACAAAGTGAAGCCGATGGACCTTCTCGAAGTCAGAACACACTCCTGTTGATCCTGCCTCTTCGGCCATAGGAGAACTGACCTCGGGCAAAACATATTCACTCAAAGGAACCGCCAACCGGGAATCAGGTACTCCGGGAGCAACAGACGCGGACAGAGCCCTCTCCTCGGAAACATGGGCCCGATTAGCACCACTAAAAGCTCCATCACACCGCGGGAGCCGATCCCACTTATTGCCATCGTCCCTCAGCTCGGAGGCCGATGACTCCTTCCCCTCTTCAGAAGAGCACTGCCTTATCCCAAGAAACTGCCCGATATTTCCGAGAGGCAAATACAATACAAATGAAAGGGGAAAATGTTACCTCAAATATACGAAGGCCAAGGCAAAGGCAACGTGTGCACATACCTTGATATTTCGCTCCTCATCTGGCACATAATACAACTCGCCATCGACGCTCATCGCAGGACGAATGGGTCACCAGCCTCCGAACCCAGCCGGGCAGGTCAAGAACTTCGCCCGACATCCACAAAGTTGTTGCAACAAGGGAGACAACGTTGTTACTCAACTAATTTTTGCTATAGGCAAAATCTGAAAAAGCACCAGACGCTCCCCTCACGTGCATAATTCCACCCTTCGGGAAATGGTAAAAGCCCCACGGGGATAATGTCGATTGTCCGGATCCGGATAAACCAACCGGCCTGCTCTTGATCCTCATCCCCTTCATCATCAACTACAAAAGGCGTGGACGAACAACACCTCAGGGTTAGTAGGCCCTAGTGATGAAAGGGCTGGTATAACCTGACGAGATGGTTAAGTGTGAATTCAAGCCCAGCCTTCTCCGCAAAGAACCTCATCATCAGCACCACTCGCCAAAACGACGGATGTATCTGCACCAAAGTAACCCGATAATTCAAGAAAAAATCAAGCACAACCTTATCAAGCGGACCAAACGCGAAAGTATATAGATATACGCTTAAAAACCCATCAGTAGAGTCCGTAATACTCTCATCCGGGGGAAGCACCTGCAGCGCTATCCCCTCGCTCCATCCGTAGTATTTTCTCACCATCTCTAGATGTTCCCCTCTTATCAAAGACACCATCTTCAGAGCAAACTCCCGTGGTCCTTGAGCGTCGGGAGCAGCACTCCCTGCTCTCTGCCGGGCTAGCCCCAAGGTGGTTGCCATGACTATGGTAAAATTAACAAATCAAAGCAAGGGCGTGCATCAACACTTTTTGCACCTGAAGAAATGAAGAACCCTATGCCAAAGCGAAAGAGTAGCTATCTAAAAATAGTGAGGTCTTGTGAAGAAGCCAAAGCCGCCCCATATATATGCGAGAAGCAGCGACAACTCGCCTACCCGGAGTGAGCCCCTAGAAACCTACAACCTCGATGTAGATCGACGGGGTGATACCCGATCCCAAAAGCATCCTCCGACGAGAAGCCAAGACTCGAGGAAATGTCCGTATTATCTCCGATTTCGAGGCAACGCTCTACCCGAGGATCCCCGCCAAGGAGAAGTTGGACTTCGGGAAGCTTTCAACGCCATCACTCGATGCAAGGCAAGTACCTGGTCTCGTGGTTCCCCTTTTCTAAAAGAGAGGAATAAGCGCGGGAAGCTCCGATCACCAAAGCTCCACGAAGGTCCGAGGCAGCGCCTGAGTACAGGAAACTCCTCAACATAAGTCTATCCCATACGTTTTAAAAGGGCTATCTGCATCAAGATCAAAAGGGACCCCCTGGCACCCAAAGCTGACCTTCATTCAGGATAACATTCTCGAAGGCCCCGAAATTCGGCGCATTATCTCCATACTACTCGGAGGGCCTCGGTAGCCCGGGCCTATCAGATCAATCCAGGATTGGTCCGAGGTACAATGATGGTTTCGAAAGAGAGCTATGTCGATCGGTAGAGGAGCAGAAAGAACGCTCACACCCAAGTTAAAAGTCAGCGATCAACAATAAATGGAGGCATTTAGAAAGCCTCGAAGGGCACGGGAACATGCAATTACAAAGCAAAGGTTGAAAGCAAAAGTTAATGAAATATATTCACATTCATAAAGATCCATGTACAATAGCCCTCGAGGGGTCCTTACATACAATTAAAAAAGCCTACGGAGTATGTCTATGCATAAAGGAGGAGACAAAGGGATGCACATGCAAAGTAAAAGCCTGAAGACCGGTCCACCTTCGAAGGTCCGCAACAGGTGCCTCCGGATGCACATCCTCGGGAGTTTCATCCCAACCTTCCACACTGATATCCCCAAGGGGCAAGGTGAGTGGCAGGGAGGGATGAAAAAATGCCATAGCTCTCCAAAGTTCGAGGATCCTCTTTGGACAAGGGAGCCTCGGAGAGACAGCGGACCGAACAACCTCCGGTCCCGCTTGCACGGCTACTTAGAATCAACTTCTTGGAATGTCTAGCCATGCAAGCCCCCAACTCGGAGCAGAGCACCACATCGAGTCGAGGTATGAAGGTGAGCAGCAGTGTATAATCCGATCCCCCTTTTGAGGGGCGGTGCATAATTCGAACGACTGTATACATGAGGGGGAAACCGACTCCCGTCCATCATCATCTCGGGCCAACAGTAGCAGCAAAGGCCAGCATATCGACGACCACAGCAATAGCAGGACAACGCAATTATGCTCGACAAAGGGAAGTCCCAACAAAAGTCTACAACACAGTCTAAGGAAGCTCCGCCAAATGGCCTTGAGGCCATAATCCCCAAGCATAATGTTCAAAGACAAAAGAAGATGGTAAGAGCGAATAGGCAAGCAAGCCAACAAAGGCACTGGGATAGGAAAAACAACACCAAAACACCCCCATTTATAAGGAGTTATGATGCGGTCGTCGAGGCTTTGGAAGATTGACTGACAGGCACAGTTAATGCATCCATGGAAAATCGAACCGACGGTGGTACCTTCACATTGGAAGGCAAGTATCGGGAGTGCATTGAATGAGGTCGAAATACACAAGCCCGTGGATGCCCGCTTACCACAAAACTCACGGCAGGAGTCGCATGATCGGTACAACGTCGCCGAGAAAGGCTCAAGGAGTCAAATGTCAGAATCATTTCCCATCAATTCGCCATGGGAAACGCGGAGACTATCTGTATGCGGTAAAATTAGAGGACTTGATTTTTGCTGTCAAGTCATTACGGAAGAACGCCTCGAGACCCCGAGGACGGGAAGCCACAACCAAGTTCCCGACCTTGGGGCTCGTCGAGGCCCGACTCGGAGAAAATAAAGATCAAATCCAGGATAGAGGGGGAAGCTCCCAAGGCACACAGCTAAGTCTGACAGGGTCGGGCTATCCAGAGCCTATGCTGAGGCATCGCGTTAAGCCATCCCATCTCCCTACTCTGTAATTCATCTCCACGTACTTGCAGCCGAGTTCCCCTCCTATATAAAGGGGACTCACACTACCTTGTAACGGACTGATGTTGCTCCATTTCTCCACAAGTGCAATAATATCTCTCTCTCTTTCCCTCTTTTCATTCTAACTAGTTCGTTCTTACTGGCCCGAGGTCGCCTCGATATCCATCGCTTTCTTGCTTGTTCTTCATCATATACCTTAGTAGTGGCCATAAATGTCCTTGTTTAATTATATCTTCAACTGTTATCCCATCCCCGATTATCCCCAATCGCTCGAGCTCGAACCTAACATCGACCCCGAGGTCCTTCATCGACCAGACCAATATCTGGGCATCAAGCCCTTCGGTTCGATTATTATCTCGTTTTAGCTTGCATTTCATCATTAAATTCCATATTACTAGCATCAACTGCTCTAACAACTAGCTCGGGAATAGATCACGTATTTTTAGATTCCCATTTACAAATTTAATTGTTGTTACCATTTTCACGGTAAATGATGTGTTAAATGTATTAAAGGTAAAACACTACAAAGCATTTCATTTCTAAGGCATTACAGAAGGAGGAAAACCTTATATACTCATAAAATATTTTTCAAACTTCATTCTCAAAGACATCGAGATCAGATCCTACAAGTTTCAACGGTTCCAACAAGATTTAGCAACGTAAAAATTTTCGGTTCTAAGAGAGTACGGCGTACATCTTTTTCAAGAGCATCATACAGATTTTTCCCTACTCCAAGTATGTTAAGGCTAAGCTCTTCCTTCATTTTGCATGATCTCGTAATTACAAAAGGTTGATAACGAGTCCTAAAGAAAAATTCATATCCCAGAATTTACATATATTTTGCTAGTTTCACAAGTTACGTATATTTTCCTAGTTTTGTAAGTTACGATATTCTCCTTATTGGGACTTCATATACAATTGAATATTTTCTTCTTCCAGTCAAGAGAGCAGAGAATTTATATATACAGTATTAAAGTATTTTCATTACCATCGAGCTATAATCGATGGGCATGCCCCTATTAGGCAACCTCTGATCAGATGGTAAGTTACATGCCAAGACTACTATGATCGAGCAGCTATGAGCGAGCCCAGTTGGTCGAGATACAGAGCCTAGTATGGCCGAGTGCATATGAGCGAGCCTACGGTTTAATTAGAAGGATGTGAGTGGTCCATACTTCAGGTAAAGGACTAGAAGTGCTGGGATTCAGTATTCAGGGATGATAACAGCATCATCAGTGGCATACTTTCCAGCCTATGGTTTCTAAGTACTGAAAGGTCTAATTAGAGAGTAAGATAAGAGTTAGAGACGATGCGATGTCTCGCTTGATATTCTAGAAAAGCATAAGGAAATTGATCACAAGCTAAAGTATGATAGAACGACAAGGTTTTAGAAAAACAAGAGTAAGTATATGAAGAAGGCAAGTGAAAAGATGACTGAAAAGGTGACAAAAATAGATAAGTCCTCGGGATTAAGCCCGTGAAAACAAAGGAGTTGATAGTTCCTCTAAGTTATATAAAGATTAATATAGCCTTAAAGAACTCAAAGGAGTCTAAGACTAGTAGCATTTAGAAGTGATGGGATGCTACCTTGGTAGCAGAATGAAGGTGTATTTGTGATAAATAAAGGATGACGTTTGGGCCTTCGCTTGAGTAATGATTTGAAGAAGAAAAAAAAAGGGGAAGAGGATTTCATGAATTGTAAAAGATTAGAATACACCCATCAGGTGAATCACATCGAGATACTATGAAATACGATTATGGAAATCACTTCAAATATTCCTCGATGTAACATAAGCCCTAGTGGAAAGGTATTACGTAAGAAGTCTCGAGTTATCAATGGAAGATTGTAGATAAACATTAAGGTGAATCGGGTAAAAGATACAAAGTACGAGATGAGATTAGGCCATCAGTCTTGGAATGAGTAGAAATGAAGAAGCGTTAAAGGACTTAGCTTTATGCATATAGGATAAGCAACGAGAGTAACTTGTAGTGTGGTCGCAGACCTCAGTAACGATAAATCAAGGTAAGAGTTATGGTATATTGTGACCTATTTAGATGCAGTAAAGTCATGCGGATAGATAATCCGGCCTATGAAATAAGATATAGCAATATTCGTAAGTTCGACAAAGTACCGAGCAAAGAACTTTAGTATACCTATAGATGCCCAGAGGGACATCTTATTACGCTCTGTACATGGTTACAAAGTGAGGCCTAGATATTGGCTAGAAGCTAGAGGAAAAAGGAAAGAAGAGTCGCATAGGTGCAATTACAAAATCAGAGTCGTATAGGCTGCATAATAAAAGGTAGCAACAGTTACAAGATTGGAAGGATTTCAACAATGAGTTGTGGTGAGAGAAAAAGGCCTAAAGGAGAAAATTCCATGGCCTTTGGGATTCATTCACAGAACAATTACCTAGATGGCAAGAGGACTATCAAAGTATTCACCAGAGCTATGGGGTATGAGAATGATAAGTGCATCAGTCAACATTTGAGCATGAATGTTCCAAAGGGAGGAATGATGTTACACCCCATGTTTTCATAGGTGAAAGTACGCCATAAATAAATTGATGGAAGCTGGAAAATGGGAACATCCCAAATTTTCGTGCGTTAGAGTTTTGTTGTAAGTTAATCGATGTAAGTTTGGGAATGAGATTATTTTGAGATTATAAGTATTATACTATTTCAAGCAAGTGATAAGTAAATTCGTGAAGGTGAGAGGGTAAGTAAATTGATGAGAATGAATTTCGTCAAAGTTTGGCATTTCGAGATAAAATATGGTCTGAACTATAAATACCTGATATTTATGGACTAGTACCATGCAATGTACCATATGACCACGGTAGTATGATGTATAAAGTATATTAAAAATAAGTAGAATTTTAAGTAATTTAAGATAATTTTTAATTATGTGAGTAATTGATTAATTATCGGGTAGCGGGATATTACCTAATTAATTAATTAATTATTTGTTGAATAAGATTAAACAACCATGTGGCAGCAAGCCACATACCTATACATATAACTCTTAGTCATTATATGGTAGGTGGCGAACTAATGAATTAACTACAAGAACTACCTGATCCAATGTGTAAAAAGACAGAAGTTGGCAAACATAGTTAAATGGAAAACACTACAAAATATGTTAAATGTATTAAAGGTAAAACACTACAAAGAATTTCATTTCTAAGGCATTACAGAAGGAGGAAAACGTTATATACTCTTAAAATCTCTTTCAAACTTCATTCTCAAAGACATTGAGATCATATCCTACAAGTTTCAACGGTTCCAACAAGATTTAGCAACGTAAAATTTTGCGGTTCTAAGAGAGTACATTGTACCTCTTTTTCAAGAACATCATACAGATTTTTTCCTACTCCAGGTATGTTAAGACTAAGCCCTTCCTTCATTTTACATGATCTCGTAATTACAAAAGTTTAATAACAAGTCATAAAGAAAAATTCATATCCCGGAATTTACGTATATTTTGCTAGTCTCGCAAATTACGTATATTTTTCTAGTTTTGTAAGTTATAATATTCTCCTTATCGGGACTTCATATTCAATTGAGTGTTTTCTTCTTCCAGTCAAGAGAGTAGAGAATTTATATATATAGTATTAAAGTATTTTCATTACCATCGAGCTATAATCGAATTACCATCGAGCTATAATCGATGGGCAGGCCCCTATTGGGCAACCTCTGATCAGATGGTAAGTTACATGCCAAGCCTACTGTGACCGAACAGCTATGAGCGATCCCAGTTGGTTGAGATACAGACCTAGTATGGCCGAGCGCCTATGAGCGAGCCTACTACAACAGAGTAATTTATATATATATATATATATATATATATATATATATATATATATATATATATATACCGAGCCTTATAGGGCCGGACAACTATTTTACTTACTATGTTGAGATAGTTAAGTCAGTATCAACAGGTAAGCATATCTTTAGATTATCTTTGACTTCCAGCTACTTGCAGTTTTTATATTATAAGTTCAGTTTTAACTTTCAGTATATTGTCTTACATACTCGGTACATTATTTCGTATTGACGTCCCTTTTTGGGGGTGCTGCATTTCATGCGTGCAGGTTCAGATAGATAGACAGGTAGACCTCCTCATTAAGTGTTGCCCGAGTTCAACTTGATCGGTAAGCTCCATGCCTTTCGGAGTCACCGGGTCTAGAGCTTTATGTATATCTTGTGTATATATGTATATATGTTATGAGTAGGTCGGGGAGTTGTTCAAATCACATCATATCCACTAGTAGAGGCATGTAAACATATCCTGTCAGCTAGTGTAATATGTTGGGCATGTAGGCCTTGTATGTATATTTGGTTGGTTTGTTAGCTACAATAATTATGATGGCCTTGTCGGCCCAACTTTATATTGGTATTTAGTCAACATTCGCAGTTGTCTTGCAATGTGGCCCATGGACAAAGAATCAAATCATATGTTCAGAGTCCCTTAGTTGCAAGTTGATATGCAAGGATAGGTGAGGCACTGGGTTCCTGTCTCGCCCCAGGTTCGGGGCGTGACAACAACCCGATACATAACATATATATAAATCCTCACCATTAGGTCCTCAACCTCTCTCAGTCATTAATCTCACGGCTGCTCGGGCATATCAGTGAAAATCAGGGAAACTCAGCCCAAATAAGTTTTCATATATTAAGAAGTAGAGTGATGAAACCGGATTATATAATAAATAGGTAAAACATGGCTGAGGATATGCTTTCAAATCAAACAATGTGAGGAAAGTAGTAAAAATACCCCTAAGGGTCTAAACAGTTCGGCACAAAGGCCCCAAACATGGCATTCGCCCCAAGTTAACAAACCAATTTCTAAAACACATGGATATCATATACAATATATCAAAATATGCAACTATACAGTCGCCACGGGACGGACCAAGTAACAATCCGTACGGGTGCATGCCCACACACTCGTTACCTAGCATGTGCGTCATCTCATATATCAAACAGTACGAAATTCTGAGGTTCCATACCCTCGAGCCTAGATTTACAATCGTTACTTACCTCAAACCGGATGAAATACTACTCCGTGATGTCTTTGCCTCTTGACTCGGCCTCAACTCATGTCGAATCTATCCAAAATCAGAATCATAACATCAATATATGCTAAGGGAACGACGCCCTTGCAAAAATAATAAAATTATATAAAAAATCCCGAAATAGGTCAAACCCGACCCCTGGGCCCACGTCTCAAAATCCGATAAAAATCACTTCGATAGAATCTTTATCTTCCCACAATTCCATACATACCAAGAACATCAAAATCGGACCTCAAATGGTCCCTCAAATCCCCAATTTACACTCTCCAATTTCAAGCCATAATTGCCCAATTTTAGGCTTTAAATCCCACTAATTTCATGTCTAATTAGTTAGAAATCACCATAGAATCGAGTATTGAGTTCCAAACTCTTACCTCCAAGTGTTTCCCTTCGAATCTCTCTTCAATCTCTCTCAAAAAGCTTCGAAACCGTTCAACAATGGAGGAAATGGGCTAAAAATTGTGAAGGCAACTATTTAAACATTCTGCCCAGGCATTATTTCCTTCTTCGCGAACGCGGTCAAATCCTCGCGTTCGCGAAGAACAAAAAATCACACCTCAAACTTTCCTATTTCGCGAACGCGAGCACTACCTCACGAACGTGATGCCTTGTTCAGCTTAGCCTACGCGAATGCGTTCCTCTGACCGTGAACGCTATATTTTAGGGCCTGATGCCCAAGTCTACTTCATCCTTTTACGCAAACGCAAACTATGGCACGCGTTCGCGATGCACATTCTGACTCAACCTTCGCGAATGCGGGACCAACATTGCGAACGCGAAGGGCAACTCGCCTGCCTCACTCAACATCTCTTCGCGAATGCGAGGGCCTTCTAGCGAAAGCGAAGAACAAATCTCTGCAACAAAAATACCAGAAACTCTGCAACTCTCCAAAACCAAGAATTGGTCTGTTAGCCACCCGAAACTCACCCGAGGCCCTCGGGACCTCAACCAAACATGCCAAAACATCCCATAACATCATCCAAACTTTTTCCAACCTTCAGAATGCTCAAAACAACATCAAAACACCAAATCACCCTCGGATTCAAGCCTAAGGATTCCAAAACTTCCGAATTCTAAATTCGATCAAAACGTCTATCAAACCTCGTACGGATGACCTAAAATTTTGTGCACACGTCCCAAATGATACAACGGACCTACTTAAATTTTTGGAATTCCATTTCGGCACAGATATCAAAATTTCCACTGCCGATCGAAAAATGCCAAATTTTCAATTTCGCCAATTCAAGCCTAAATCTACCTCGGACCTCAAAAATACATTTCGATCATGCTCCTAAGTCCTAAATCACCTAACAAAGCTATCGACTATCGGAATTCACATCTGAGACCTTTTTCACATAAGTCAATATCCAGTTGACTTTTCCAACTTAAGCTTACTCAAAAGAGATTAGGTGTCTCATTTCTCTACAAAACCACTCCGAACCCGAACCAACCAACCCGATACCATATAATACATCTGAAAAAAAGATATAAAGAAGCATAAATGGGGGAAACGGAGCGGTAATTCATGAAACGACCGGCCGGATCTTTACTGTTTGTTCCTTCCAAGACTCCATGACTAATTGCTACTTACCTTAATTGTCTTATGTGTATGCCTTAACTGTCACATACTTGGATTGTTTTTTTGAACTTGTATTATTTGTAGATTATCTTTGATTATCACGTGGTTCCGTTATTGCTTTGCTTTCACAATTCATTAATCATAGAGATTCTTTCGAATTGAGTTGTTGGATTGATTTCATTTGTTGAATTTGTTTATGGATTGGGTTTCCTGCCGCAACAAATTTTACACGTGATTCTTGATGTTGATATGGTGAAATAAGGGAGGATTGTGTATGTATGATAAGATCGGGTTGGTGCCACAACGGGTTGTGTGTGTTGTATTCATTGTTGTTACTGTGTTGATTTTCCAGTGTTGTTACATGAAATTATAATATTGGTTATTTTGGGTTATTGTAAGTGACTCGTCTTAGCCTCCTCACTACTTCGTTGAGGTTAGGCTCGGCACTTGCAGAGTACATGGGGTCGGTTGTACTCATACTACACTCTGCACTTCTTGAACAGATTTTGGAGTCGGTCCTAGCAACAGTCAATATATTACTCGGATCAGGTGCTCGATGGAGACTTGAGGTACAGTTGCACAGTGTTCGTAGCACTGAATTCCCCTTCTACATACCCTAGTTGTTTATTTATATTCAAACAGTTATGCTTTCATTCAAACTATTATTTGTAGTACACTAGACGCTCGTTTATTCGTGACTAGTTCTGGGATTTATATTTGGATATCACTGTTTATCATATTTATCTACTTTATTTCAGTTTATTTAGTTTATTGGTTTTTATTTGGATTATTAAAAATAGTTAATAACTACATCCTTTTTGTTTGCCTAGCAAGTATAGTGTTAGGCACCATCACGGTCCCGACAGTGGGAATTCTAGGTCGTGACATATTCTTTGTTGTGGTGCTCCCATGGATGTTTTGAGGCTTTGTATAGATTTGAATATTGTATTTGTACTTACTGGTATGATTAGATGGGTTCCCGAGGGGCTTGGTTGTGTTTTGCATCATTGGTTGAGAAACTAACTCAGTTAAGATTTGGGGTTTGACTATGGTCAAAATCGGGTCAAGATGACCTCTTTTCGGTATTTTGAGTGTGCGAGCAAGTTTGTGGCATGTTTTGTGATTGAAATGATTATATGGTTTGTGTCCGGAAGGTTCCAAATGAGTTTTGGGTGCTAAAACAATGAATATTTTGTTACAGATTTTCTGGTGTAAAATAATTACAAAACTCTCAGTGTTATCCCTTAAATTTTTAGACTTCTTTTAAAACATCAAAACATCATATCTTGCTTATTTCAAGGCCAAATTGGGTATTTCAAAATATTATCTTAGGTGTAATATCACAAGGCTTATATTGGGATTATCACATGTGAGTTTCGGGGTCATCTAGGATCTAATTCGAGCTATAATAGCTGATGCGGTATTTTACGAGTTCTTGAATTTAGTCACTTTTTCTCACATGGTTTTGGAGCTCGGATTTGGGCGACCAATATATTGGGGTATGTATTTCTTTTATTCGGATTTGATTATATTATATGATTCTATCTTCGATTTAGGATTTAAGTTGATGGATCTAAAAGAGAAATTGGGGTTTTTGTCTAAACTTTCTTAAAGTGAATAATTGGGTTTTGAACATTGATTCAGAGTGGGATTTGAGTAAAATTAGTATCGTTGGACTCGTAATTGAATGGGTTATTGGAATTTGTTAGTTTTGTTGGGTTTCGAGGTGCGGGTTCAAGTTGACTTTGAGTATTTGATTAATGATTTGACCTTTATCGTTTGGGCTTGCTTCTTATAGCAATATTTAATGATTTTGAGTTGCTTTTGGCTAGTTTTGAGCCATTTGGAGGTTGATATTTGTGGGATGGTGCATCTAGCGTATCGATTTGGCTTGTTCGAGGTAAGTGTCTTACCTAACTTTGTTGGGAGATTTTATCCTACTAATTGGTATTGTTTGCTACATGCAGGGGTGATGCATGTGTGAGGTAATGAGCGTATATGCATATGGCATGGTTAATCATGCTTCAGGGTAGATTATACAATTATTTGTCCCTTGTAGGATTAAATGACCTTCTTGTTTCGCATTTTACTTGACTTCTTGATTAATATGAATATGAAGTTAAATACTAGAAACAATGATTTAGCTTATTATAACTTGATTAAAATTTTATGGACTTTTTGTAAAACTATTGATGTGCTAAATGCGTTCTTCATTATACTTAATCATAAATGCATCACTATGATCGTTATTCTTGAGAAATTGGATTCTATACTTGAGTTAAAGATCATCCTTTTGATATTGGTTGAGATACTTGAACAATGAGATTCTTCAGGTTTGTTGAATTATTATTGTCTTGAAAGTTGTGCTTTATGTCCCCATGGAATATTCGCTTAATAACTCTCCTTGATGTTATCCATCCTTCTTACCTTACTTGTTATTGATATATATGTCCTTGGTGAGGAATAGTGTAAAGCATGAAGGGTGATGCCGTGTCATTTTATATACATTACCATGAGAGAAAAAGTGTAAATCACGAAGGGTGATGTTGTTCCATGTGAGTTAAGCACGAAGGGTAATGTCATGCCATTTTATTTACATTATCATGTGAGGATGAGAGTAAAATCACGAAGGATGATGTCTTGCCATTATTTTTATATTATTATGTGTTCATGGAACGAAGGGTGTTTCCGTGTAGGCAAGGATGAGAGACACACATTATATTGTGATATCTTTTCCTTATGTATACATTCATGCCTTTATCTTGAGTTGTTACTGTTGCACCTATGTTTTCTATGTGACTTGTCGTTGTTGCTATGCCTTTGTCCTCTACATCAATTGTTGTTGTATTATCCATGCCTTCTTTTTATTTAACTTGTAAATATCATGCTTTCCTTCTTGTTTGTCATATCTACATTTATGCCGCATCTCAATTGTTGAACTTTTCATATAAGCCTTCTACCATGTTAGTTATCCATGCCTTCTATTTGTTTAGCTTGTAAATATCATGCTTTCCCTATTGTTTGTCATATCTACATGTATGTCATATCTCCATTGTTGCACTTTTCATTTAATCCTTCTACCATGTTTGTTATCCATGCCTTCTATTTGTTTAGTTTATAAAGATCATACTTTCTTTCATGTTTGTTATATCTACATAACAATTCATCTACCATGTTAGTTAGTAAAATTTATGTTCTTCCATCTTAATTGCTATCATTAGTTTTATGCCTCCCTCCTAGTCTGTTAACGTTGTCCATATGTACTGCCTTGTTCGTTATTGCTACTTGTGTAATTTCCACTTTGTCGTTACGGTTATTGGCATTTCTTTCACCTGGTTGGTACTGTTATACGTATATTTGTTGTGTGTTGTCATGCTATTTGATTTGATATTTTGAGTACACTTCCTATGTATGAAAGTTCCGGATTTACTACCTTAGGTTCAATGGTCATCGTGATAAGGAAATGATTGGTTGTGATATTGACGAATATTGATTGTAATTTCTTCTAATGAATTTTTATTGCTTCGCATATTTGTTCTTGCTTTATTCTCTGTTATATTTTAGTATTTTTCTATTGCTAGTCTTCTGCACATGTTATATTAGTGAGTATCTTTTAACTAAAAAGCTTCGTCACTACTTCACCAAGGTTAGACAATATACTTACTAGGTACATGTGGTCGGTTGTACTCATACTACATTTCTACATGTCGCATGCAGATTTTGGAGCTGGAGTTGTTGTGTACGGTGGGATCTGGCATCGAAGATGTATCTATGTTCTAGATATAACCACCAATTTTCCTAGGAAGCTTTAGATTTTACAAATCTGTTTATGTATATTTCAAACAGATAATGTATTTATTTCGTACCAGCTTTTGTAAATTTTAAGCCTTAGAAGCTCATGATTTGTACTACCAGTCCTTGGGTTATTGTATAAAAGTTTAGATAATTCTTCATTATTTTCTTTTAAATCTTATTTGGACGGTGCTTGTTGTAGGTAGCTTACCTAGCGGTTTGGGTTAGGTTCCATCACGACTAGTGGATTTTGGGTCGTGAGTTGTTGGTATCAGAGTACTAGGTTTGTAGGATGCACGAGTCATGATCAAGTGTATAGTAGAGTCTTGCGGATCAGTATGATGACGTCCATACCTATCTTCGAGAGGCTACGTGGAATTTTAGGAAAAAATTTCCTTTTTCTTTCCTTTTCGTACGGCCTTGTTTCATCTTGAAACCTATGATTTTGTTTCTTCCTATTCGTTCATATGCGATGTTGTGCACTCAATATTCGCTGTGCATCGATGGTTTGTGATGCTGCAGATAGGTTACGAAGGGCTATGGATGCTAGATTATCATCGCGGCGTGTTGTCTAGTTTTGGGAGCAGATGAAGTGATAGATCTTTCAGTCGTTTATTTGTGGTAAGAAGCAGATTCTTTTATCTGGTTGGTAAGCATGGACTTGGGAAGACTAGCAGGTGGCCTAGTTGTTGTGATTATGGTGGGTTCATGGTAAGGTATTCATTTGAGTACATATGGGGGTTATCTCCTGTGTGATGAGTTCGGATCTTGTGTTTCTTATATGGTTTCCATTCGGTGGAATGCATATATTATCATTTCAGGGCATTTGGGGGAACTTTTCTTGACTATTGTAGGGCTTGAGTGTGCGCTTGGAAGAGTCTTCAAAGTGTTCTCCGACCAGTATTACCTGAGCTTATGAAGTATTCAGCTGATTCGCAGTGCAGGATCGGGGAAGCTATGAAGATATATGTCACGACCCTAAAACCGACCCGTTTGTGATGACATCTATCGTGAAACTAGGCCAGCCGACACAATTCCCAAATCAACCATTTTTCTATAAAAGTCATTTTTAAGCCATTAATTTAATAAGAAATTTCCATAATAAAAGTCTAAATAATCAGTACGGAAACATAACACAAGCCCGACATCAGGGTGTCACAACTCACGAGCATCTACTAAAGTCTGAATACAACGAAGAGTCTAAAAATATACTAAAATCAGTCCAAAGAATACAAGAGAGAGAAGAGCACGGCTGCGAACGTCGGGCAGCTACATTGCCAACTCCAATGACTCTGCCATTGAGCAATCAACACCCGCTACCGGGTTCAGAAATACCTGAATCTGCACACAGGGTGCAAGGAGTAATGTGATTATGCCAACTCAGTAAGCAATAAAAGTAAATGAAAGCTGAGCAGTAAGAAAACACGCAAACCACGTCATAACGCTACAGCAAATGTAGTACATTTCCAAAATAGCACAGAAATCATTTATTTCGTAAATCAAACTCAGTTGCAGTAAAAACCCTTTCCTTTTTAAAACATCTTTCAATAGTTTCAGATGAGTGATAAAACAGTGAGTAAAAATTATAGAAACGTAAACAGCCCCTCGGGCAAAAACATGTATCATAAACCGCCCCTCAGGCATAATATCAACAGAACTAGCCCCTCGGGCTACCTCACAATCACTCGTAATCATCCTCTTGGGCATAACATGAATCAAGAACCGCCCCTCGGGCAAAACATGCATCAAGAACATCCCCTCGGGCTACAATATGAAACAACAACAGCCCCTTGGGCTACATCGCATCACTCACACTAGGTACCCGTGCTTACTGGGGGTGTTCAGACTCCGGAGTGGCTCCTAGGGCCCAAGCACTATAACAAGCCATCTCGTGGCATAATTAATCAGTCTCTTGGCCTCATAACAACAAGCCACCTTGTGGCATAAATCAATTAGGCCCTCGGCCTCATAATATCATGAATCAGTAACATCCTGCTGCGACGTGCAACCTGATCCCATAATATCTTCACAACATAGGCCCTCGGCCTCACTCACTCAAAAATCTCTCAAGCCCCTCGGGCAACAGTAAAACATGATGCTCAGCCCAAAATATCATTAAAATATCAAAATAGAGTAAATACGGCTAAGTTATGAAAACAGTGGAATACAACATGATTGAGTACAAGTATTAAGTCAAAATAGTGAGGAATAGTAGTAAAAATCCCCTAAGGGTCCAAAACAGTTGGCACGAGGCCCAAATTTGGCATTCAGCCCAAAATATAGCAATAATTTTCCAAAACACAATGATATCAAACAATTTTCAATCAAATAAGCGACTTAACAATCGTATGGGACGGACCAAGTCACAATTCCCAATAGTGCACGACCCCACACTCGTCATCTAGTGTGTACGTCACGTCAAATTAGCACAACGATGTGAAATCTGGGGTTTCATACCCTCAAAGCAACATTTACAATCATTACTTACCTCAATCCAGTCCAAACTCTAGCCCGCGATGCCTTTGCCTCTCGACTCGGCCTTCAGATGCTCCAAATCTAACCAAAAATAGCACCATACCATAAAAATATGCTAAGGGAATAAAACCCGCTCGAATCTAACAAATTTACATCAAAAATCCCAAAATTGGCCAAACCCGACCCCCGGGCCCACGTCTCTGATTCCGATAAAAATCACAAAACTAGAATCTTTACACTCTCACGAGTTTATACATATCGAATACATCAAAATCCAACCACAAACGACTCCTCAAATCCTCATATCAAAGTCTCCAATTTCAAGCCCTAACTCCCCAATCTTTTTAAGCTTTAGATTCCATAAATTTCATGTCTGATTAGGTAGAAATCACAATAGGATCGAGTATTGAGTCCAAAAATCTTACCTCTAAGTGTTTCCCTTTGATTCCCTCTTCAATCCTTCTCAAAAAGCTCCAAAATCGCTCAAAAATGATGGAAGATAGACCAAAAATTGCGAACATGGCTATTTAAACATTCTGCCCAGCTAAATTTCCTTTATCGCGATCACGGGAAGACCATCGCGATTGCGAAGCACAAACTTTGCTAACTTAGAATTAACCCTATGCGAGCGCAACTCTCTCCATGCGAACACGATACACAGCTCCCCTACTCCTACGCGATCGCGGACCAGCGATCACGTTCGCGATGAACAAACGCCTAGTCCAACCTTGGTCCTCCTAACATTACGCGAACGCGACTTAACCCACGCATTCGCTATGCTTTACCTGAACAACTCTCGCGATCATAGCCCCAGATACGCGAATGCAAAGAACAAACTGGCCTGCCTCTACAACTGCTCTATGCGATCGTGAGCCTCCTCACGCAATCGCGAAGAAGAAACTTTTGCATCAGGACTGAAGGAAAATCTGCAACTCTCAAAACAAGAATTTGATCCGTTTAACCACCCGAACTCACCCGAAGCCCTCGAGACCTCAACCAAGCATTCCAACACATCTCATAATATCATTCAAACTTGTTCCAACCTTCGGAACACTCAAAACAACATCGAATCATCATCGGATTCAAGCCTAAGAATTCCAAAAACTTCCAAATTCTGAATTCGATCAAAAAGTTTATCAAACCTCGTCCGAATGACCTGAAATTTTGCACACACGTCCCAAATGACACAACGGACCTACTCCAATTTCCGGAATTCCATTTCGACCCCGATATCAAAATTTCCACTGCCGATCGGAAAGTGCCAAATTTCCAATTTCGCCAATTCAAGCCTAAATCTACCACGGACCTCAAAATACACTTCAGACGCGCTCCCAAGTTCAAAATCACCTAACGGAGCTAACCAAATCATAAAAGTCCAAATCCAAGACCGAATACTAAAAAGTCAAAACTTGGTCAAACCTTTTAAATTTAAAGCTTCAAACTAAGAATTTCTCTTCCAAATCTATTTCGATTATCCTGAAAACAAAAACCGACAATTTACATCAGTCATAATATAGCACACGAGGATAGTCATGCCCGAGAACTGGCGAGCGAAATGCAAAATCTCAAAACGACAGGTCGGGTCATTACATCCTCCCCTACTTAAATATACGTTCATCCTCGAACGTGCCCAGAGTTGTTCCGAAAACCATCAAATCGCTGTGTAACCTTACCATGCACATACCGGGGGTGATCCCATGTCACCCTATCTTATATAGGTCTGATAACACAATGTAACTGAAATTTCACAATCCAACCTAGCCCATAAACCTTAGAACCACATTTCCACTTCTGAAATCATCTATAAGATTAGAATCTCACACATATACTCTGAATAAGTACGAACAAGCTATAACAAGTCATACCTGCAGCCTCAGATGCAATTACATGATATACCACATAGCTCAAACCCTCGTAGCGATAATTTCTAATCACAGCGGTTGCTTAGAACAACCGAATATCGATAATAAGCCTCTTATCAAATAAAGCCTCATTCCAACACTTCCATATACTGCCAATGATAAATGAAACACGTAGAAAGTCATAACCATTCCTCAGATCAACCATCTGTGAAGCCATTTCTCCTTTGGCAATGACCATAGCAAATTTCTAAGCCGAACTTCGATATTATCCTTCCAACATGCTGAAATTGAATCTGTTTGTATTCATTCTATTTCCCAACGATCTCATCTAATCCAACACAACTACTCTGGTGATATGACACATCAATACAATCTAAAGCCACAACTCGTGCAATCCGCACACCAATAAGCAACAATCCGAACATACTGAAATCATAAAAAATGACTCAAAAGAGAGAGTTGTACCGCAAGCTCACCACTACTACCACAACACAATGCTGAGAACCCACCACACGTCATAGAACCAGAATACACAAATCTAACCCGAAGGATCATACCTCCACATAACTTCGCTCCAATGCGCGGCCTCATCCAAACATTGGTCCATAAGAAACACCTCAAGTCACTATGCTCAAAATCGACAACCACGCGCAATTTGATGTCTAGAACCAAAAGCAAATCATCTTAACCACGGCGAAGCAATTGACATAACATCACACAAACCTGAAAGGACACAACCGATACGCCATCCACCGAGCAATACCTAATACTCTTCTCGCTCGAATTCCACTGAGAGACCCCAATAAAACCTTACCACATGTGCCCATAACCAACAAATCCTAACGCCTCGCAACACGGAAAGGTAACTCATAGATCTCTCTAGATCACTAATAAGCTCAATAACAATCGAATCAACACATCCCTCAACAATAACAACTTGGAGTCAACCAAGCCGACTTGATGCATAACACACATCCATATTGGCCTACCAATGAACCCCTTATCAAGAAGTTCCTGAAGCTGCTCCTTTAACTCCTTTAACTCTACCGGTGCCATACGATACGGTGCCCGACACCAAATCAATACCAAAATCAACAACCATGTCCGGCAACATGCCCGGCAGTAGAAAACACATACAGAAAATCCCTCACTATCGAAACTGAATCAATGGTAGGAGTCTCTGCACTAACATCCATCACGAAGGCCAAATAATAAAGACAACCCTTCCCAACCATCCGCTGGGTCTTCAAAAATGAAATCACCCTACTGGGAACATAATCCATCGAACCTCGCCACTCAATCTGTGGCATCCCCAGCATAGCCAACGTCACCATCTTAGCACAACAGTCCAGAATAACACGACACTGAGACAACCATTCCATACCCAATATCACATCCAAATTTGACATACCAAGCAACAAAGGATCCACTCGGGTCTCCAAACCCGCAATAGTCACCACACAATGCCGAAACACGTGACCCACAAACACAACATAACCTATATATGAGAACTCCTAGTCTTTAAATCCATTTAGCACACGAATCACCATGTCCGGTCCCAATTCTACCGTCCAAATATATAACACACCTTTAATACCCAATCATTCCACTAGGGATACTCCTATAATTCTTCTGTGCCGCCAAGCAAACTCGAATATCACTAGTCGATCAAACAAGAGAGTGCCGCAATACCAGTGAAGTATTATCAACTCAATCACATTTCCCCTTTCTGAAACGTATACCCTCATCAAGCCATACCAATTAGTAATATTATTTTCCTAATCATCTGAAGCTGCCCGTGCTGCCTAAGAATTTTATGACCTTTCTTTCAGAACTGAAACGTGACCTTACACATGCAAATCTCAATCTTACACAACATACCGCATATACCATACCATCCTAGGATAAACATGAGAAATTCATATCCATTCTGAGCCACAAGCAACTACGTGCTCAACTAGCCAAGAACTTTCCATTTGATCCCATCTAGAAGAAAATCACTATTCCTCACATGTTCCTCATGCCAGTAGAACATATACATCCCTAACTATGGTAGAAACCATCAAGAACTCTCCAAATTCCATTTGCACAAAACCAAACCATCAGGACTGAATCCTTCTAACTCAACCATGCTACGCAGGTCACTAAAACCCAAGAGCATTGCCACGAAACACATGTGGAAATTCATTACCTTAAGCACCCAAAGAACTAATCATATCCCTTACCATGCCGATCCGACCTACTACCAAACTGTCCTATTTATCCAAGTTCCTTCTGAATTGCCTTCAAATTGACGCGTTTCCTTGCTATTACACCATTATCCTTAACTAAAACTTTCCCCACGAATTTTAACAAAACCACACCATCTAAGGCTCACAAGCCGCTGAATACTCTCTTAAATATCCCTAGAAGTACCATATTCCAAATACTTACCATGAAGAGACTTCCTACGAATCTAAAACCATTACCTTCACCTACCTAATACTAATATGTAGAATCCATAATTGATATACAAATACCACGAGTCATGACACCCTCCAATGTAAACCTCTGTTTCTAGCCAAATACACATCCTGAAGATTCCCAATTACTACATGTAAATCTTGAATCTTTCAAAACCATTCTCGGGAGTCATCCACTCTGCTCAAACCTCAATTAGACTGATCAAATGAACCGAACAACATGTGCCCCATTAGAAAAGCATCATCTATGGAAGTAACCCCACCTTGATGCACCCAAACAAATTCCTGCTCTATGTACACCATACATCCTTTACCAATAACAACTCATGTCATTCCATGATTCTCGTACACCCATAAAGCATAAAATAACCTTTATTGAAATTTACTTTACTCGAGCCCTCCTCGATCTCAACCTGTGTAAGTCGTAATCGATTCACCGGTACGCCTCAAACTGGGGCCAACATAGCACATAACTATGCAATCAACTGATCAATAGTAGACTCCCTCACTTGGCCATAGATCAAAACACACAATAACTCACAATGCCTATACTCAAATACTGCCATAATACCATATTGAGATCAAACTAAATCCTTCATAAGCTCGTGCAACACAAGCCATCTAGTATTGCAATCTTCTTCAAATCTCGCATTCACCCACGTAACAGTCAAGCCCACTCTTTTAAGTGATCAACATTCAAATTGTAACCCATATATTTCACTGGTAAAAGAGGTCTTCCAACAAACAACATAAGGATCACACAAACTTCAGAACACTCCGCAGGAGATAACCTACCTGTTTCGCCTCAAACTAATAGCTCTTCATACCCTTCCACCATCATAAACATTACTTAATCACTTAATCTTCTTGAGTCTGAACTTATATCATAACATGAAATCTACTTCACTCCCCAACTAGACGACATGAAAGGATCTTCAACACACCCATAACTCGGGCTATACATCAAATCATGGTGGAAATCAAGCACCAGATAGCTCTTCCTACCCTCAAGCAGACCCCTTCTCGTCACATTCAAATTATATGAACATATCTCACAGTCACATCATACTCATCACGTAGCTACCAGTCATCACCTTCAATAATAGGGACACTATCGAATATATAAATCCAAAAGCATGTGCTCACACAATCAATGCCTCGGTGCTCCAACTACAGGCAAAATCCGGCCTCAAGCCCTCCAGACTGGCGCAACATCAACACATAGAAATCACATCTCGCCCTTTGATCAGGGAATAACAAGCCATCGATGCACAACTGATATCGAGTGCTCATGCGCGCATACAAACACGTGGAAGGAATTTCAAGAGTTATCTTTCAAGCTGAATCAATTTCGCAAGATAAGAATTCAAGAATGTGAAGTTTCCTAAATGTTCTGCAGCCTTACGAGGATAAGCATAGATGTCTCTGTACCGATCAGCGAGTCTCTACTAAACCTGCTCATGACTCGTGAGACCTATGTAACCTAGGCTCTAATACCAACTTGTCACGACCCTAAAACTAGCCCGGTCGTGATGGCGCCTATTGTGAAACTAGGCCAGCCGACACAATTCCCAAATCGACCATTTTTCTATAAAAGTCATTTTTAAGCCATTAGTTTAACAAGAAATTTCCATAATAAAAGTCTAAATAATCAGTGCAAAAATATAACACAAGCCCGACATCGTGGTGTCACAAGTCACGAGCATCTACTAAGGTCTGAATACAATGAAGAGTCTAAAAATATGCTAAAATTAGTCCAACGAATACAAGAGGGAGAAGAGCAGGGATACAAACGTCGGGCAGCTACCATGCCAACTACAATGACTTTGCCACTGAGCAATCAACACCCGCTACCGAGTTCAAAAATACATGAATCTGCACATAAGGTACAGGGAGTAATGTGAGCACGCCAACTCAGTAAGTATTAAAAGTAAATGAAAGCTGAGCAGTAAGAAAACACGTAAACCACATTATAATGCTACATCAAATATAGTACGTTTCCAAAATAGTATAGAAATCATTTATATCGTAAATCAAACTCATTTGTAGTAAAAACCCTTTCCTTTTTAAAACATCTCCCAATAGTTTCAAATGAGTTATAAAACAGTGAGTAAAAATGATAGAAATATAAATAGTCCCTCGGGCAGAAACATGTATTATAAACCGCCCCTCGGGCATAATATCAACAGAAACAGCCCCTCGGGCTACCTCACAATCACTCATAATCAGCCTCTCGGGCATAACATGAATCAAGAACCGTCCATCGGGCAAAACATGCATCAAGAACAGCCCTGCAGGCTACAATATGAAACAACAACAGCCCCTTGAGCTATATCACATCAATCACACTAGGTACCCGCGCTCACTAGGGGTGTTCAGACTCCGGAGAGGCTCCTACAGCCCAAGCGTTATAACAAGCCATCTCGTGGAATAATAAATTAATCCATCTACCTCATAACAACAAGCCACCTTGTGGCATAAATCAATCAGGACCTCAGCCTCACAATATCATGAATTAGTAACATCCTGCCGCGGCGTGCAGCTCGATACCATAATATCCTCACAACATAGGCACTCGGCTCACTTAGTCAGAAATCTCTCAAGCCCCTCGAGCAATAGTAAAGCATGATGCTCAGCCCAAAATATCATTAAAATATCAAAAACAGAGTAAATACAGTTGAGTTATGAAAATAGTGGAATACAACATGACTGAGTACAAGTATTAAGTCAAAACAGTGAGGAATATTAGTAAAAAGCCCCTAAGGGTCCAAAACAGATGGCATGAGGCCCAAATATGGCATGAGGCCCAAAATATAGCAATAATTTTCCAAAACACAATGATATCAAATAGTTGGGGATGGACCAATTCACAATCCCCAACGGTGCATGACCCCACGCTCTTCATCTAGCATGTACGTCACGTCAAAGTAGCACAACGATGTGAAATCCGGGGTTTCATACCCTCAGGACAACATTTATAATCATTACTTACTCAATCCGGTCCAAACTCTAGCTCGCGATGCCTTTGCATCTTGACTCGGCCTCCGGATGCTCCAAATCTAACCAAAACAGCACCATACCATCAAAATATGCTAAGGGAACAAAGCCCACTCAAAAATAACCAATTTACATAAAACAATCCCGAAATTGGCCAAACCTGACCCCCGGGCCCACGTCTCAGATTCTGATAAAAATTAAAAAACTAGAATCCTTACACTCTCATGAGTTCATACATATCAAATACATCAAAATCCGACCACAAACGACCCCCCAAATCCTTAAATCAAAATCTCCAATTTCAAGCCCTAATTCCCCAATTTTTTAGGCTTTAGATTCCACAAATTTCATATCTAATTAGGTAGAAATCACAATAGGATCGAGTATTGAGTCCAAAAATCTTACCTCCAAGTGTTTCCCTTTGATTCCCTCTTCAATCCATCTCAAAAACTTCCAAAATCGCTCAAAAATGGTGGAAGATAGACCAAAAATCGCAAACATGGCTATTTAAACATTCTACCGAGGTAAATTTCCTTAATCGCGATCGTAGGAAAACCATCGCAATCGCGAAGCACAAATTTTGATGACTCAGACTTAACCCTACGCGAATGCAAACATGACTCTCTTCATGCGAATGCGATACACATCTCCCCTACTCCTACGCGATCGCAGACAAGCGATCGCGTTCACGTTGAACAAGCGCCTGGTCCAACCTTAGTCCTCCTAACTTTACGCGAACGCGACTTAACCCACGTGTTTGTAATGCTTTACCTGACCAACTCTCGTGATCGCAGCCCCAGATATGCAAAGTGAAGAACAACCTCGCCTGCCTCTACAACTGCTCTACACGATCGCGAGCCTCCTCACGCGATTGCGAAGAAGAAACTTTTGCAACAGGACTGAAGGAAAATCTTCAACTCGCAAAACAAGAATTTGATCCGTTTAACCACCCGAAACTCACTCGAGGCCTTCGGGACCTCAACCAAGCATGCTAACACATCCCATAACATCATTCAAACTTGTTCCAACCTTCGGAACACTCAAAATAACATCAAAACATCGAATCATCATCGGATTCAAGCCTAAGAATTCCAAAAACTTCCAAATTCCGAATTAGATCAAAAAATCTATCAAACCTTGCCTGAATGACCTGAAATTTTGCAAACACGTACCAAATGATGTAATAGACCTACTCCAATTTCCGTAATTCCATTCCGACCTCGATATCAAATTTCCACTGCCGACCGGAAAATGTCAAATTTCTAATTTCGCCAATTCAAGCCTAAATCTGCCACGGACCTCCAAAATACATTTCGCACACGCTCCCAAGTCCAAAATCACCTAACAAAGCTAACCAAATCATAAAAATCCAAATCCGAGATCGAATACTAAAAAGTCAAAACTTGGTCAAACCTTTCAAATTTAAAGCTTCAAACTGAGAATTGCTCTTCCAAATCTATTCCGATTATCCTGAAAATCAAAACTGACAATTTACATCAGTCATAATACAGCACACAGGGCTAGTCATGCCTGAGAATTGGCAAGCAAAATGCAAAAGCTCAAAACAACCGATGGGATCGTTACAATATGGTACTGTGGATTACCAATGATGTGTTCTATGGCTTCGAGCTATGTGGGGGAGTCTGTTATCGATGATCAGATTGCAAGATCATATGTGGTATTAGTTTTCGAGTTGAGGGATTGCTTGGTTGTTTCTTTGAATAGTCATGTGCTGGTGAAGCGCGGGTTGCTCAGTGCGTGTTAGCTTTGTATTGAAGATCAAAGTAAGGTGAGTGGTTATCGAGAAGGTTCTGATGAGTTCAAGATAATATGTGGCACTTAAGGATTCCTAAATTTGTGAATGGATAGGGCTTGAGATCGGTAGTGAATGGTGACCGGATCTGTGGTATTTCTATGTCAAGAATGATTCTACATGGCAATATTATAGAGATGCAAAAAATAACTTCGGATTTGCAGAAGGTTCCTTCAAAGCGAGCATATCGGATTGAGTTACTTTCGGATTGGCAGTCTATGTGACTCGGTTGAGTTAGAGGAGATCAATTCTGATGACTTGATTATGTGTTAGTGAATTCTGAACAATTCACCATGCATATGGCCACGACTTGGGTTTGATGCTTTCTACCGGTATAGTAGATTTATTGTGTGTGGTGATGTTCCCTTGTTTGAGTTAAATGGAAAGTTCTCAGTTGATGAGGTGTTCATCCTATTTGTGATCCAGAGTTGATTATGAGATTTTTGTATTTTCTCGAGTTAGCATGTTACTGGTGGTGCACCGTGTGGGGTTGAAAGTTGCGAGTTCAAGGCTGCCGTTTAGTTTTGAAGGGAAGGATATGAGTTCTTGATGGTACGAATGATTTCAGATGCTTAAGAGAATGATGGCACAATTTGATGTCGCCGAAGGAGAGTATGAATGTTGGCAGGTCCTATCATGACCCCAAATCGCCCCGGTCGTGATGGCGCCTATCACAGTACTAGGCAAGCCAAACCAACATTTACCACATCAAATTCTTTTCAATAAATCATTTTTCTAAAACAAAATAAGTTTCAAATCATTCATATGTAATATATAAATCAACAGAAATATGCGGAAAGTAGTACAGATATATAATAAAGCCCGAATCTGGTGTCACTAGTCATGAGCCTCTAAGTACAACCCAAACACTGTCTAAATAAAACAAAATAGTCTGAAATAACAAAATACTAAGATAGGAAGGAGGAAGGCAGGGCTGCAAATGCCGTGCAGCTACCTTGCTATCTCCGGATACAACTCTAAGAGTGCTGGAAGCTCTCACTCTGATGCTCGAGCACCTAGATCTGCACACAAAGTGCAGGGAGTAACGTGAGTACGCCAACTCAATAAGTAACTAAAGTAAATAAAGTCTGAGTGCAGTGATGAGCATTTAAAATCATATAAAAGATCTCAACAGAAATATCAAGTCAAAATCTACAGTTCAATAACCAGTTATCTCGTAAAAACTCCAGTTTCAGTTAGAAATCTTTTGAAAACATTTATTCAACAGAGGCTCAATATAAAAGAAGAGTGAAAACAGGGAAAATGTCATAAACAAGCCCCTTGGGCAAAGTATCACTCATAAGTATAGCCTCTCGGGAAAGCCTCTCAGTCACTCGTGACACAGCTCTCGTCACACAGTATCTACACTCAGCACTCAGCTCAATAGATACCTCATAATAATAATAACTGTCGCGGCATGCATCCCGATCAATAATATATAGTCGACTATGCTCATTGGGGTGTGCAGACTCCAGAGGGGCTCCTAAAGCCCAAGCGTCATATCGCTGCGGCGTGTAGCCCGATCCAATATATATTGTTGTGGCGTACAGCCCGATCCATATATATATATATATATATATATATATATATATATATATATATATCATTGCGGCGTGCAGCCCGATCCATAACATCTATATAATCCTCACCATTAGGTTCTCAACCTCTCTCAGTCATTAACCTTACGTCCACTCGGGCGTATCAGTAAAAAATCAGGGAAACTCAGCCAAACAATTTTCATATACTAAGAAGTAGGGTAATGAAATCAGTTTTAAACAATAAACAGGTAAAACATGACTGAGGATATGCTTTCAAATCAAAACAGTGTGAGGATAGTAGTAAAATACCGCTAAGGGTGTAAAGAGGTCGGCACAAAAGCCCCGAACATACATTCAGCCCAAATTAACAACCAATTTCTAAAACATATGGATATCATATAAGGTATATCAAAATATGCAACTATACAGTTCCCACGGGATGAACCAAGTCACAATACCTACGGGTGCACGCCCACACGCCCCTCACCTAGCACGTGCGTCACCTCATTTACCAAAACAGTACGAATTCCGGGGGTTTCATACCCTCAGGTCTAGATTTATAATGGTTACTTACCTCAAACTGGATGAAATACTACTCCACCACGCCTTTGCCTCTCGACTCGGACACAACTCACGTCGAATCCATCCAAAAGCAGAATTATAACATCAATATATACAAAGGGAACAAAGCCCATGCGAAAATAATCAATTTACATCAAGAATCTGGAAATTGACCAAACCCGACCCCCGGGCCCACGTCTTGAATTTCGATAAAAATCACAAAAATAGAATCCTTACACTCTCACGAGTTCTTACATACCAAATACATCAAAATCTAACCACAAACGACCCCTCAAATCCTCAAATCAAAGTTTCTAATTTCAAACCCTAAACCCCCAATTTTAACCACTATCTTCCATAAATTCCATGTCTAATCAGTAAAATATCACCATAGAATAAGTTTTATTTCCAAGAATCTTACCTCCACGAAATTCCCTTGAATTCCCTCTTCAAAATCTCCCAAGAAGCTTTAATCCGGGATGAAAATGGTGAACAACAATCCAAATTTCCCAAAGGGGAACTTATATACTTTCTGGCTCAGGGATTCTGCACATGCAGCCCTTTCACCGCTTCTGAGGTCTAACCAACCACATCTGCGATTTCCACTTAAAGTCCTGGGACCACACCTGCGCCTCACCTACCGCACCTGCGGTCTCGCAAGTGCGTTCAACCTTCCGCACCTACGACTTCTAGTCTTCTAGCTCATGGCCGCATCTGCGGCTGCTCCAATGCTTCTGCGATCTCACACCTGCGGTCCCCAATCCGCAGGTGCGGTTATGACAGAAATTCAGCAGCTTTAGCTGCAAACTCAAACTTCCAACTTCCCGATAACTATCTGAAATCACCCTGAGGCCCCCGGACCTCATCCAAAAGTACAAAAAAGTCACATAACACCATTCAAACTTATGCCAACCTTTGGAACATTCAAAACGACATCGAATCATCAAAACGCCCTCGGATTCAAGCCTAAGGTTTTTAAAACTTCCAAATTCTACGTTCGATCAAAAAGTCTATTAAACCTCGTCCGAATGTCCTGAAATTTTGCACACATGTCCAAAATGACACAGCGGACCTACTCAAATTTCAATTCCATTCCGACCCCTATATCAAAATTTCCACTACCAACCGGAAAATGCCAAAATTCTAACTTCGCCAATTCAAGCCTAAATCTACCACGGACCTCTAAATTACATTCCGATCATGCTCCTAAGCCCTAAATCACCTCACGAAGCTATCCAAATCATAAAAACCATATTCCGAGATCATTTACTCACTAGTCAACTTCCGGTTAACTTTTCCAACTAAATAGCCAACTTAAGAGACTAATTGTCTCATTCCTTTACAAAAGCCACTCCGAACCCGAACCAACCAACCTGATACCACATAATACAGCTGAACAAGACATAAATAAATATAAATGGGAGAAATGGAGCGGTAACTCATGAAATGACTGGTCGGATCGTTACATCCTCCCCCTCTTAAATAAACGTTCGTCCTCAAATGAGTCAAGAAACATACCTGAAGCCTCAAATGGGTGAGGATATCTGCTCCGTATCTCCCGCTTGGCCTCCCAGGTAGCCTCCTCCACAGGCCGACCTCTCCACTGCACTTTCACTGAAGCTATATCCTTTGATCTCAACTTTTGAACCTGACGCTCCAAAATAGCCACTGGCTCCACATCATAGGTTAAATCACCATCTAACTGAACTGTGTTGAAGTCCAAAACATGAGACGGATTGCCAATATACTTCCGGATCATACAAACATAAAATACGGGATGCACACTCAACAAGCTAGGTAGCAAGGCAAGCTCATAGGCCACCTCCCCAATCCTCTGAAGCACCTCAAAAGGACCAATGAACCGAGGACTCAATTTTCCCTTCATCCCAAATCTCATAACACCCTTCATGGGTGAAACCTTTATTAGAACTTTCTCTTCAATCATGTAAGACACATCACGAACCTTCCTGTCGATATAACTCTTTTGTCTCTACTACGTTTTATGAAGCCACTCCAGAATAACCTTTACCTTGTCTAAAGCATCTTGCACCAAGTTTGTACCCAAGAGCCTAGCCTCACCCGGCTCAAACCAACCAATTGGAGATCTACACCGTCTCCTATATAAAGCCTCATATGGAGCCATCTGAATGCTCGACTGGTAACTGCTGTTGTAAGCAAACTCTACGAGCGGTAGAAACTGATCCCATGACCCTCCAAAATTAATGACACAAGCGCGCAACATGTCCTCCAATATCTGAATAGTGCACTCAGACAGCCCGTCCGTCTGAGGGTGAAAAATTGCGCTCAACTCAACCTGAGTACCCAACTCCCGTTGCATGACCCTCCAAAACTGTGAAGTAAACTGAGTACCCCTATCTAAAATGATGAAAACTAGAACCCCATGCAGGAGAACAACCGCTCGGATATAAATCTCTGCTAACCGCTCGGAGGAATAGGTAGTACACACAAAAATGAAGTGCGCGGACTTGGTCAGCCGATATACAATCACCCAAATAGCATCGAACTTCTTCAAAGTCTGTGGGAGCCCAACTACGAAGTCCATGGTGATCCGCTCCCACTTCCACTCTAGAATATCTATCTGCTGAAGCAAGCCACCCGGTCTCTGATGCTCATATTTCACCTGCTGACAATTGAGACACCGAGCCACAAATCCCACAATATCCTTCTTCATTCTTCTCCACCAATAATGTTGTTTCAAATCCTGATACATCTTCGCGTAACCCGTATGGATGGAATACCGCGAGCTATGGTCCTCCTCTAAGATCATGAACATGGTAGTTCTTCTCATGGGCTTCAACTAGAGAGAAGCATAAGAAATCACTCTACCCTCATGCATCAAGACACACCCAATACCAACTCTCAAAACATTGCAATACGTTGTATATGAACCTGAAGTTGATGGCAAAACTAACACTGGAGTTGTGGTCAAGGCAGTCTTGAGCTTCTGAAAGCTCGCCTCACACTCATCCGACCACCTGAATAAATCACCCTTTTGAGTCAATTTGATCAAGGATGATGCAATAGATGAAAATCCCTAAATGAACCGGCGGTAATAGCCCGCTAAACTAAGAAAGCTACGAATCTCTATGGCTGAGGACGGTCTGGGCCAACTCTGAACTGCCTCTATCTTCTTCGGATCAACCTGAATATCCACACTGGACACCACGTGCCCCAAGAAAGCCACTGAACTGAGACAAAACTCACACTTGGAGAACTTTGCATAAAGTTTCTCCTCTCTCAATCTCTACAACACAACTCTCAAATGCTCTGCGTGCTCCTCCTGACTACGCGAGTACACCAGAATATCATCAATGAAAACAATCACAAAAGAGTCGAGATAAGGCCAAAACACGTTGTTCATCAAATTCATGAATGCTGATGGGGCATTGGTCAGCCCAAAAGACATCACAAGAAACTCATAATGACTATATCGGGTCCTGAAAGCTGTCTTAAGAATATTCGAGTCCCTGATCTTCAACTGGTGATACCCTGAACGAAGGTCAATCTTGGAGAACACTCTTGCTCCCTGAAGCTGGTCAAATAAATCATCAATACGAGGCAAAGGATACTTGTTCTTTATTGTAACTTTGTTCAACTTCCTGTAACCAATTCGGAGGTCAATCTTGGAGAACACTCTCGCTCCCTGAAGCTGGTCAAATAAATCATCAATACGAGGCAAATGATACTTGTTCTTGATTGTAACTTTGTTCAACTTCCTATAATCAATTCACATCCTCATCGAGTCATCCTTCTTCTTCACTAATAGAACAGGCGCACCCCACAACGACACACTAGGACAAATAAACCCCTTAGCAAGGAGTTCCTAAAGCTACTCCTTCAACTCTTTCAACTCTGTCGGTGCTATATGATATGGTGGAATAGAAATGGTCTGAGTGTCCGGCACCTAATCAATACCAAAGTCAATATCCCTGTCTGGTGGCATACCCGGCAGGTCTGCAGGAAACACATCGGAAAAATCCCTCACAACCGGAACAGAATCAATACTAGGAGTCTCTGCACTGACATCCCTCACAAAGGCTAAGTATGAAAGACAACCTTTCCCAACCATCCGCTGAGCCTTCAAGAACGAATTCAACCTACTGGGGACAAAATCAGTCGAACCTTACCACTCAATTCGTGGCACACCCGGCATATCCAATGTCACTATCTTAGCATGACAGTCCAATATAGAACGACACGGAGATAACCAATCCATGCCCAATATCACATCAAAGTCCACCATAAAAAGTAACAAAATGTCTACTCGGGTCTCCAGACCCCCAATAGTCACCACACACGACCGGTATACACGGTCCACAATTATAGAAACAAGACACTCACTGGGCATATCCAAATAACGAGCAAAATATGATGACACGTATGAAAAAGTGGAACCAGGATCAAATAATACAGAGGCATCTCTGTGGCAGACTGAGACAATACCTGTAATCATAGCGTCTAAAGCAATAGCATGTGGTCTGGCTGGGAGTGCATAAAAATGGGCTTGACCACCACCTGATCGACCTCCCCCTCTAGGGTGACCCCTAGCTGATTGACCCCCACCCCTACCTGACTGACCCCCACCCCTAGCTGCCTGAGCAGGTGGTAAAGTAATTGGAGTTGAAGTTGAGGGCTGACTCCTCTGCTGAGACGGACCCTCAATAAGACAAGGACACTGCCTCCTCATATGTCTAAAATCTCCACACTTGTAACAACTCCCTGGTGCAGGGAACGGGGACTAAAGGGAACCCATAGCACCAAAATGACCAGTAGAAGGACCTAGCATGGAAGAACCCTGAACATATGGAGCACGGGACCAACTCTGGGCTGGTAGGGCACTAAGTGATGAATGGCCCTGATGTGAGCTGTGAGAACCATGCCCCGAAGATGCCCCATGATGAACTGGGCGAGCTGATTGAGCATGTTAAATGGAAGGTCTCTGTCGTGCTGAAACTGACCTCTCGAAGGAGCACCACCAAAACTACTAGATCCCCGAGGCTTCTTGGCCTTCCTCTCATCTTGCTCTTGGTGACGAATTGACTCAATATCGCGAGCGATATCAACAACCTCCTCAAAAGTAGTATCTGACACCCTCTTCTTGGTCATGAGAACCTGAAGCTGATATGTAAGGCTATCAACGAACCTCCTAATCTTCTCTCTGTCCGAACGAACCAACCAAACAGCATGACGAGCTAACTCCGAGAACCTCATTTCATACTGCATCATAGTCATATCTCCCTTATGCAATTACTCAAACTGCCTGTGCAGCTCCTCTCTATGAGATTGTGGCACATACTTCTCCAAAAAAAAAGAACGGAGAACTGTTGTCAGGTAAGGGGCGCTGCATCAACAGGCCTACACCTCTCATAAGACTCCCACCAAGTCAAGGCAGTTCCAGAAAACTGAAAAGTAGTAAATGCGACCCCACTGGTATCCAGAATACCCGTTGTATGAAGAATCCCTTGACACTTGTCCAAGAAACCCTAGGCATCCTCGCCCTCTGTATCACTGAAAGTCAGAGGCTGAAGTCTACCAAACCTCTCCAATCAATGCTGCTCATTGTCAAGCATAACTGGCACCACATAATCCTGAGCTGGTGCAACTGGCTGGGCTGGAGGTGTCCCCGGTGTCTGAAGTCCTTGCATGACCTGCTCAGGTGTGTGAGTAACAAGAGTTTGAGTGACTCCCCCGGCTTGAGAAGTAGTTGCAGCCGTAGTAACTGAGACCGCCTGAGCCAGTCCAGTGCACACTAATAGAATCTGGGCTAAGGCCTCTTGAAGGCTTGGAATCATAATAGGCACAGACGGTGCCTGAGCTGGTGCTGCTGGAGCATCCGCAACTGGGACCTGATCCTGAACTAGGGCGGCTGTGGATCTGCAAGTGTTGCCCTAGCTATTGTGCGGGATACACCCTTGACCCTACCACGTCCTCGACCTCAACCTGCCCCAACTGGTGGTACTAGTGGTCGTCCGTCCTGACCGGTAGTTGGTGTCCTCACCATCTGTGAAAGAATAGAATAACAAAAGTTTAGTACTAGAATCAACAGATTCGCACGATAGGAATTTCAAGAAGTTGAAGTTTGCCCTAAAGGTTATGTAGCCTCCCGAGGATAAGTACCGACGACTTTGTACTAATCCGCGAGACTCTACTAAATTGGCTCATGACTCGTGAGACCTATGTAACCTAGGCTCTGATACCAACTTGTCATGACCCCAAACTACCCCGGTCGTGATGGCGCCTATCACAGTACTAGGGAAAGCCAAACCAACATTTACCACATTGAATTCTTTTTAACAAATAATTTTCTAAAATCGAATAAGTCTTAAATCTTTCATATGTAATATATCAATCAACAAAAATACACAGAAAGTAGTACAAATATACTAATAAAGCCCGAATCTGGTGTCACCAGTCACGAGCCTCTAGGTACAACCAAAACACTATCTGAATAATAAAAAATAGTCTTAAATAACAAAATATTAAGATAGGAAGGAGGAAGGCAGGGTTGCGAATGTCGCGCAGCTACCTTGCGATCTCTAGATATGACTCTGAGATTGATGGAAGCTCTCACTTCGATGCTCGGGCACCTGGATATGCACACAATGTGCAAGGAGTAACGTGAGTACGCCAACTCTGTATGTAACTAAAGTAAATAAAGTCTGAGTGCAATGACGAGCATTTAAAATCATATAAAACATCTCAACAAAAATATCAAGTCAAAATCTATAGTTCAATAACCAGTTATCTCATAAAAACTCCAATTTCAGTTAGAAATCTTTTGAAAACATTTATTCAACAGAGGCTCAGTATAAAACATGAGTGAAAATAGGGAAAATGTCATAAACAAGCCCCTCGGGCAAAGTATCACTCATAAGTATAGCCTCTCGGGCAGCCTCTCAGTCACTCGTGACGCAAGTCTCATCACACAGTATCCACACTCAGCACTCAGCTCAATAGATACCTCATAATAATAATAACCATTGCGGCATGCAGCCCGATCCATAATATATAGTCGACTAAGCTCACTGTAGGTGTGCAGACACCAGAGGGGCTCCTACAGCCCAAGCGTCATATCGCTACGGTGCGCAGCCCGATCCAATATATATTGTTGCGGTGTGCAGCCCGGTCCATATGCATATTGATGCAGCGTATAGCCCGATTCCATATATATATATATATATATATATATATATATATATATATATATATATATATATATATATATATATATGCGGCGTGTAGCCCGATCCATAACATCTTTATAATCCTCACCATTAGGTCCTCAACCTCTCTAAGTCATTAACCTCCCGGCCACTCGGGCATATCAGTGAAAAATCAGGGAAACTCAGCCCAAACAGTTTTCATATACTAAGAAGTAGGGTAATGAAACCGGTTTTAAACAATAAATAGGTAAAACATGACTGACGATTTGCTTTCAAATCAAAACAGTGTAAGGACAGTAGTAAAATACACCTAAGGGTCTAAACAGGTCGGCATAAAACCCCAAACATAGCATTTAGCCCAAATTAACCACCAATTTCTAAAACACGTGGATATCATATAAGGTATATCAAAATATGCAACTATACAGTCTCCACGGGATGGACCAAGTGACAATCCCTATGGATGCACCCCCACACGCCTGTCACCTAGCATGTGAGTCACCTCATTTACCAAAACAGTACAAAATTCCGGGGGTTTCATACCCTCAGGTCTAGATTTACAATGGTTACTTACCTCAAACCGGATGAAATACTACACCGCGACGCCCATGCCTCTCGACTCGGCCACAACTCGCATCGAATCTATACAAATCGGAATTATAACATCAATATATGCTAAGAGAATGAAGCCCATGCAAAAATAATCAATTTACATCAAGAATCCCGAAATTGGCCAAACCCGACCCCCGGGCCCACATCTCGGATTCTAATAAAAATCACAAAACTAGAATCCTTACACTCTCACAAGTTCATACATACCAAATACATCAAAATACAACCACAAACGACCCCTCAAATCCTCAAATCAAAGTCTCCAATTTCAAACCCTAAACCCCCAATTTTAACAAGTATCTTCTATAAATTCCATGTCTAATCAGTAAAATATTACCATAGAATAAGTTTTAGTTCCAAGAATCTTACCTCCACGAAGTTCCCTTGAATTTCCTCTTCAAAATCTCCCAAAAAGCTTCAATCCCAGATGAAAATGGTGAAAAACAACCCAAATTTCATGAAGGGAACTTATATACTTTCTGGCCCAGGGATTCCGCACCTATGGCCTTTTCACCGCTTCTGTAATCTAACCAACCGCATCTGCGGTTTCCACTTAAAGTCCTGGGACCGCACTTGCACATCACATGCTGCATCTGCGGTCTCGCAGGTGCATTCAACCTTCCGCACCTGCGACTGCTCCAATGCTTCTATGATCTCGCACCTGCTGTCCCTAATCCGCAGATGTGGTTATGACAGAAATTCAGCAGCTTCAGCTGCAAACTCATACTTCCAACTTCCCGATAACCATCCAAAATCACCTTAAGGCCACCGAGACCTCATCCAAAAGTAAAAACAAGCCACATAACGCCATTAAAACATATGCCAACCTTCGGAACATTCAAAACAACATCAAATCATCAAAACGCCCTCGGATTCAAGCCTTAGATTTTCAAAACTTCCAAATTCCCTTTTCGATCAAAAAGTCTATCAAACTTCATCTGAATAACCTAAAATTTTGCACACACATCCCGAATGACACAACGGACCTACTCAAATTTCCAGAATTCCATTCCAATCCCTATATCAAAATCTCCACTACCAACCAGAAAATGCCAAAATTCCAACTTCGGCAATTTAAGCCTAAATTTACCACAGACCTCCAAATTACATTCCGATCACACTCCTAAGCCCTAAATCACTTCACGAAGCTATCTGAATTATTAAAACCAAATTCCGAGATTGTTTACTCATAAGTCAACTTT